>NW_026990182.1:12500-325027 GCF_036417665.1 Passer domesticus
ACAAGGAGAATTTGGTGCTAGCGAGACCAATCTCACGTCCACCCGGCTCACCTCCCGGGGGTGGTACGCTGTCCGATTGATTGGTGGCTGTCGGGAATGTATTACGGTCGCGAAATAAATTTTATTTTTAATTTTTTTATCAAGATTGGCTATTTTTCATTTTTTATTTATAACACAAGGAAATAAGGAATTGTCCATTTCAAAAAAACCTCATCATTTTTTTACACTACCTCCATCAGTAGCCTTTTTATCTGAAGCTTTAGACTTGTAGCTCCCTCCCTCTTGAAAGGACACACAAGCCAATGCCACTGTTGACTGCTTGTGGTTCCTTGTCATGCCTCTGTGCACATTGCAACCATGTCACCAGCTCACAGAGGGGTCCCTGCACTGCCACCAGCACCATTTCTGGGGAGCTGGCAGTCACTCCAAGCAGCCCCACACCCACATCCCTGTAATGCTGCACTTGACCAAGAATACACTGACCCAGCTTGACAGAGCCGTTGGTTCCGAGAAGGATGTTGCAGCTCTTCAGACCTCGGTGGATCATGTGGTTTGAGTGAAGAAAATCCAGTCCTCTCAGGCACTGAGAGAGAAAACAGAAACAGGAGAGCAAAACTAAGTGATGTGATTTCATCACAAAAGAAAGGAAACCGCTCTAAAAGATTCCCTTTCCCCAGGGGAATGGGGAGTAATGGCAGAAGACAGTGCCACTGAGAGGAAGAGCTTGCTGCTGCAACACTTGCAGAGCAGGACCTTTCTAAGGAAAGGCATGTCAGCTTTTGAAAGAGCAACAGCACCTGCTGTTGTAGACTGTCCCCTGCACACCAGCCAGGATGACTGCTGCTGCAGGGGATGTGCTCTCTCCAGACAAGGGTTTGCCAAGAAATAAAAAACCCCTGGGGTGTGAAGTGGATCACTTTTGGGTGGGAGTAATTAATTAATTAAAATGGGCCAGTTCAACACTATATGGCTATGAATTTGATATTCCTTCCTGGCTGCTATCAGCAAGCAACATTGTAGCTTTAAAACAAAACTTTCATTTCTTGCAAGCTCAGAAATGGACAAGTAGGAAAGAGCCAGCAACGTTGCTGCTATTGCTGCAGCAGACAGGGAAAACCAGAACTGGGCAGAATCCCATCCAGTGCTGGAAAAGGGCAGGAGATGTTGTGCAGAAGCCCCCTTGCTGGCTGGAGAAAGACAAAAAGAAGAGGGCTTCTCCTCCTGGCATACCAAAAGCACCTACAAGCCCCAGGATGCAAGTGAGCCACTCCAGTGTCTAAAGCACTTGGATGCACTGAGGGCAGGTTTGGCAGGGCAGCAGCCCTTGTGCTGAGCACTGTCATATGGGTATCTATGGAAATTCTTCAGTTCTCTTTCTTCAGATTTCTGAGATTGAAATTAGGAAATATCCACTCCTTTTTGTTGTTGTTGTTGTTGTTGTTGTTGTTGTTGTTGTTGTTGTTGTTGTTGAAGTCATGGGAATTATTTTCTTTGGGCGTTTCTCTCTGGATTTTCTTTTGGCCGTCCTTGCTGGCCCTCTATACTCTTCTGTGTCTAGTCAAGGTGACAGCTCGCTCTGGAATTTTTAAATAGGAGGAACATGAAATCTTCCTTTCTCACTCACCTCAGGAGCAGCTCCACTGAATACATGTTTTATGTGACCTGTACTGGGCAGGGAAAATGAATCAGATGCTGTGAGAAAAGTTCCTGGCCTGGTGAATCCCACACAAGAGGTCAATCCAAACAGAGCTTATTTTCCCTTTCACAACATCCCTCCAGGAGACACATTTCATTCACAAAGCCACCAAGAGATCAGGACAATGTTCTTGCTTGTGCCTACACTTCAACCTCTTTAGTCAGCAAAAGAATACAAACACGATCAAGAAAATACAAATTCTTCTTTAACACTCAATACTCCTGTTCTAGTAAACACTTAAAATAGCTTCTAAAACCCTCTCCTTCAGGTGCTTTTTAAAAAAAATCAGTTGCATGCACTAATTCTCATTAACTTGCTGTAAACAGTTGCCCAGTAAAGCTTCCCCAAAATTCCTCTGAGCTTTGGCTGTTCTATTGTGAAACAGCACAGCAGCAGCTGCAGGGGTCAGGAGGAGACACTCACTGGTTTGGAGTTTGCACTTCTTTGCAAAGGGAATCACTCTTTTAGCACTAGGTAAAGGGTCAAGTTAGACAATCAAATTCTTTCATGACCAAATTTAGAAAGAAAGAAGCTTTCCCTGAACTCTGGGAACAACTGCAACTGGGAACAACAGAGTTTTTAGAAGGCCTTCCGAGAAGTTCTCCCAGTCTACAGTTTCAAAGCTGTCTTGCTTGTCCCAGCAAACTGAGGAAATGACAGACCCTGTTGCCACAGACTCTCCCATGGAGGGAAGGGAATCCCTGCAGGTTCCCTGGCAATGCTGCCCCTGTGGCTACAGACACCCCCTTTTTAGCTGAACCTCTTGACAGGAGCTTTATTAAACCAGTGGCATCCTAATGCTCTTTCTGTTTCTAAATCAACTCAGCCACTAAGAAGGAGCAGGAAGACATACAAAAGCCAGGTTATGTTACACCCTAACCTAAGTAGAGGGGAAATCTCTACTTACATGCCAGGTGAGTCAGAAAATAGCCGGAATAAGTCACGCCATAAACAGTAACCACTGCAGCAGCAAGCTGCTGAATCATTGTAGCACTGCTGTGCAAGTTTGCACGCTGTGCTCCAACACTAGAACAAACAAGGCTCCTGTCAGTGTGCAGCTGCCCACTGACAAATGCCTCAAGGCGCAGGGTGCTCCTGCTCTGAGCAAGCCCTAGGGCTGCTCTGACACTGAGGCCTTACGTGCACCAAGGCAACCTTCTCATGTCACCACTGTGACGTGGCAACCATGCCCTGACATCACAAAGCAAACGCTCCATGCTGGTCTGTGACTTTATACAAAGCAATAACCAACCTTCCCCACAGCAAACACAAAATAGCCTGGGAAGTTCTCCTCTGCCACAAAGCAGCACAAATTGCCCTCCCGGGCCAAACCCCATTGTTCAAGGGATCCAAGAGCAACTCCAAGAGTGCCCCAAGCACCTACAGCCTGTAGCCCAAGTGAGCACTCAGATGGGACCCATGTAAAGGAAACCAGATCAAGAAAATGGCCCACAGCATTGCACATGTGAGAAACGACTCTCACTTTGAACATTTTAAAGGTTTGTTAAACCTTAACAAAGGACTGAACAAGGAAAAATGTTCAGAACTGGCAGTCTCTGTGACTTGCAGCCACATCCTCATCTACAAAAGAGATACTCTGCCTTTGATAGCCTTAGCCCCTCCAAAAGTTTGGTCAGTCAACTCTTTCTCTGCTATCCATTGCTGGAGATTACTTTCTTACATCTTGATTGGAGGTCAGGTGTTTTACACCTCGCCTCCTGGTCACAAGCCAGCCCTCCCCAAATGCCCTGACGACCAAGGTTATTACAAGGGGGAGGGGAAAGAGGACAATGGGAGGTTATTACGATAACATCACTTTATATTTTTACATCCATATAATATCTATCTCTTAATTGTGATAGCCAACCATTACGTTACTCATCTGTAACACACAGAGCCAGGAGAGAAGCCACTGTTGGCATAACAGCTGAAATAATTGCTAACAAATCTCCCCATATATTTGCACGTTTATCGGACATGCCCAGGGCTCCTGTGCATGTACATCTCTGCCTTTAGTCCCCTTTGGAAGCAGTCACACTGGCAGCATCTGCCCAGCAGCAGCAGCTGCTCCAAGCTGGGAATGTGACTGGAGGTGCTGATTTCCAGAGGCTTCTGTGTGCCAGGGGAAGGCAAGGCAGGAGCGGGTTGAACGGCGCTGGCGCTGCTGCTGCTCTGTGCCAGGGAGCCCCGGCTGGGCAGGGCACGGTGCCCTCTGCGCTGCGGGCTCTTCCTCCTGCCACAGCTGGGCACACCTGGGAACAAGGCAGGACAACTTGTGGGGAACCAAGGGCTCTGTGGGGCTCCTCTGCTCTGCACACACCCAGGACACCTGCAGCAAAGAGCTCTGGAGCCTAAGAAGAGAAACCAGAGGGAAACAGCTGGAAAAGGTTTCATTGGGACCTTTCTTACCTGCTAACAGAAGTTGCCAAAATGAAAGGTTACCAAGCAGGGCCTGATCCCTGCTGCCAGCTCAGGGTTAGAAAGAAAGCAATACTTTGTTTCAGTGTTGGGTGTGTAGGGAATCACTTCCTTAACACCTGCACTCCCAGCAATCTGATTTACTAGTTTGTATCCATGGAACTAAGACATATTCAATACTTTGCTGAAACTCACAGGCTAAACATTACTCCAAATTATTTGACATATTTAAACCTCTTCTCAGAATTTATTGACATCAGAGTAGGAGTGTCCTGTAGGTCCCTGGTGGTCATTGCCACAGCTTCAGGAGGAGACCCATGCACAAAATAACTAAGACACAACTGGGCTTGCAAAGCTAACTTATTCCATTAGCTGCAGTAGCAAATAATACATACCAACCCCTGGATTCCCAAACATCCGCTGAGCAGGAGAAGGAGCTGGAGCGTGGTGCTCGGTAGGAGGCACAGGTAGGCAGTGCACTTCCAGGACATCCCCTGGATCAAAACGGTGTGCATCTCATCCTTCTCACCCCTCCACCCCAGACCAGGCCTTCTATCTCCTGCTCAGGAGTGGGATTTTCCCAGTTACAGCATCAGCTCACACACGGCCGGCGTGTGAGATGAGGCCACCATGGCTCACCATACTCCATGACTCCCTGCCAACAAGGGCTCCATGATGCATTGTTCCCCTTTCAAAGCTGAACTGCCCACCCACTGACCAATACATTCTTTCTCTTTCAAGGGCCAAGTTCCCCCCTTTAAACAATACACTTTTCTTCATTGTCTTGTCAACCTGCTCAAACATGGATCAAATATGGCAGGACCTCGGATCTTGGGTTTCCTACTGTCAGGATGATCCAAGTGTCCCTTTTCCCTGCCCGATGGTCAAAGGAAGAGTCGGAATTCTTTGGCTCTGATTCCCAAGATGGTTCATTATCTAGTATCTAAAATATTTTCTCTCAGATTCACAGAGGTCTGATCTGCAGGTCTGTCAAGGGCACACTGCCCTGCCCTGAGGAATTGCTATCTCTTGATACTAAAAACTACATGTACTTTATTTACAGTTATTTTCCAATACCTATCACCTATGTTAGACTGTCTACTTCTACTCTAAACCAATCCAAGAGTGCCAGCACAACCCAGAACATGGACGTTAGGAAGGAGAAAGAAGGACAGGGAACACCCAAATTCCTCCATCTTGGGAATCCAAGCCCCTGTTCTAAAAATCCCAAAATTCTACTTTTCACCCTGTGACAACTACTATTATGCTACTTCAACTCCTGTGACTTGGGATTCTTCGTACAAGGTTGTTAATTTGCTCCATGGCTTAAGATCAAAATCCCAAGTGTCTTTGGCTTCCTGACAGGATCTCCGAGCCCCCTGCCAGGGCTCGAGCCATCCAGGGCACCCAGAGGGATGTCCTGGGTTCTGACACTCCAACACGACTCCTGTTCCTCACACAGTCATTTAGGAAATATTTCAATCTTCAAATTTGCCTCTGCTAGTCAAGAGACTCCTAAAAACACTACCTTCCCTCTCAATGCATTCCAGCTATCTTCTTAGCAGGACCTCTCTCTTTATTCTCAAGGCTAAGATAGCCACTTGCACACATTGATCACTGCAATGGGGGAATACAGGGTCCAGCACTGCCTGTTAAAGCTAAAGGAATTCACAAGACTAAGCCCTATTTGTTACACTTAACGCCTCTCCTTCCTTTTCTGGGAATCAAACACAAGCATTTCATCAATACACCCTGCAAGTGCTCTTGCTGAGTGACACCACATTGCTGTGTCAATAAAGCAGCTGGGACTCTGTCTCTTCACGCAGGGAAGGCCAATTCTTTATTCATATAACACATTTTTATACATTTTTCACAGCTCTCGTGTTCAATTCCAACTGCCTGGTAGTTTCCTTGCCACACCATTCATTGCTTAGAAGGTGTTTTTGTGTGTACATGCTAAGACTTTCTCTTTTACTCAGGTGTTTCCATTTTTCCTCTGTGGACTCTCAGGGGTCAGATTTCTTGTTTATTACAGATGCAAACTGTTTTCTAACTACAACAGCTTGCTGTGTTAACTGCACTCATTCTTATGATTTTTCACATGGGAAGTTAGCTAGCTGCACATAGAAGACATAACAGGCCAGCTGGTAATTGAGCAGAGCAAGGCCTGATTTTATAAGGCCTTTCTTTTCTAATACCCCTACCTGTGTGCAACACATGGTGACTTTCTTTCAGAAATTAATCAGGAAAACACAGATTGCCTACTGAAATTATTCTGCTCTTTTCCAAATCAGTTCACTACTCAAGTACAACCCTCAGGCACATCCCCAATTCCCTCTCTCCCAGCAGCTCAGAGCAGCATTGCACAGCGCTTGCTGTGCTCCAGAGAGCACAAAGCAGGCTGGCCTGGTGGGCCTGAATATTTCTGCAAAACACTCTGCATTTCACACCTTTGCTGTGGCTCAGGGCAGAACTGCAGGCCTGCAGGCGCTTCCTGGCAGAGCTGTGGGAGGCACTGGCTCCTGCAGATGTGAGCTGCCAAGCTGTCAGTGCCTCAGGCTGGCCTGGCTTGCCCTGGCACAAGTGCCGTGCCTGAAGGACGCTGCCCTGTGCTCCAGCCTGCCCAGCAGCCCGGCTCCCTGCGCCGCTGCCCAGAGTGCTGCACACACTGCTGCCCTTTGCCAGGAGTCACAGGGCAGCCGGCACAAGAGTAGGAATCCTCAGCCAGGCCACCGGCCCTGGGCTGCCCCTGGCCTTTCTCTGCTCCTGGGCAGACTCCAGACGGCCAATGCCTCCAGTCTGGGCTGTGCCCAGCACGGCTACGCTTCCCCTCGGGAGCAGCCAGCTGCCAGCTGGGCTCTGAGAGCGGAGGATTCGCCCGCTGCCAGGAAGAGGCACCCAGGGCCCGGCTGCTGCCTCCTGCAGCTCCAAGGGCCTCCTTCCAGCCTGCCTCTGCCCAGGCTCAGGCTGCTCCGGGCTCTGCCAGGCCTCTGCTGGGGCTGCACCCCGGCCAAGGCCGGGCCCGCTCTCACCTCACAGGCGCTGCCAGCTCTGCTTGTTTGTGCTTTTTCCCTGCCTATTCCTTGCAGGTCCCACGAGGAGAGGATCTTGCCAGTCAGGACTCCTGGGCCCAGGCAGGAAAGGCGGAGCGGCAGGAGAGCACGGACAGAGTGCACGGCGCCCAGGAGTTCAGGTGTGTGTTGAGCTTTCTCGCTTTCTCTGAGCAGGGGTGGGCATTGCTGGGCTTTAGGAGGCCCAGTGTCAAAGAACAAATTTGGCTTTCTCCTTGTTGGACTTGCTCAGCACAGACGGGGGAAGGCAGCCCAGGACAGGTCGGGCTGCTGACCAACCTAGAGCACAGCTGCCTCCTGGGACTCACTCCTTAAACCTTGACAAAAACCATTCCAAACTAGACCAGAGTAAAAGCAAGGGAGGCTCAGGCTGGGCTTAAGGAGAGCAAAGCATTGACCTGCAAAGGCAGTCATGCAGCAGAACAAACATCTCAGAGAGCTTGTGCAGATTCCAGCCCTAGACATTACGAAGCCCCAGCTGGATAGGGCCTTGAGCAGCCTGTCCAGATGCTGACCCCAAGTGCTTGGAACTGAAGACTGGGCTAGAGGCTTCCTGGCATCTCTGCCAGCCTAACCATCCTTTGATAACTGGATTGGAAAATCGTCCCCACCTCCTCCCCAAGCTATGGCTTGCAGGCTCTTTCCTTGTTTCACTAGTGAAAGCAAGAGTAATTGTGGCAGTACTCACCTAGACTTAGCAAGCATGTCTTAGCCATAGAAGAACTTTTGCAAGTCCAGTATCCACTGTAATCAGAAAGGAGTGTAAGAGCTAGCAGGCAGGAAGCTGTTACTCAGCTGAGAGTACCTGAGCTTTCTGGAAGTGTTCTGTGGCTTCTGGAAGCTTGTTTGACTTCCTCAGTGGTGACTCCTTCACCTGCATGAAGGACGAAGAAAGATGCTGGTCTAGGGAGGGAATTGCAGCATTCTCTTGAGGTGGAAGTAGAGGGCTATTGGAAGCCCCTGAGACTGCCTTGTGTGGGACATGGTATGCAGTCCTGGTCTTGCAAGGAGACTGTGTTGCAATTAAAGGCTTGTTTGTCTGTCTGCTTGCCGTAGATGGAAGGAGTTGGCTGCATTTGAGAGAAAGTGGCACTCCTCACTGGAGAGGGCGTCTGAAGTGGCGGCACGGACAGCGGAGGAATGGCAGCCTCAGAGGGATCTGCTGAAGGAAGCGGTTCCTCTGGCCGTGCCAAAGGTATGCTCACCTTGTTCCTAGGCAGCACTTGTGGGAGAGGGATTTGTCCTAGCAAGACCCCCCCGAATGCTGCTTCTGGCAGCAAGCTGAGACCGAGCCTGTGTTGTTGTTGTTGTTGTTCCTCTTGAAAAATGGTGCCCCTCCACTGCCAGGTTTTCCGCCGGCAGCGGCCAGCCCACAGGGGCCTGGAGAAGCTGCTGCAGGAGTTCTCCTGCCAAGGGCACACCCTGTCCCAGGTGTGCAGAGAGAAGGCAGTGCTGGCACAAGAGAACGCTGCCCTGGAAGCCCGACTGGCAGCCACGGAGCGGGACCTGCGAGGCCTTTCAGAGCAGCTGGCAGAGGCCAGGTAAAGGCAGGGAGGAGACCCTGGGCGGGACATTACTGAAGGTCTGTAGTTACAAAGGTGGTGAGCATTATGCCAGGATTTACTGCCTGCTGTGTGCTCTCCAGATGTTTCTTGGGCAGAGAAGCAAAGAGATACAAGCAAAAAGGGAAGGATACTGTGATGTGAATATTAATTTTCTGCCAGCTCAAGCTCTCAAAGCTTTTTTTGGGTGCCTGCTTGGGACCCCTTGCACATTCCTGTGACAAGTGCAAAGCAAGCCAACTTGGCACTCAGTTGAGGACCAGGGACACTGTGCAGATGTTTGCTGAAACCAGAAGTTTCCCTCTGGTTTTGCTTTCTCCTTCAGTGCATCTGACCATCAGTCTTTGCTTGCCAAGCTGTTTGACATGGGGTTTTTGGAATTCAAGGCTCTTAGATGTGAATGTTGTGAGCAGGGCGCTGACACTTCAGGTGAAGCTGGAGGGTCACGCTGAATATCTTGAGAGCCTGCAGAGCTGACTCCTGTGAAGGATGGTGCAGAACCTAGAACTGCTTACAAACAGCAGCAGCAGCAGAAGGGAAAGGTCTTGTGACTTCTTGACAGTGTCTGGGGATTCTTGCTGCACACTGATTCTTGCCCACTTGTCCAGTCACCTCTGTAACCTGTCAAGGATCTTTTTGGCTGGTCCTTCTTCCTTTTTAAAGAGTGCCCAGATATTTGGGCACTGCTGGCTTAGTTAGCCAAAAATAAAGGTAGCAAGTGGTCTTGTTTATCCAATTCCAGTAATTTAATTGGCCGGATATCTGTCCCTCCTCCTAGAGAGTTCTTGTGCAGATAGAAACCTACTTCTGGTTTCCTACTCATGCTGCTAGAAGCCAGAGATTTTGCTATATGGTTTGGTGAATGCCTTTAGTCCCTTTTACTTAGAGAGTGCCTGGCCAACAAAGTACCTATACATCCACTATGAATGGCATGAAGCATTGAGGAGTCAGCCAGGAGAGCCCTGTTCTGTCCTGCACCTGCAGAGTGACTTGGAAGTGCTGATGAGCTCAGGGCTGTGAGCAGAGGCTGGGCTTTTGTCCCTTTGCAGATACTTGGTGGGCACACCCGTGTGTGATAGGTCAGGCAACAGCAATTTCAGCTTTGGTTGCTGAGACCAAACTGAGCTGGGCTAGGTCATGAGGAAAGGCTGCCCAGTCACCTGGAGGGGCCTGATTTGCTATGTAAAGTGGCAAGATAGTCCTGCTGTATCTGAGTTTCCATGCAAGCCATTTTGCGTACTAAGGTGTAGGGATCTTAAGGACATCTTACTGTAGAGGCTGCCCCTGTGTGCCAGGAGCAATTGCTCTTCATCTTCACGCCTTGTAGGTCAGAGAAGGAGAGCCTGCAAAGCAGCCTGCTGGAGGCACAGCAGCACATATGGGAGCTGGAGATGGCCAGGAGCCGTGTGGAAGCCCAAGTGCACAGGGCCAGGCAGGCCAAGGAGGCGATACTGGGTGAGAGCCTGGTGCGCTTTGTTTCTGCTGATGGCCCTGCCCAGTGCAGTGGCTGCGAAGGCAGCTCTGTGCCCAGGGCTTCTGAGCAGTGAAGCAGCTGAGGGCAGGTCCCTCCTTGCCTGAAACTGGAAGGGCTTAAGGCCAGCAGATTCCTCTGCTTGTGGAGTGTCTGACTGCTGCTGTGTGTCATGTTTGCAGAGGATGTGAGCGGCCTTCGTCGTGAGCTGCTGGCTGTAAGAGCTCTCAGCCTGCAGCAATGTGAAGACATGGCTGAACAGCTCCGCTGGGCACAAGAGCAGTGCTGCAAGGCTCTGAGACTCTGGCACTCTGCCCAGGAAGAGGAAAAAAGGAATCTCGTGCAAGAACTGGTAAGAAACAAGAGGCACCTGAAGATTTCAGGCAGGTTTGGTGGGCTGTCTCAGCAGAAGAGCAGCCTGAGTATGTGACATGGCCGCAAGCATCTGCTGTAGGCCAGACGTTGCTGGGCCAGGCAGCAGGGGCCTTCAAGGGCTCATACTTGAAGGCCTGTGAAGAGCCAGAGGACAATGCTGGGACAGAATATGCATGCACAGGTTGAGGATGGGCATCAGCCAAGTTCCCCAGGAGGCTGGGTGGTCGCCACCCAAAGCATGGCAGCGAAGGGGCAGGATCTTGCCCACAGCCTTGTGCCATGCAGCAGGCGGCTGCTGACCTTGCTGCCAACTGCAGTCCCAGCAACTGGCTTCCTTGCTTTCTGTCCTCCCATGGTGGACAGATGTCTTTGGGCCTGAATCATATGCAAGAGGCCCCGTGTTGCTGGTATTTCAGCTGGTGGCCTGCCTTGTGACTGGATCATTGAGGCGCTGGCCTCATCCTCATCCTGCAGTCCATGTGCAGCTCTTCCTTGATCAAAGGGCAGGGGGAATGTGAGCACAGAGCCTCTGAGAACAGGCAGAAATGCTGAGGAGAGAGGGGCCAGAAAACAGGCAGCCATGAGAGCAGGAAAGGAAGGTGGCATCTCCTTCCTTCCACCCGCTGACACTCCCTCTACATTTTGGGTTAGAACAGCATTGCTGGAGGGCACAAAGTCATGACTCATGTGCACTTTCCAGGTGGGGGGGTTGGTGGAGGGATGAAGCTTCCATTTCTTTCTATGGGGAGCATTGCTTGGACTTCATCAGGAATTGTCTGTTCCACTCATCAGGAGAGACAACTGGAAGAGCAGCATGTGGAGGCACGGAAGCAGCTGGAGGAACGGGCAAACTTCCTGGCAGAGGTACAGAGGGAGCAGGAGAAAAGGCTGCTTGAGATGAAGGGGGAAATTGCCCTCATGCAAGCTGAAGAAGAAAAGCTACTAAGCAGAGGCAGTCAAGAGGCACAGAGTGTGGAAAGAGAGTTTGTGTGCTGTTTTGGACTCCTCTGGGCTCGTTATGGGCACTGCTTCCCTGGGCACTTTCTGTCTGGGTGGCATTGTCTCTTAGGTGGCCCCTTAGAAATACGAGCATGAGAACAAAATGCTTTTGGAAAGCGAGAGCACATCAGTTTTGGTTGCCACACAAGTGGAGTGTGGGAAGTTTAAAGCCATCTTCTCTTCCTTTGTGTGCAGGTGCTGCAGGAAGAGCAGCGTCAGAAGGCTGCTGTCATCCACAAGGTGTACCAGCTGCAGAGAGAGCTGAAGCAAAGTGAGCAGTTGAGGCAGAGGCTGAATGAGCAGTGGCAGAACGGGCAGGTGAGCCTGAGTAGGCAGGCAGCAGAGGGAAGGGCAGTGATGGGGGCAGGAACTGGAGATCTGAGGAAGGGGAGGCAAGGACTACTGCAGGCCCTGGAAGCACAGAGCCTGGCAGGCTCCAGTGCTGAGCAGCAGGAAGAAGAGCTGGGATGCAAGGGTTAGAGCTGGGTAGAGAAGCAGAAAGAAGTGGCTGAATAGAAGTGCTTTAGAGACTGGAAAAGAGGAAACCTGAGTGTGATGGCAGGTGCCAGTAAGATTTCTCTTGATGGAATATCAAGGTCATGCTGCAGGCTGAGCTGCAGGAAGCTGAGAGGAAGATGAGGGCAATGGAGAAGAGGCACCAAGAGGAAATGGAAAGGATGCACAAGGTCCTGCTGCAGTGCAGGCTGGCTGAAGAAAAGCAGGTGAGTGAAAGAGCAGGAGGCACTGCAGTCCTGCAACAAGTGGTCTCTGCCCTTGCTGCCTTTCCCCTGCAGAGCAGCAGTGGATGGGGGCAATGTCTCTGACTGCTGTGCTCTGTGGGCTCCATGGCAGCTGGACAGAAGGACACTTCCTGGGCTGCTGAATCTCAGCTGCTGCCCTGGGCAGCAGGGCTAGTGCTGTGGCCAGTGGGCCAGCAATCCTGTGAATGTATTTCTGCTGGCCTCTTAGTGCTCCCTTTGTTTTTTGAGGGGCTTGTTCAGGTGAGCATGGTGACCCACACAGATTCTGAGCAAGTTCTCCCTGTCCATGGTGACTGCAGTCCTCAGAACGGGCTGAAGTGTAAAGTTGCTCTTTCCCTTTCACACTCTCCTCTACGGCTGGCTGTGACAAGCTGTAGTCTCTGGCTGCTTGTGTGGGTTTGACTTGAGGAGGAAGAGTTGACAGCTCAGCCTGCAGCCTAACACCAGTGCTGTTCCTAAGGGCTTGCCTTTGAAATGCTCTGTCTGGGACATCTCTGCAAAGCACCTTTCTGACATAAACAAATTTCTTCTCCCAGGTGGACGCAGGATCTGCCATCGAAGCTGCTGGTGCAGCAGCATCCTGCCAAGAAGCCTCCTCTCCACAGCCTGAAAACCAGAGCATGAGCAGCTCGGCCCGCTCAAGCCAGGAGAGAGAGAAGCGGTTCCTGAAGCTGCTGAGTACGTCCTGGGGATTTCTTGTGTGACCGAGCAGTGTTTTATAGTGTGTGAGCCTCAGCATGGGCTGGAGCACATGTTCCTCCTGCCTTTGGTGTCAGACAGGTATTGTGGATCTCTACAGAAGACAGTGTTGTGCTTGGAGGCAGCCAGGCAGCACTTTGGGGCATTCCTTTTGCCTTTGAGGGCAGCTGGGAGTGGGTGGGCTTTGCCTGAGCTTCCCTGTGCAGTGAAGACAAGAGCAGGGATTGTTTTGCAAGCAGCAGAAGGCTGAAACCCAGCCAATGACTCCGTGAAGGTGTGTGTGCTAGTCTGGCCAAACTGATGAGAACACTTGGCTTCCTGGATTCCCTTTAGACTCCTGACCTGTCACCAGTCATTGGAGACAAAATACTTCCCAGAACTTGATTGTCTGTGGGGCTGGTTTAATGCTGGTGTTGTTTTTATGACTGTTAGTACTTCTACTGTTCCTTCTACAGTTTGGGTTTGATAAGAATTCTACATTTGGGTTAGCCTGACCTTCTGGATGAGAACATCAGTTGATAGCACAAATAAGAGAGGAAGAGGTCTTTTCAATGTGCCCTAAAAGCTAAAATGTTACATTGTTAGAACAATCCTGAGGTATCAGAGAGGAAGAGTTGTTTTCATAGTGCCCCAAAAGACGAAAACCACCACACTTTTTTTGACAATCCCTGTTTGATATTTTAGTTGTATGCTTAGGGAGATGCATCAAAGAGACACATCCATGTGGAATTTCCAGATAGAACTGCCCTGCAGGCAATTCTCAGGAGGAAGCATGCAGTCCCTCTGCTGCGTGTTCCTCCAGTAGCAGGCATTTTGTCACTGCTAATGCCCAGCTGGTAAACACTCTTGGAATACTAAGCATTGGCCTCAATCCCTGCACAGATTCCTGCACAGATTCCTGCACTCGAGGAAAGCACACCAAGGCCTTGGTGACTCTGCAGTACAGCTGAGTTGCTTCTTACAACTAGTAAGAGCTGCCAGTGCAGTGCTGTCAGAGACTAACGGGTCAGGCACAGAGCAGAGCCCAGTTTACTCAGTGTCTGCCATCAGCTGTTGGGACAAAAGGTGGATTGATTGACTCCTCCGTGGGTCTGAAGAGAAAGACAACCATGTTCTGTCTTGAGTGGGGTCAACAGCTTGTAACAGAGCTGGGTCTGCCTCTGGCTTCTTGACAGTGGCTGTCAGTGGCCGTTCGTGGGCTTTGCCAAGCTTTTTGTCATCCTGCCCTGCCACTGACAGCTGCTGTGCCTGCAGGGGCTGGAGCCTTCCTCAGCTGTGGGGTTGCAGCTGCCGCCCCGTTGCTGCAGCTTTGCCTGGGCTGGTGAGAGGATCAGCATCTCCTTTGTGCAGGTGTCTGTGTCACGGCAGCGCCTGAGGAGCGGCGCTGTCCTTGTGACCCGTCTGGGCTGTGCTCTTTGGGAAGATGGGGCACGTGGGTGCAGTTCAAGGGGCCAAGTCCAGTGCCAGTGGCTGCTGCAGCCCGGGCTGAAGACCAGCACTTGTAGTTCTTCACTAAATGAGGAACGGGCAAAGTGGTCTTCAGAACTTAGCCTGCTCCTACATGAAAAGGGTTCTAATTCTTAGAGGCATTGTTCTTGGATGTAGCATGAGCTGCTGTTCTCTGAAAATGTCAAGGCATTCTTTAGGCAAACTGCTGAGAGGAAGGGAACATCCCCTCCTCTCCTGGAATTCACTTTGCAATATTCTTTCTGCTCTGCAAAAAAAGCAGATGTTGATAAAAGTTCATCCCAGATCCCAGGGTGCATTGAATCTTTGGAAGTATGTAACCTTGTGCTGAATCTCCCAAGAGAGTGTTTCTTCCCAAGAAAATGAAGGCTCCTGATTTTTCAGCCCTCCTTCCCATTTGTAGATGACAGCCGCTTGCCTTGGTGCCTGTTTGTCTTCTGATTTCTGTCTGCTCTGATGGCTTTTCTATGGGCTTAGTTTCCCCTCAAGGCAACCCTGCAAAGGAGTGTGGCAGAATCAGACTCTGTGCAGAGCTGCCTGTCTTGCTGGGGCTGCTGTTGTTGTTGTTCTTGTTGATGTTATCGTTAGCCAAGTGACCACAAATTGCTCAGAGCCCCAGAGAGTGGAGCTGGGTTTCAGATCTCCTGCAAGCCCAATCTCTCTGTTTTGAAGTTTGCTTCTTGCATTTTGTTTCTTTCAGGGTGTGTGGTGAGTGTGGAAGATCCAGAAAAGAAGTACACTGGATGGGAACATCTTGGCAGTGAGTGAGTGCAGCCACACTTATTTCTACAGAACCACGGGCCAGGAATTTTGGTGGTGCAATAGCATGTGGGAAGTCAGGCAAGCTGCAAGCATCTTCAGAGCCTGGCTCCAGATTGTCCCTGTCTCAGTGCTGAGGCAGTACAAGGCATCATCAAAGATGACTGGATGCTGACAATGTCTTGGCTGCCTCAAGGAGCAGGACCTGGAAGCCCTCCTGTCCCTCCAAGATGGGGCACCAGTTTGCCTATTTTCCCAGGAGACATGGTTTTGTATGATTCAAAGTAATATGGCCACACTCATGAAGGAAGGAAAACCTGAGAGAGCAGGTTTTGTGTGTTGTTTCCCACCAGACAGCTGTCAGATAACAGCTCTCAGTAGCATTTCTTAGTAGTATTTTTCTGGAAACAATATTCAGTGGTCAGGAAAATAAGAAAGGCTGTGTGGCATTGCCTGAGTTTGGCAGGTAGGATGAAAAGAGAGCAGTGAGAAGGCCCAGCAGCACTGTGTGTTTCATTGCCTGGAAAGGCACGTCACAGGCACATACACAAGAAGAAAAAGGCAAAGAAAACCCCCCCACATGCATAACCTACTGTGTACATTGGAGATTTCTAGCAGCCCTTTTTCTTCCTGTGGGAGCCAGCTTTTCTCTTGGACACTCTGCATGGCAGAGGGCTGCTGGGCTGCTGTGCCCTTGGCTGAAGAGTAGACAAAGCCCAGTGTTTTAGAGCCACTGCAGGCAGCACAGAGCTCCTGCCTGGGCTGCCTTTTGCTCCTCAGCACTGAACAACTTCTCTGCTCTTGCCACTGTTCTGATTCTAGGGGCTTTGGAGCTGTTTATAAGGCCTTCGACACTGCCACAGGACAAGCGGTGAGTGCCCGTGCAGATCTTGCAGCTCTTGAGTGCTTTCCCTGTGATGTGATCTGTGGCCAGAGCTTTGGCCTGCCTGTCTTTGCTGCAGAGGCTGTTCTGCAGAAGCAGTCTGTCTAGAGGCAGGCTGCAAAATGCATTTGGGACAGACTTTGTCCTTCCTACCTACCTGAATGAATGGAAGGATGGCCGTGGTGTCTTTCAGAGGACACGCTAGCTTGGACTTACTGGATAAATGTGCATAGATTAGCTGATGGAAAGAGCCATCATTCCAGCCCAATTCCTCTTAAGCCCAGGATCAGACACAGATATTTTGTTTTCTATCACGTGATTCAGTTGGAAAATACAATGCAAGCCCTTCAAAAAGAGAGATCTTGTCTGGAGCACAGTTTTGCCTTTGAGTCCTAGGGAACCTAGTTGACATACACACACACCTACACACACAGAGACAGAGACACGTGCACAGATGAATGAGAAGAAGTTGATGAAGAGCCTTAAATAATACAACCTTGTGTTGATCCTGTGTTCCACTAGAGAGATGCTCTCTGTTCTGAACAGGCATGGTGGTGTCTTGGAGAGTCTTGCTGCTCTTTGGGGCTAGAAGTTCCAAGTCCTGAATTCTCCTTTTTGACTCTCAGGAAATACATTCCATCTTCCTTAATAGTAAGGAATTAGAGAAGGTAGTTCCTTATCCACCTGCAGAGCTGTGCTCAGGAACTGCACTTGGAGGGAGGTCTTGGAGGCATCCGAAAGCCCCAAGCCCTGTGCTTAGAACTTGGGGCACATCCATAGTGTACCACAGAAAGGGTTATTCATTTTTAAACCCATTCAATAATTTCAAGTCTAAAGATTGTTCTTCAAAGTTGCAAAAGCCAAACTGAAGAAGTGAGGATGTGCTGGGATTGTAACTTTACCTTGAGTCGCTTTGCAGTTCTTTTTTGACAGCATTTTCCCCATCATGTTTTATGTGTTTACTCTGGCACACAATTGAATTGGCAGCCTTCTCTTCACAGGAGAAAAATGACTTTTGGCTTCCAAAGCGTGTGTAAATGATAATAGTAGTGCTAAACAAAGTCTGTTTGAGAAGCCTGCGGGTGCAGAGGGTGGTGTTAGCGCTTTGTGGTTGATGCTTTACAGTCCCTTTTTTCCGAGGTGACAAGGCATCCAGGCCCATGAGTGCCCGGAGAAAGAGGCTCTGGTCATGTCTGTCCCTAAGAGCTTTTGATGTCATTGTAGGTGGCTGTAAAGGAACTTTATCTCCAGCACCAGGGCTGTGAGGGAGTATTAAAAGAAATCCTGCTCATGAGAGAAAATAAGAACGCCAATATTGTCAGCTACTTAGAAAGGTAAGTAGTTCTGGTGATTTTCTGGGAATGTTCATTTCCATACTTGCAAGGCAAAGATTTAAAAGCTCTTTAGCCACTGGCAGAAAATGGATCTTTCAATGAACATCAATCCACTCCTGCACCAGGCATGGGAGGAGTTTGCATTCTGTCCCCATGAATGCTTCCTGACATAAACAGCTTGAAGATTGATCTCAGAAACCTGGCTCTCTTACTAAGCCAGCAGCCTGTATGTTCACTTGCTGCATGTGGTTTTGCTGGTTTGGGGCGTGATTTTTTCCAAGTGTTGGAGGAGAAAACATGCCAGAGATTATGTACCTTGTGCTGTTCCCACTATTTTCCATAGCCTTGCATGCCAAAAGACTAGGCTAGGAGACACATAATTTGCCAGGTCTGAAATTATTTTCCTGTTTGTGACTGTCCTTTCTGCAAGGTTTTCCAAAGGGTGTTGGCAGTGCTGCACACCCACTTGCCTTTAGTAAAAGCTGTGAAAACTGTGTCTCCTTGCTGCTGGAGGGAATGGTGCAATTTGTGTCTGAAGATGATGAAGCAGCTGCTGGGATGTGTCCACTTCCAGATTGATCTTTTTCCTCACTAAACCTCCTTTTTCCCCTGCTTGCCACCTAAGCTGTCTCCTTTTCCATGGATGTGCCTTCTTCCTTTAGGTGGCACAGATGGCAGGCACTGGCTAGCCTAGGTGGAGTGTGTCTTCATTTGATTCCATCTTCATTTACCAGTGACCTGGAAACAAAACTCAGCTGTAGTCTTTTCTTCCCCACAGCAATTTAGCTGTGCACGTTCAGCTCCACGCTGTTGCTTTCCTCTTGCAGCTACCTTGTGGATGAGGCTGTCCTGCTGGTGTTGGAATATAGGGATGGAGGCTCCTTAGCTGATGTGGTCACCGTGAGAAGGATGGCTGTAGGACACATAGCAACAGTGTGTCGGGAGGTAAGGGGTCCTGCTTGTGCTTGGGATGGCTTGGACAAGGCTCATCCTTTGAAAGCACTGCAAAGTGAGTGATTCCATGTTCAGAGCTTTCTTTCTGTGTTGCTCTTCTGCTTCAGAGAAGAAAGAGCATCTGGACTGAACTGCCTGCCAGTGTCCCTGCCCTTACTGTACTCTGTTCTTCACTCTTATCCACCATCATTGAACTCTCTGTCTCTTTTTCCTTTTTATTTTCTGTTCTGCACTTTGCCTCCCCAAGCCTTTGCCCAGAGCCTTTCTGCACTGCCTTCTTTGCCTGTAAGTGCAAAGGTGCTGCTGTGAGAGTTTTAAACCAGAGGCCAAGCCAAAGAGAGACTCATCTGTCACAGGTCTCCACTCCAAAGGATGGCATGGCACCCAGCATGGTGCTTGCTGCTGCAAACTGACAAAAGAGCTACTTCCAAGTCTGCTGTTGAGGCAGCCATAGAACCCTTGTCCTCCAGTGTTCCACCCGACAGTGATCCCCTTGGTATCCAAGGCAGGGACGTTTTCCTCTTTTGGCAAACCATTGTTTGTCGTCCGGACGGGGAGAGCGCATCCGCTGCAGCAGCGCTCATTCTGACTGGCTTTGCAGGGGACAGTCTGGAGCAACGACTGACTGATGCTTCCCCCTCCAAAGCTAATATGCCTTCCCTTGGAAAGATCCTGCTCTCCTAGTGCTGCAGCAGCAAGCTCTTCCTCCTGCCAGCACTCACTGCTCCTTGGAGATCTGTGAATCTTCAGGAGCAGCCTCCTTTTGCATGTGATGAAATCAGATCAGGCTAACTTTTGGCCTCCTGTTTCTTTTTCTCCTGGCAGTGCCTGCAAGGCCTAGCTTTCCTTCATGCCAAGCAGGTGATCCACAGAGACATCAAAAGCGACAACATCCTTCTGGGCCGGGATGGCTCCGTCAAGCTGGGTGGGTATTCCTGCTGAGGCGCGGCGCTGCGGGGAGGCGGTGTGGGGCTGCTTTGGAGAGGTGCCGGGTGCCAGCAGTGGCTGCTGAGAGTGCAGGGAGCGCTGCGCAAGCCCAGGCCGCAGCTGGAAGGTGCTGAGTGGTCTAGAGAGCAACCAGGTATCCAGAGGAACTTTGGTTTGTGGGTGTTCCTTCCAAAGGGAGACAGTGTAAACGTTCAGGGGAATGAGGAAAAGCCAAGGTTTTGTGGGAATCCTGGGCAGGTTGTTAGCTGTGCAATTGCCCATGTCCTTGGCTGCAGCCCTGAGCAAGGAAAGCCCAGCTGCTTTTCCAGCTGGATTCAGCACTGCATTCTGGGACTGAGAGTGAGGAACACTTTTCCTTGGTTTCCTACTTGAAGCAGTGTTTGTTTTCCTCCTCAGCTGATTTTGGCCTCTATGCTGTGCTCAGCCCTGAGCACAGGAAACGGAGGTCGATGGTCGGGACCACTTACTGGATGGCACCCGAGGTGGTGAGAAGAGAGCCTTACGGCCCCAAAGTGGACACCTGGTCCCTTGGCATCGTGGGAATAGAAATGGCCACAGGAGAGGCTCCTTATATGCAGGAGACCAGTGTCAAGGTAAGGTGCAACTGTGCTCAGATAGCCGTGTCCTTCTGCTCTCAGTCCATTAGAGAAAATCCCATTCCCACAGCTTGAAGTGCTTCCAGCAAGGGCCACTTCAAAAAAGGTCTCTGGGGCTCACATCAGCCGTCAAGGCAAGACCTGGTGCAGCTTGGAATAGCTGGGGCTGCACTGGGGCCTTTTTTCCTTTGGGAGACAAGGCTCATCTCTAAGCATCTGCTAGGCAAGAAATTGCCACTGCAGACTGGAGTTTTAAAGATGGAGTCTAGGTGAGCCCTGAAAGGTATGGAAGAATCACGTAGAGTCTCATGTTTCCTTTTGCTTCAGGCCAGCTACCTGATAGGCAAGCAAGGGGTTCCAAATCTGCACCAGCTCAGGCTACCCCCTGGCTTGTGTGAATTTCTGGGCTGCTGCCTGCAGATGGATGTGGACAGGCGAGGCTCTGCCAAGGAACTTCTGCAGGTACAAGGCAAAGCGGCTGCAGGCCAAACAGCTGTTCCCTGCCAGGGTTTGCTCCTCGGCCAAACTCCAGGGAATCAGATGAGCCCCCCACATAGTAATCTCTGCTCTGGGTGCTTTTCAAATGAAAACTAAGTAGGATCTTGATTGCTGAGGTTAGAAGGGACCAGTGAAAGTCATCTAGCCCAGAACTCCAGCCACTGGCAAGGACATCTTCAAGTAGATCAGGTTGTTCAGAGGCCCATCCAAGCGGAGCTTGAATGTTGCTGGGCTTGGGGCTCCTCCCAGCTCTCTGGGCAGCCAGTGCCAGTGTTCCAGCACTCTCCTCACAAACAGTTTCTTCCTCAGAGCCAATCTGAATTGAGTGTCTTTTAGCTTAAAGCCGTTCCCCCTTGTCCTCTTGCAATTGGCCCTGCTAAAAGATATGTCCCCAACTTTCCTAGAAGCCCCTGAAACTATTGAAAAGTCTCCTTGGGGCTTGCTCTTCTCCAGGCTAAACAAGCACAAGTCTCCCAGCCCTTCCTCAGAGGAGAGCTCCCACCTTCTGGTCATTTCTGTGTCCCTCTTTTGCTCTCAGGTGCTGTATTCAGGTTTGCCTGGTAGCAAAGGAACTGAAGTATTGCAATGCTGGGGACGGGGGCTTGAGGAACACAATGAAAGCAGTCCCTGCCAAGTGGTTTTAGATTGGTCTGTGGGAAGGGGGGAGCTGGGGTGGAGCTCACTGTGAGCATCCGAGAGCACCCAGCTTGTCCCTCCTGGCCCACCCTTGGAGGTTTCTGCCAGCCGAACAGGCACAGCTGTGCAGGATTTGTGCCAGCCCCATGTGCTGCCTGGCCCCATCAAGTAGATGAGAATTGCTGTGGCTTTGCTGCCAGGTTTGGTGGCAGACAAGGAGCTGGTGACCAGGCCACTTCCTTGGCTGTGCCTGCTGTGAAGGAAGATGCCAGCCAGCACAGGAGGGAGTGGGGTCTGCTGAGGCAGACACTGCTCTTCCTGCAAGACAGAGCTGAGCACATCTGCACCCTGCTGCTTGTGTCCTTGCTCCTGGCTTGCTGCTGAAAACCTGCATGTCCAGAGCTCCTGAGAACAACACGTGGGATCAACGTTTTTCAGAGCTCTTGGGAGTCTCTTGAGGGATGCTTTATGCCCCACATCTCTCTTGGACACTGAAAGAGCCCATATCTGTAGAAAAGAGGAGTTTGAATAAGTCTGTTGACTTTCCTGAAAGGAATAAATCCTTAGGACAGCAAGCAGCAATCCCACAGTTATAGGAGGACAAAAATCCCAGCAAGTGACGACACCATGAGGAATGGACTAGTGCAGTTCTGGGCCGTGTTTGCCTGTGACAGCAGCATGCTGGACATGAAGGCAGATGTGCTGCTGGTGCCCTCAGTCCCATGTCTGTGTATTTCTGGGTGCTGGAGGAATCCAGGTCGGCCCTGTTAGGAACTCAGTTTGGAAAAGAATGGTTCCTTTTTCCTTTGTCTCTTTTAATTTGGTTTGTTTTGTTTCTTTTTCCCTTTGGGCAGCATCCATTTCTGCAATCAGCGGAGCCTCTCTTAAGCCTCTTCTGACAGCCTGATTGCTGCCATCCCTGCAGCAAGGGAATGCAGGGAGCAAAGGAGATGACAAGGACCACTTCAGCACTGGAGAACAGAGCCTCTGAGAGCACGTAGGAATCCAGAGGAGAGAGGGGCCGGCAAAGAGGCAGCCATCAGATCAGGAAAGGAAGGTGACATCTCCTTTTGTCCCACCTGCTGATCCTCCTTCTGAATTTCTGGTTTGGACAGCATTTCTGGAAGGCACAGAGACACTACTGATGTGCATTTTCTGGTGGGGGATGGTGTGAGGCATGAAGCTTCCACTGATTATTTGGTGAACTTGGATGGAACTTCATTGGAAGTGTCTTCCTCCCCTCACCAGGAGCTGG
Organism: Passer domesticus; assembly: GCF_036417665.1. Lineage (NCBI taxonomy): Eukaryota > Metazoa > Chordata > Aves > Passeriformes > Passeridae > Passer > Passer domesticus. The sequence goes on from NW_026990182.1 coordinate 34,883, forward strand.
AAGGGCAGCATTTGGAGGCACAGCAGCTGCTGGCAGCATAGGCAAACTTCCTGGCAGAGGTAGAGAAGGAGCAGGAGAAAAGGCTGCTTGAGATGAAGCAGGAAGTTGCCACCATGCAAGCTGACCAAGAAGAGGTACGAAGCTGAGGCAGTCAAAAGGCAAAGGGTGTGAAAAGAGAGCTTGTGTGTTGTTTTGGACTGCTCTGCACTCCTTATGGGCACTGTTTCTCTGGGCTCTGTCTGTCTGGGTGGCTTTGTCTCCATGCTGGCCCTTGGTAAACAGTGCTGGAGAGACCTTTGTGCCATTAGGGAAAGGACTGGCCAGGTGAGAGGCTACCAGAGTGCAGGTTTGAGGAAGGCAGGAATGGCACAGCAGGCCCAAAGAGAATGGGAAAGGCAGAGCTGTGTCTCAGAAGGAGGGAGGTCCCCCAGGAAGCTCCCTGCAGAGCCAGGCTGGAGCTGTGGGAGCAGGCTGGCTGTCAGGCTGCTGAGGAGGTGCCTGAAGCTGCTGAGTACGTCCTGTGTGTTCTTTGTCTGATGGAGCAGAGCATGGTGTGTGTGCCTCAGCATGGGCTGGAGCACATGTTCCTCCTCCCTTTGGTGTCAGACAGACATTGTGAACTCCCTCAGAAGCCAGTGTTGTGCTCGGGGACAGCCAGGCAGCACTTTGGGGCATTCCTTTTGCCTTTGAGGGTAGCTGGGAGTGAGTGGGCTTTGCCTGAGCTTCCCTGTGCAGTGAAGACAAGAGCAGGGATTGTTTTGCAAGCAGCAGAAGGCTGAAACCCAGCCAATGCCTCCGTGAAGGTGTGTGCGCTAGTCTGGCCAAACTGATGAGAACACTTGGCTTCCTGGATTCCCTTTAGACTCCTGACTTGTCACCAGTCATTGGAGACAAAATACTTCCCAGAACTTGATAGGCTGTGGGGCTGGTTTAATGCTGGTGTTGTTTTTATGACTGTTTGTACTTCTACCGTTCCTCCTACAGTTTGGGTTCGGTAAGAATTCTACATTTTGGTTAGCCTGACCTCGTGGAAGATAACATCAGTTGACAGCACAAATAAGAGAGGAAGAGGTCTTTTCAATGTGCCCTTAAAGTTAAAACATTACATTGTTAGAACAATCCTGAGGTATCAGAGAGGAAGAGTTGTTTTCAGAGTGCCCCAAAAGAAGAAAACCACCACACTTTTTTTACAATCCCTGTTTGATATTTTAGTTGTATGCTTGGGAAGATGCATCAAAGAGACACATCCATGTGGCATTTCCAGATAGGACTGCCCTGCAGGCAATTCTCAGGAGGAAGCCTGCAGCCCCTCTGCTGCATGTTCCTGCAGTAGCAGGCATTTTGTCACTGCTAATGCCCAGCTGATAAACACTCTTGGAATACTAAGCATTGGCCTCAATCCCTGCACAGATTCCTGTACTCGAGGAAAGCACACCAAGGCCTTGGTGACTCTGCAGTACAGCTGAGTTGCTTCAAATAGTAGTAGCTGCAGAGAGGCAGAGAGGCCTTTTATAAGGTCACTTCCAGTGAGGTTTATTTGAGCACAACAAAGGGGATCCAGAGACAAAAGATGAGCCATGTCCGCTGCACAAGGTTTAAGCAGGGGTGTGTGCAGGGTCAGTAGCGAGGGGCAGGGCAAAGGGAATTGGCTCTCAGGGAAGAAGGGGCCGTCCACCAGAGGTACCATGACCCCCTCTCCTTACATATTGTGGCTAAACCACTAAATGTGTTTTTTTCAAAGGAACTCTTGCTGGATATGAATGGAGATACTTGGTTGTTTCCAATTGGTGAAACATTAATATGGCTTAAAACTCATGTGGCAGGGAATAATTCAGCTCTGTGCAAAAAGATATTGTTGAGTTCAAATTGGGTGCTCCCACCCAATTCAGGAACAATCATATTTCTCTAGTGTGCATGCAGCAACCATAATGAAGATTTGTTTTCTGAAATGTCTGGCCATAGGTAGCCAAGTGGAATCCAAAGGAGAATTCCTTCAGTCTGAAGGAACATCTACTTCAAACCCTTCAGACTGATTGTCTGGCTACACTGACATAGTCAGACAGAATTTGAAGTTAATATTCAGTCGTTCAGAGAACGGGAAAAAAAAAAAACCCTGGCAATGAAGCCAAGATTCTTAGAATATGCTGAGGTAGCAGGGACCTGCCAGGATCCTGGTCCTGCACAGACACCACGAGTGTCACACCCTGTGCCCAAAGAGTTGTCCAAATCCTTCTTAAGCTCTTTGTGCAGTGACCACTGGCCTGGGGAGCCTGTTGCAGTGCTCAAGCATCCTCTGGGCCATGAATGTTTTCATGATAGCCTGCCTAAAGCTCCCTGAACTCAGCTTCATGCTGTTTCTTTGAGTCCTGACACTGAAGGTCTGTTTTCCTTGCATGGAAAGAACTATGACAGTTGATATTTAGGCTTTTTAACATGAAATATTGGATCATCCATACAGAAAATCAGCTCCATCTCAGAACCCCACCAACACCAGTCAAGTGACATCTCTAGGACCTTCTGAGAGACGCTCTAGCAAGACCTGCTCAGGTATTTTGTGCATTTTTAACCTTCTGGACTGTATGGTAAATTTTAGCAGACTTGCTGGTGATGTAAAAGCTGTGATGTGAATGTGCAGGACCTTCCCTTTTCGGGAAGTTTTGATGGAGCTCCTGAATGGGAATGTCTTTCTCCCAAAGCATTTTAGCTCCAGACTTGAAGTAGGACTTGCTAAGTGCTAGGATGAGAAAGGAGGGATGAGATAGAGCCTGTATTTACCTGCAGTTTACTTGCTAGTTTGAATGCTCTTTTTAGTTAAGAAAGATGTGTTTTCAACCTTGGCCAGTTCAGAAATGCTGCCTTTTCAGAATGGGAGCAAAAGCTGACCCTGCTCCTAGGTTGATGAACAAATTATGTTGTCATTGTTGCAGAAACGGCCTCTGGCTTATGAATTTACCAGTCCTGTGATGAGCAAGAACAGGAGAATTGGTCACCAGCCCAGTCATGTCCAGGCAGCAGCTGGTGGCCACTTTTCTTCCTTCCTTTTGTCTTCCTCATCCTTTTGCTCTTTGGACATGCTTCCAAGTTTTGGCTCCATTTCCCCCTGCACTCATGTGGTGCAAAAACGAGAGAAATTTCAGAGTTCCATCATCCCAGTGCCTGCCAGGGTGCAGAGGAGATCCCCAATTCAAACAGGAAGAAAAAGGAATTGGGAAGACTGAAGCAGTTGCATCCCTTGGATTTCGATGAAGGTATTAATGTGCTGGTTTCCCTGACTGCTGTTTTCATAACTGTGGTGTAAAGATTTGGTTATTAAGGTGCAATTAAGGTACAAGCGCGCCTCTTTCCACAGTCAAGAGTAAAAATGTTATTGAACAGGAAATGCAAAGTAGGGAGATAGAAAGAAATAAGAGAAGAGAGGCAGGGTGAGGGGAAGAGAGAGACATTCAGTAGGAAGATATCATCCCCACATGGGCCCTCTGCCATCCAGCTGGTCCTTCCTCACCCTTTGTCTTCTCGGTGGTGGAGGCCCCAAGTCTCTCTGGAGGTACCACCTTTCTACTGTCCAAGACTGGGGTATCCACAGGGTGGTCACAGCTGTCCCCACGTCTTGGGCTAGAAGCCATGGAAGCAGTGATTCTCCTTACCCACAGTCTCTACAGTGGAGTTTTTGTCTGGTGTCCTAATTCCGAACCTTCACCTCTGCTAGGCCAAGGCTTAGTGCTTTTCTTCCTGCCATCTGTGCTTCTCTCAGATTCCTCTTCTGGTGGTTCATCTTATGGAAACATCCTTCTTTGACAGTGTTTGGAAACAGTTAATTGTGCTCTTGCACCTTGTGACAAGGGAGCTTTGGAAGCTGGCTCTGGATACACAAAGGCACTGCTCTACATCACGCTCTACCATTACCCCTGCTGTATGGTCATGAAAAATCAAGACTCTTTTTTTTTTTTTTCCTGCCATTAGATTAGATTGTATCTCTTGCTTAACAGCAAAGCCCAGAACCTGTGCTGCTGGAACCTTGTCTAAAATGACATTAATTTTTAGAAATTCTCTCTCTAAGTAGTGCAAAAACCAGTTGAGGACAAAGAAATGTGAAATTGCTTGCTGTTGGGAGAAGCTGATTAAAATGAAGAACCAGGCATTACAAAACCACAGGGAATGGGTTATTTCTTTCCATTTGATTTCTAGTAAACTGACCGTTGACTGAGACACCGCTTTTTCCATCAGCAGATTTCCAAGACTGCATGCTGAATGCACAAACCTGTCACACATTGATTTCAGGCTAGTTTACTGAAACAGTCAAATCTCCGTGATTCCATGGTTTTTCACTGAACTCAGCCTTTTCATGGAAACTCCAAAAGCTCAAAACCTTTGAGGGGTGTGGTTTCCTGGAGATCTACTTTGAACTGGGCTGTGAGTTCCTCTCCATCCCAGCTGCAGAATTTCCTTCTTCAAAAGCTGTGGAAGTAGTACAGACTGAAAACAGTGCTGAAAAGCTAAACATAAAGGCATAAAGAACACTTGATTTCTGATGACAGGGAGACAGGAAGTAGGGCAGAGTTCAGTTGCTTTGTTAAATCTGTGGCTTGTCTCTTTTGGAGGTTGACCGTGCAAATTCCAAGTTGGGGTTAGCCTGGAGGCAGGTTTAGAGTGTGCAGATGCCTCTTGCAAGTGCTGGTGTGCTTGTAGAGACAGGTGCTTTGAGATGGTCTTCCCACATTTCTTCTGGACATGAACACAGCACCTGCAAACCTTGGGATGCCTTTGAAGGATTTCTGCTTGAATCCATGAACACATGAGCAGCTTTTATCAGGAGGCAGTAACAAAATTCTGCCCAGCTGGTGAAGGAAAAATCTGTTCTGTGTTTCAAGTTGGGGCTTAGGCTGAAGCTTTTTTGTGGACTGAGCCATGAGAGCAAATGCACTTTTGGAAATGAAATGCTCACAGCAAAGGCAAGTTGTATTGAACATGCTCTGACTATTGGTATTTCTGTCCATTTTTATTATTATATTTACACTTCTTTTTATACTTCTGCTATACCATGTAATAGTTTGAACACTGAAATCAACAAAAGCAAATGGAACATCACATGACAGCTCTTTCCTCAAAAATTAAAGCTTAGGTGGTCTAAAGATTGGCAAGAATGGCTGAGTTTGAACAAGATTACTTTGTGTAAATAAGGGCAATGGAAGCTCATAAGGAACATAAAGGATCCTCTGGGTCTTTGATGCTTGGCACAAAACCTCAAGTGGAAAGCAGAGATTACCAAGATCCTGAGTGTTCCTTCCTGTTTCTGCTTTCTGTTTTCCTTATGGCAGCTCTTTTTATTATCATTGTAGTTCTTCAACATTTCTTTGGAAAGTGGGCTTTGAGGTTATGTGTGCAATGCTTCCCAAATGCCTTTGGAAAGAGCCAAAGGGCAATTCACAAGTGCAGAGCTGTTTCCAACCCCATCCTGCCACGTTAATCGGTTTTGGCTGCAGGTCATTGGAGCCTTAGTGCCAGTAAGCCCAATAGAATGGAATTGGCTTTCCTGCTGACAAGAGTGCAGGTACTTCTCCAAACTTTGGGCCTCTGGAACTGGCAGCGAAGTGGGGATAAAACATGGCGTGAGAAGAACTCAGCTTCCTTCTTCATTTCTTGTTAGAACATCAATGTTGGTCTCTCTCAAGCTGTTGTCTTTTGTGAAGCTGCATCTGTTGCTGCAAGAATTGAATGGCTCTGCAGATGACACCTCATGTTTTATATATGAGAAAATATATAGCTGGGGCTAACACTGTGGGAATGCACAATCTGTAGGATAAAGTGGCCATTCCCTCTTTCTAAACCCCAGGACAGGCTACTGTGGAAAAGGTTGTGTGTGCCCTATTAATAAATGTTACTGCTTCTTCTGAATAATTTCTTGTGAAAAGAAAGGTCTGAAGGACTTTTCTCAAGACTGTCCAATGGGGATCTTTTGATCTTTTAATGATCTCCTGATGAAGAGTGTCAAAATTCTGCTTTTCTGCAGGAAAAAGAACAGATACTTCCATTGCCTCCACATGCTCTGCAACAAGCAACCAAGCAGACTGCTTGAGGTGAGTCAAATAGCAATTCACTCTTGCCACTCTCAGTGGGGTGCAGTGTCCATCTCTTTGCTGTGCTGAAAGGATGAGTTTGAGCAGGTTTTGTTGGGCCTCCAAGGCTCAGAGCAGAGATGAACACCGAGGTGGGTGAGGCCCGGACGGGCCCTCCCTTCCTGCAGTGCAGCTGCACAGGCTCAGCTGCAGCAGTGCTGCTGCATCCCCTCATGGCATTTGCAGGAGAGGAGGAAGAAGTGTGTGTGTGGTATAAAGCCCTGGAATTGCTCGCAGCTTGTGTCAGGGCAGTGATGTTGGCAGGGGCAGCCAGGCCTCCTGCAGCTCTGGGGCTCTGGGGCAGCTGCGGCCTTTGGAGCAGGCGCGGCAGGGCCCCAGCTCACATTGCTCCGGGACCGCCCAAAATGTGGAAAGGCATCTGTGGTTTTCTTTTCAAAATTATCCTGCATACTACTGAGGTGTATCAGGCCTGGCATGCATCCTTGGCACAAGTTGTTGTCTGTCCTACTACTGAATTTCAACTTGTTAGCAATTTACTGCTTGTAAATATTAATCTCAGGGTGGTTTGAAGGAATTGATTCCGACGTGGAGGGAGTTTTTGTCATGCAGTAAGAACCAGACCTTCAGGCCCAGAGGAGCAGAAGCATTGGTGTGAGAGTGTTAGCAAGTGGCATCTATTGCTCTCATTGCCACTTCATCTTGGATTTGTATCATGAGCTTGATAAACCTCAGACCTGCTGATTTGAGGGAGAAGGGAATGAAGAAGGTTTGACTCCCATCAGTGGCTTTGAGCATTAATGAGTTTTTCCCTCCTTAGGAGCTGATGTGCTTTGGGTATTTCTTCTTGTAAATTCTGACTTGACTAGAGTTTGGTTTTGTGGCTTTGTTTCCTTTTGTGTATTAGAAATGCCTCAGTTCCCAGGTCACTGATGTAACTTGCTCTCCACTAGAAGAATCAAATATTATCATTGACTCTGCTTTACCATTAGACAGAAAAGAATGTAGCTCAAAAATTCACTCATCTCCATAAATACATTCCTTTACAAAAATATTTTGCAGATGAATTTTCGCAGTCACATGTAACTCAATTAAGTTTTTCCTACAGAGGAAGAGATTATAATTTAGTTATGTCTTGTCTTCCTGAAGCTGCTGTGTTTGTTTTTCCTTTGACATTTGAAATGAGGGCACATAATTTCTAAATGTGCTCCACCTGCTCATGAAGGAAACCTCTACAATGTCAGCGATTTTGAACTAGAAATGGGCCACATAGAAATGTGGCAGATTCCCAGAATTACCTGACTACATTCTCTTGATGCACATGAGCTTGAAAGCAAAAACTGTCAGGCCCAGAGCCACTGACTCAAAGCTTGGTTGTCTGTGTTTGAGATTTCCCTGTGCTTGGTGTCAAATTATATGTGTGTTTTATGGAATTGAAACACACTCAAATGTTCTCTTAGAGTTCACTCAGAGAAAAATTGTCTCATTTTGTCCTTTAGAAAATACGGAGCCATTGTCTCCTTGGAGCAACGCCAGCACTACAAGGATGCCTTCAATGCAGATTATGAGGAATATTGGAATTTATATTTTAAGACTGACAAGATCATCAAGAAATTCAGACATTTTCAGGAACAATGGAAGTCTCTGACTCCAGGCTCCAAAGCCTATCAGGTAAAGAAGGATAAAACCATGAAGACTGTGCTTCATCACAGCAGTGTTTTGGATTCCCTGGAGCTGCTCAGAGGGAGCAGCTGTGGAAGAGGGAAACTGTGGAACTGGCAAATATGCGCAAACACTGCTTGGGCTGAGTCTGATTTTTGCAAGACCCTGCCCAAAAGCCCCTGTTTGAGCTGTCTATGAAGAAACAGCTGTTTGTGAGAGGTGTCCCAAGCAGAGTCTTAGAGCATGGACTCCTTCTCTTGCCTACTGAGAGGCTTAGTTACAGATCTTGGGTGATGCTGGGAGGTGGAGATTTGTTTTGCAGAGCTCCCAGAAGAGTGGTGGCTCACAGAGAAGAAAATCTCTATAGAGTCAGACTGAATGTACTTTTAGTGTTTTACCAAAGCGTGCATTTTATGGTGCCAGTGAAACATTCTTCATGATTTGTTATTTTTGTTTCTTTGTTTTTCCTGCAGATGCTGCATTATCGAATCCTAGCAGATTATCAGCAGTTACAACAGGTACGTGTGACACCAGACCTGCAGGGCCATGGCAACTGCTAAGTTTGCCTCAAGGCATTTTTAAAGCAAAGGACATCAGATTCTAAGCTCTGCAGAAGTGTTTGCATGCCCTGATTTTCTTTTCTTTCTCCTTCACAGAGTAGCCCCAGCTATTATGAAATGAAGAGTGGGTGCCAGTACCTCCACAAGAAGCTGGCCCATATTCAGAGCTGCATTTCTGAATTTGAGCAGCAGTGAGTGGAGTACTGGCACCAGACATCGGCTTCAGCATGGAACATCTCTGAAATCAGGATTTTTCATTTCAACTAGAAGATTAGGATTTTTAGGATTCTTTAAATTAGTACAGAACAATAGGTTATCTTAGCACTGAGCAGTAGGTGCTTTCTTATAAATGTAGGATTAGTTCAAAGAAGTTTAATAAGTTTAAGTCAAAGTTGAAAGATGATAGTATTGAAATTTAACAATAAAGAAATCTCACTATCGGTAATTCCTTCTTTCCTTGTTGATTGTATCATTTGGATTGGGTTTCTTCTGGTCACTTGTTTTCTTCAAGTCCTAAGTTTGTCCACTGAAAGAAATTGATCAATAGAGGGTGGAAGCCCACTACCTCTACTATGAAGTTGAGCTCATTTTAAGAAAATATTGTAGTGGATGGAAATTCTTTATGATAAGTGTAGGGGTGGTTTTTGACCTTTCTTGTTAATTCAAACTCTATGCCAAAGTTGTCAAAGGCTTAGAAGTTGGACAAACCTGTCCTCAAATGACCTTGTTTTGGAGGGTTGCAGAGGAGTGCACATGGGCTACTCTAAGCTGTCAGCTGAAGCAGCTGGAGATCATGGCCTCCCCTTGTCAGTGAGCCAGGGAAGATCCAGATCTCTGTAAGAGTTTTCTAAAACACTTGGAGAAATGTTGGAGGCAAGGTACTTCAATGGATTTTAAATGGAAATTCAGTTCAAGTGTCCCTATGGAAATGCTGTCCATTTCTTAGCATTTTTAAGACTAATCTGTCTCAAGCAGCCTTTCTAGAGAGACACAGATCTTGATTCCAGCACAAACCTATGGGGACTTTGATGTTTGAGACTTTTCCTAAGTTTCCTCCATGTATTCATTCAGCTGACATGGTAGAGCTGTTGCCAGCAAGGCTGTAAGCGTCTTTAGGGAAAGGATATGAAATTGATTGAGGGAGGATAATATTTGGGAACACTCAAAGGTGGCTATGAATGCCCCTTTCTTCCTTGCAGAGCATTCTACAAATTCCTCCATTGTCTCCAAGCCAACGATGTTGAGTCCCTGTGCCTGAGAGCCCTTGGGGTGTTTTGTGATTGAACACCTGAGCCGTTGTTGCCCTTCTGCTCTCCTTCAAGCCAAGTTCAAGAAAATGTCACCTCCTAAACCCTGAGACTTGGGTCCATTTTTGCCTGGCTCACGGGTGCTCCTCCAGCTCTGCAGTGCAGCAGCCCCAGGGACGCTGCCGTGGGGGGCATGGGGTGAATTGTGCTGGGCTGCCTCCCCTGGGCCTGCTGGCTGCTGCTGCTTGACAGAGCGTGCCAGAGTGCTGCTGCCCAGGGTGGGCTGAGACTGAGGACTTTTCATGGTTACCCCTTCATGACATATCTTTCCCTTGATAGGATTTCTTCTAACTCACTCTACACTGCATTAGAAAGTTTTATTTCCATGCTTTAACAAATTGAGGCTTCAAATTCTTATCTGTACTCCCTTCCCCAAGTCCCTTATGTGTTGGGGCTGGCTTCCCTCAGGGGCAGGTGTATCAATGTACTGATCCCATCCCCTTTTATTGCTGCAGGAGTGCTTAGGAACACTTCAAATGGTCCTTTCCACTTTTCTTTAGGTGGCTTGTTGCTGTGCTTTCTGACACAAGACACAGTCCCCAGGTTGATGAGGATGTATCTGAGTATCCAAAGTCACCAGGGTTGGTCACAGCAGAGACTTGTGGAAAGATGAGAGCACTTTCCAAGAAGATGATAAGGGACTGAAATTATCATTTCCTATCATATGATTTTCTCTAGAAAGCATTGCAACTTTATAGTGCCTTCCATAGAGCATTTCCTATGGGCTCAATTTTTCTTTAGAAGCCACTGGAATTCTGCACCTCAAGAGAGCAAGGGGAAGCACTGGTGGCCACTTCAGTGAGTTTTCCTGGTCACTTTTATTCATTTCTGGTTTTAGACTCTGATTTGTTCACTCAGCCTTGCGGCTGGGAATGACCTCCATGGGCTGAGTAGGTCCCATTTAACTGGAAGTGTTTTACATAACTTTTGTACAGTTTCAGCTCTGAAATGAGAATCTCTATGGATGACATTCCAAAAGGAATCAATGAATCTTAATCTTAGTAGTTTTTCTTTTATTATTACTTGAGGTAATTCTTTGAGTTGGTTTGGTTTTTGGTTTTTTGATTTTTATTTTTTTTACCTTTTTGTTTTGGTTTGGTTTTTTTGGTTTTTGTTTGCTTGTTTGTTTGTTTGGGTTTTTGCTATTGTTGCTATCGTTGATTTTGGGTGGTGGTTTTGTTTTGTTTTGTTTTGGGTCTTTTGTTTGTTTGTTTGTTTGTTTTTGCTTTGTTTTGTTTTGGTTTTGTATTTGAAAGTTTGTGGGGTTTTTTTGTTTTTCTGTTGGGGTTTTTTTGTGGCAAGGAAAAGCCTCTGGCCATACAGAAAATGGGTCCACAAACTGTAGAAGGGTTCCTGGCTGAACAAGGCCATGGCATTCTCCTGTGAGAATTGGAAAATCTGGTCAGCAGTTTACAGAGTTACTCTGAAGACCATGTACTGTCCCCAGAACGAGACAGACCATGTACTGTCCTCCAACAGATACATCAAGGAAGAAGGAGCATTGTGCCCAGATGAAACCAAATGCCAAGCACACACAAGTGGGAGCTGCTAATTTGGCACACCTTAGCTAAAGATGCTTATGGTGTGACAGCCAATCAGTAATTAACATGCATGTGTGAATGCAGCTACTGAACCAAGGAGCATTAAGCATTAGTGGCGTGAGACGGTGTCTAGAGAAGGATAAATGTGCCAAAGTTGCTTAACAAAGGGGAGCAGCATGTAGCCACAAGGGCTGTGAGTGTTGTTCCTCGGCCGACTCTCCGTGGGACCCTCTTCCCTTTGTCGCCTGTGCACGGGGACTCTCTTTGCTGAAATGCAGTTCCCTGAAATGCAGTTCCCCTAAACGTGGAAGACTCCGAGCATCAGGTTCCCAGGCATCGCAGGAATCTATGGATGCACTAATGGAGCACTAACATTCTCACCCTGCTCTATTTACTTTACTTTTGAATACAGGCTGGTAGAAGGAGAGATCTGGCTTTGATTTCTCCCCAAGTCACCTGTTGCACTTTCAGCTTAGGAGTACATGTAAAATGCAGCTCTCTCTACCCATGAATATTCCACTAGTGGACTGACATACAGAAACATCCTTTTTCTCTTTGTACCTTCCTAAGTGGTGCAATAATGAACAGAAGACTTGCAGAAATCACACAGAAAATCACCAAAACTGCTGAAATTAACACTCAATTCTGTGAGAAAAACTTCTGAGAAAATGCTTGACAGGATCACTGAACAAACTCAAGATTGGAAGAGAAATATTCATTTTAGCACTGATCAAGGGGAAAGAAAAAGAAAATCCTGTGAAAATTCCAAGTGGAAATAAGAAGAAAGACAGGAAGCAGAGGAAGAACAAGGCCCTGTCAGATGAGCTGTGGAAGGTAACTTTGTGCCCCAGCGCTGTCAGAGGACGTTCCCTGTCATTGGTGCAAGCAGCTGGAGACAGAAATACTGCTTGATCTGGAGGCCACAGTCTTGGTCAGTGCAGAGGTGGTTCAATAACGTGACATGAGGGAGTTCCCCCAGAGCAACTGGGATGCCTGAAAGAAGTGAACAGCTCACCACAGCCTGGCCCCTCGGCTGCTTTTCCTTCTGACCCTCCTGGGGAGGCTCTGACATTTCCTCTTCCCTGGTGGAAGTGCAGTTGCTGCCAAGGGAAACGTCCCCATACTGACTCAGTGTTCCCTTTGCTTCCCAGATGTCCCATCTGCTGTCCCTGTCCAGGAGAGCTGCTCTGCACGGGAGGAGAAGACCGAGGGAGAGCCTGGGAACATGGGGGGCTGCAATCCCTGCTGATCTGGTTCTGTTTATGGATGGGTAGAGTTAGACTTGGATAGTTACAAGTGTAGGGATATTTACATACATTGACTGATATTTGTGTAGGTATCTGTGTATGTGTATTGTTATATTGATGCATGTATATTGATCTGCTTACATCTGTAGTTATATTTACATACTTGTACAGTTGTGGAGCAGTGTAGTTCTATTGCTGGGGTTGTATGGATTTTTTATTGATCCATTGATATTTGTATATTTATAGATATGTTTGTTATGTGTGTATTATAAGTCATATATGGAATGAAATACGTAATACATATTTACATCTATATATTCTTTTGGATATATATGTATTTACTTCTACTTAGATATAGACGGAGTTGCATAGTTCTAAAATTGTATTTATTTAGTTCTGGATCTGAGATTCTTTAGAGAGGGATGTTGATATTCCTGTATTTGTATATGGGCTGTACAGTTGCAGTAATATGTAAAAAAATTAATTGTTAAACTTCAATTCATATTTGTGTATAGTGAGTTGTAGAATTGCAATAAACTAATTTTTTAAACTGAAGTTGATATTTGTATATATTTACAAAGCACAATTATCTCAAAAGAATTAGATTTAAACTTAAATTGATATTTGCATGTTCATACATTGGCAGCACAAGTGTAGCAATTTAAAACAAATTTTATTTTTAAACTCAAGGGGTTTTTGAATATTTGTACATTACTAGTGCAGGTGTAACTATCTGCGATAAATGCAATGATTCAATTGAAGGAAGTGTAGATTTGTGCTACCCAAAGCCAGGAGCAGATGGAAATGCTGCAGGATTGGGCCATGGAAATCCTCGGCCATGCCCAGCACATGCCCCACCTGCACTCAGGCTGGGCAAGGGCAGCGCAGATTTGGGATGGCAGCAGAGCCACACGTTGGCTCAGAACTCGCTGCCAAGGCCTGCTGAGAAAACTCTGGGACTCCACTGAGAGCAGAACTCCAAGCAGGAGCCACCTGGGGAGGACAAATCCACCCCACATCCCACGGGCAGCTCTTTAGGAAGAGCTCCAAGTGTCCCCCTGAAGCTCATCCCAGAGCCCAGAAGCCGACAGGGATCCTGAGCCAGCTCCGCTGCCTTTGGCAGCACTTGGGCAAATGAGCTGCAGCAAGGGGGAGGCAGCAGTGACTGTGACTGCTGCAGGCTGGGGATGAAGGAAGGGACAGGGACACAAGTGCTGAGATGCTCCAAAATCCAGAAGGAGGCTGGAGAACTGGGAAGGAACAAGTTCTGACAAGCACTGAAATGATGGAAGCCCTTTGTGTGAAGTTCCCTGAAGGAACTCCCAGGGACATGGATGCTATAATAAGTAGTACCAGAATACACAAATGCAGTAACACCAGGAGATGGTCTGTATGACCCACAGGCAATGGCTGAGAAAAAGACCAAGTCTATATTTTATATTTTCTGTTTATTATAGTATCTATATTAAAATATATAGTATGTAGTCTACAGATGACAAATTACATATATAATAAATTCATATGTGTTGTGTGATACATTTTGATATATTTTGATAAATGTTTTTATTTTGTATAGATCTGATACATTCCTCCAGCCAGGGAGAGTGAAGATGTACAGCAGTCCAAAACCTTCTGCCCACACAGCAGTCAGCCCTGCCTGTGTGCATGCACACCCACCCACTGTCCTTGCTCTCCTCAGCACCTCGGGGCTGCTGTTTGCACAGAACTGGGATGAATTTAACTCAACAGAGCCACAAGTGGGGTGTCCAGCTTGCCATGTACACTCATGTGGCAAGGAACAACAGATCTCTCAAATCACATCATCACAGGTCCTTTCATTCCTGCTGGGCACTGAGGAACTCCTAAAAGCACAAAGACAGAGAAGAGGTGGAAAAAATTGGCATCATGCTACTGATGCGATCCTCATGGAGGAAAATCTGCTGGGTTTCTTAAGGTCAAAGCTTTCCAAAAACTAGGAAAACTGCTGAGCAACAGTAGGCCAGTTGTGAGAGGTTTCCTTGACTTGGCAAAACTGGGATGTTAACATTGGACTCTGTCCTTGGCTCAAATCACCTGCCCTCACCTGCAGACAAAAGCACCACCACCAGCAGAAGCTACATCAGTCAATTTTATCAAAAAGCTGTGTTACATTTGGGAGACAAAAGGAAAACATATCAGACTCTGTGGATTAATGACAGGACTCTGCGAAACAGTTTCAAAGCAAAGGGTAGCAGCTTCTCTCTGGGACACTCCTTGTGCTCCAGGGCAGCCGGGCTGTCCCAGCTGCCCAGGACCCGGCGCTGCGCGGGCTCTGCAGAGCTGCACAGCGGGGAGGCAGCTTCGGGCACCTCAGCCCCTGGCCAGGAGTGGCTTCTTGCTCTGGACGGCTCCCTGGGGGCAAATGCAGGCTGCTGGCCTTCTGCTCTGGGCCCTAGCCTGGCCTTGCAGGGCTAATCCTCTTCCCTGTCTCAAATGTGCTAAAGACAGACTTGTTTGTTTCCAGCTCTGCACAGCATTGATTTGCACCACAAAATACTGAAGGACTGAAGCCTGAACTTCAGACCCTGCCTGAAGCCTCACCAACAGGACCTGAGCCAAAGCTGCCCTCTAGGTGACCCTTCCAACCAAATGTGCTGTGTATCTGCTCTTAACCAAGTATTGCTATCAAAAGGAACAATGCATCCATTCACTGGGGAAACATGTCTGCACCTTGCTGCTTTAGGAAAATGGACAAGGCCACAGCTGGCCCTGGCTCCTCCTTGAGCCCTGGGCAGGCTCAGGGAGAAAACCAAGAGGAGAATGAAATCAGCTGTCCCCCAGCAGAAGCTCTGTCACGTTGCCTGTCCAGCACTGTCAAAGCCGGGCTGCTCTCACAGCGCACTCGGAAGCCTCGTGGCCGCCAAAGGTGGAGGCTCCGCAGGATTTCCCAGTTCCCGGCCGTGGCTCTCCAGGGCTTGGCTGGGACAGCTTCCCCCAGCTGATGTGCCGCTCTGGATGAAGGGGAAAGCATTGGGATATCTGCTGATCTATCTTTCTTAACCACTAGAGGCAACCTTTTGTAATAATGCTGGGGTGCACTGCTTGGCTTCTCCTTTTCTGACTCTTTCTTGCACTTTTGCATTACAGTAAATGCCACTATTCCTCCAGCTGGTGTCTGGGTTTGCATCTCTGACCCTCCCCACCATCAACACAAACACACAGCCAATTTAGCACCAGACCTGCCTCTCTGCCAGCCAATCTCTTGGAAAAATCCCTGGTGCCCATCTCTGCAAATGAAATTCCCACTTGGCAACTTCCTTTTCTGCAGGCAGCTGAGAAAAGGAGCCACTCCCAGCTCTGGACACCTCTGGAAACCAGCTGCTTTCAGCAGTCACAACCCTGAAATGTCAACCTCCTTCCTTAACCTGCCACTGGGAGCTCCCACCAAGAGGCCTTTTGTCCAAGGATGCCCACAGAAGGGCTCCAGGAGGGAGCAGTTTGGAACACAACTCCTCCAGAGTTTAAACCTGCCTTTATCTAATGAGCACACACCAACCTGTCCCAAAGGGAAAGCAGGCAGGAAAGAGAAGCTGCTCTCCCACAACAGCAAACTCTCTGCTTTCTTCTGTTCCAGCTGGAGAGTGGAGAGCATGGGCTACACCTCATTTTGGGAAGGAACCTGGGAATTGGCCTGATCTGGGAGCCTAGCAGTGGGAATTTTCCTAAAGACATGGAGAAGATTCTCTGGAAGCAAAAGATTATGGCAATATTTCTGCAGGGAAAACAAAAACAAAAACAAACAAACAAAAACCCTAAAAAAAAAACTAAAAAAAAAACCTGAAGCATTTCAAGAAGTTCCCAGACTGAAATTTGTTCCCCAACATGACAGCCCAAATGTCTCTGTGGCGTTTCAGGAAGCTCAGGAATGAACCTGCAGGGCTTGGATAAACACCATTGGTGTGCGTCCCCCAGAGCACAAGCAGCTCCCCAACAAGACTTCAAGGCTGAGGGACAAAGCTTCCCCCTTCAGCTCTCCACAGCAGCTCTAGGAGTCTCTCTCCACTGCAAGGTCTCCTTTGTCAGTCTACAGTGACAAGAGCTGGCTGCAGGAGGCATTTGCATTGGAACTCTCCCCAGATGGGGGGAGGAAGAGGTGATTCCTGAGGAAAGAAAAGTGCAACACCATCTGGGAAGACACCAGTATGAGTTCCCCACAACTCTAGACCATTAATTGATGCCCAAAAAGTAGGTAATAAAACAGTGCTCCATAGTGTGGGGCCCATAGGGCAGGTATTGGTTTGTTCATCACCAGCAGTGAGGGGGATAGCTCCACCACAAACTCACTCGCCAATTCTTCACACAGTACTAGTTTTATACTTTTTTTTTTTTTTACTTCATGGGCACATTAACTTTTTCTAACCTCACATTGTAGCATATTTTCTAATTACACGATTAAAAAGCCCTTGTGGCACACTTGCAGTTTCTGCACGAGGTGGTCATCACTCTCCTGCTGGTCATTTTGGATGAGGGCTCAGAAGGCTTCCTCGGGCTTGAACTTCTCACCTCTCATTTCTGCAGGGTCTACAAGATTGTCTGCTCAAACACCAAGTGGTTACCATTTGCAGTTAGCTTGTTCTGCTAAATTTGCTGGTTTCTGGAAAGCGCTTCATTCCCATCCCCTGTTACAAAGTAAATGCTTCTTTCAGCACAGCTACAGCTTTTAGCATAGCTCAAGCATTTCCTCATTGCCTTGGCACCAAAAAGAAGCAAAGTAAGAGGGGGAAAACCAGGAGGGCGATGGGGCAACATTGTCTTATTGCCCAAGTATTACAATTCCTTGGGTAAAGCAACATCCATCCACAGGCCAGCACTTTAGCTTGGATGACAATGCTGACAAAATTGCTGCCCCTTCCTGCTGCTGTAGCTGACTCCAAATCAGAGAAATGTGCCAACTCTGCCAAAGACAGGCAGACATGGGAGATAAAAAGAGCCAGTCTGCTGAAAAGGAGACCAAATGAATGTTTTCTAATGCCCCCTTTTCATCCTTTCCCCAGCCAAGACAGAGCAATGTCCTTCCTCTCTGTCACCGATGGTGACCCAGGCACGGGATGCAGCGTAGGGACAGAGCCCGCCGCTGCTCTCAGTGCCCTGCCCTGCCCTTCCCTGCCCGCCTTGCCCGCCGAGTCCTGCCGTGCCGTGCCGTGCCGTGCGGAGCCCGGCCAGCGCCGGGAGCCGCCCCGCCCGCGCTGTGCCCGCAGCCCCGGCTCTGCCGCGCTCGTCCCCGCCAAGTCCGGCCCGCGCCGGGGCCGCGCCGGGCGCCAGCGCAGCGCCCCCCTCAGGCCGCGCGCCGCCGGCGCAGCCGCGGCCGTTGCGCCGCGGGCGTTGCGGCCACAGGCGGTGATCGGAGCCATGGCGGAGCTGCCGCTGCCCGCCGAGCTCAGCGCCAGCGCCTTCCCCGCCAAGCTGTGGCGCCTGGTGAACAGCCCCCGCGTCCGCTCCGTGCGCTGGGACAGCCGGGCCCGGGGGCTGCTCGTCGACCGCTGCCTCTTCGAGCGGGAGCTGCTCGGCCCGGGCCCCGCCCGCGGGGGCGGTGGCGCTGGGGCGGGGCCGGTGCCGCGCCCCTTCAGGGCCACGCAGTTCCGCAGCTTCGTCCGGCAGCTGTACCGCTACAGCTTCCGCAAGGTGCCGGGCTGGCTGGGCGCGGCTGCGCCGGGCGATGCCGGGGGCTGGCTGCACTACAGCAGCCCCTGCTTCCGCCGCGACCGCCCCGACCTCCTGCTGCGCCTCAGGCGGCGGAGCGCGGCCGACAGGCGGCGGCCAGCGGCGGGCCGGGAGGGCCGCAGGCGCCCGCCCCGCGGCTCCCGGCAGCTCCCCGGGGCGCGGCCGCTGCCGGACGGGCGGCACGGGCGCGGCCGCTTCCAGCCGCTGCCCCGGGAGCGGCCGCCGCTGCCGCCCGGGCGCCCGCCCAGCGGCTTCCTGCTGCTGCAGCGGGAGCGGACGCTGCCGGACGGGCGGGAGCTGCGCAGCCCCCGGCCCGGCCGCCTCCAGCAGCGCCCCGGGGAGCGGCCGCTGCTCGCCCGGCGCCCGCCCTGCGGCTTCCACCTGCTGCACCGGGAGCGGCCGCTGCCGGCCCGGCGGGAGGGGCCGAGCCGCTTCCAGGAGCTCTACGGGGAGCGGCCGCCGCCCGCCGAGCGGGAGGTGCTCGGGATCCCGCCCTGCCGCTTGCTCGGGCTCCACGGGGAGCGGCCGCTGCCGCTCGGGCAGGAGGGGCCCCCCAGCCACTTGCAGGAGCTCTACGGGGGGCAGCAGCCTCCGCTCGACCGGGAGGTGCTCCGGCTCCAGCCCTGCAGCTTCCAGCAGCTGCACAGGGAGCAGCAGCCCCAGCCCCCAGCTGTCGACCCACGAGGTAGGAAAAGAGTTCTAGCCTTGTTTTTCCAAAATGTAATATAAAGTGACCGTTTGAAGTATTTTTGCATGCAGCTCTGTCATTCTCAGCCAGCAATTGTCAAGCCTATTAGGAAGGGGCATTTAAGAGTCCAAAATATTCTCTGCCTGTTTTTCCTGCTTGCTGCCTGTGATGTTTGATCCAAGGCAGCAATAGAGCTCTGTGTCCCAGAGCCACATGTGTTGAGCATGATCAATGTGTTTGGATTCTTGCAGCCTCCCCAGGCACGTCAGCACCCAGCGCTCCACTTGGCCGTGCAGGTTGTGCAGCACCAATGGCCTCCAGTTCAGCTCAGAGCGCACCTGAGGAAGAGGGATGGCCACCACCAGATCTGGGCCTTGCAGTCGAGCAAATGATTCGGGAGATCAGGAGGTCCCTGTCTGAAAGATCTCCCTCTGCTCGGGTAACTCCCTTGGATGGGAACCAAAGGGGCTGGAGTGGGAGCTGCTGAACATTGTTACATGGCTCAGAAGCAAAGGCTTCTTTAATTGAACTTACTTCAGTATTATTTAATTACTTAATTATTCTTGGTAAAGAAATATTTTTAAAAGTCTCCCCTCCCCCCCCCCCCCCCCCCCCGCTTAGTGAGGATGAGCGTTGTGAGCCAAACTTGTGTTGGCCAAGTTTGAGTGCTCCTTTTCCTGGGAAGAATCCTTCCTACAGGGGCATTTGTGGTGATGGTTTGTAGCTTCTAAGAGTCTGTGTTTGATGGGAAGGAAGAGAAGAGTGTTTGGAGAATTGCCACTGAAGGCCAAGTGTCCCGTGCAGGGAGGGGCATGCGACAGGTGCCTGTTCCAGCAGCAGATGTGGGCTGTGCCTCTTTTGGGTGGGAAGGCCAAGGCAAAGCAGGGCTGGGCAGCAGCTGGTGCTGCTGTGTGAGCCCTGCCGGGCGTGTGGGCGCTCCCAGAGCTGTGTGTGGGGCTGGGCTGGAGCTGCAGCTCTCTGTCCTTGTGCAGATTATTATACATGTTGGCCAGAGAATGTCTCTCTGTCTATTCATGTGCTGACCCATTGCCTGCAGTACATTTATGATGGAGGCAGGGCAGACTCAAGGAGGGGAGTGGGATTTTTTGGATTTCCCAATGTCATATTCTCAAGTAGCTTGTCTTTTTTCTTCTGTAAACTCACACATAGCAGCTTTCAGAAGCATTTTATTCCGTAACAAAAGGAAACATTGCAGGCTCAGAACCATCTTTAGAATCTTTAGGATTCTGATGGAATCAGAATCGCAGAAGAGATGAATATTTTGGAACTGGTCCTAGTGAGAATATCTTTCTGCCCAAAGGTAATTTGCAGGTGCTTCATTGTGGACATTGACTTCCTCAGTGGAATAGGAACACTGTTTGGTTGTTTGGCTTTTCCTGTCTTTTGGCTTGTTTTTTCCTGCTCTCCTGATTTACACATTTTTGCCACTGGTCATGAATGTGATCCTGGAAGTAGCCTAGGTGCATAAATGCTTGCCTGGATCATACACATGGGGCAGCAGCAGAGGGCTCTGAAAAGCACCACGGTGTGATGGGCTGTCTGAGCGGCTGGGTGGGGCTGGTGGGACTCCCAGCCAGAAATGTGTGCCTTGCGTGTGGGTTTGCAGCACAGGGCAGGGCTGGGAGCGAGCTCTGCCCTTGCTGACAGCCGTGCTGGCAGCCAGGAGAGCCCCTGGCTTTCTGCTGGCTGGTTTCTCCCAGCTCCTGAGATAAGCCAGGGTCAGAGTGTGAGGGCACCTCCCCCACATCCCCTCACTTGGTGTCTTCTGGTTTTCTGTGTTCATGTTTTGTCCCAAAGATCATTTTGCAAGAGCTTCAGTTTCACCTTGGTCACCCAAATTCTGAGTTTAAAAGGCTTGTCATGTAAACCATGTGGGCAGTGTTCCCCCTGTGCTCCATGTCCTTTGGGAGTGGAGAAGGAGAGTTATTGTATCCCTGATGTGATTCCAGCAAAATAGTGAGTGATCTTTGGGTTCCTTTCTTTCTGTGCTTCTGCTCAGGACGGTATTGGTGTTGCCCCTGAATCTTCAGGAGGGGAGGCTGTGGACAGAGCTGCAGCAGAGGAGACTTCATCTGGCACCGAGAGCTGCAGGAACAGTTCCCAGGAGCCCGAGGAGCCTGGTAAGGACAGAGCCCACTTTGGTTTAGAGAGGTCTAAGGTGGCTGCTCTGAGCAGGGCTGGTGCTTCCTGGTGCCTTTAGTTCAAATCCTGCACCGGCACAACTTCCCTGAGTTCCATGCCCTCCATGCTTCTCCAGAGGCTGTGACACTGAGTCCTCTGCTGTGGCAAGAGAGCAGGGAATAAACCTGACCTGGTAGGAGTTGCGTCACCTAGCTGGGTGTCCCAATTTTGTGCTGATGTCCATGGATAAATTTGCTGCAGGATGACAGGGGAGGCCAGGCTGAGAGACTCTTGAAGGA
The DNA here is from genome assembly GCF_036417665.1 of Passer domesticus. Taxonomy (NCBI): domain Eukaryota; kingdom Metazoa; phylum Chordata; class Aves; order Passeriformes; family Passeridae; genus Passer; species Passer domesticus. The sequence goes on from NW_026990182.1 coordinate 56,100, forward strand.
ACAGGGGATAAAAAGAGGAGTGAAAACTCAGGGTGGAAGTCCAAATCACTGCCTAAAAGTAGTACCAGTCTGCTGGTATCAGTCCTGACCCACAAGCAAAACAAGGAGCAGAACATCAGAGGCCAACCGATTGAAAAATCACAGTAAATCCAGTAAAACAAGGAGAAGCTTGAATGAGCCCTGATTAGCGAGACCTAAGAGGACAGAGGGAGCACTTTGGATCCGTTCCTTAGCCAAGCTGGTGCAGCCTGCAGGCCTCGTGGGGAGCTCTGTCCCTCCCAGCTCTTCCTGCCAGAGCTGAGGTCGAGTTGGAGCAGCTGCTGCTCGCTGCAGAGGGCACTTTGTAGATGCCAGGTAATGGATCTGGTTCATGACTCAGCTGCCAGCAGCCCTGAGCTTCAGCCATTTCAGTGGGGACTGAGGTCTCTCTGTCAGCACAGAGAAAGAACAAGGCTGGGCTTCTTTGTGGCAGCTGGGGCTGTCTGTGTTTCAAGCTCTCGTGGGTGCCCTTTGCACTGTGAGGGCTGAGACTTTATTGAGATACTTCAGTGTTTGGAAACACACTTTTGAACACTTGGAATGATCCCTGTTCTTTGAAGAGCAGGCTTCAACTTGCCAAGTGAGAGTCTGCCTTTCAGGCCATCTCTGGCAGTCCCTGGTAGAAGGACAATTGCTGCCCAAGGGAAAGGTGCACAGAGGCCAATACTGACTCAGTGTTCCCTTTGCTTCCCAGATGCCATCTGACCAACATCTCCAGGAGGGCTGCTCTGCATGGTGGGAAGAGACAGAGGAGAGCCTGTGACAATTGGGCAGGTAGAATTCCTCTGTTTGTAGATACATTTATAGATTTCTATGGTTCTATTTATCAATGCTTATACTTCTATTTATATATTATTATGTTCTGTTTATATGTCCATATATTTGTAGATCTGTGTAGTTAAATGTGGATATGTATAGAGTTTCAAAAGTGATAGAATTTTATTTCTATAGATGTAATTATATTTATAGATTTTCAAAGTTAAATTTATATATAAGTAAAAAATATATATATGTATGAAGCTATATTTATAAATGTGCACAGTTATATAGTAAGAGGAATATGAGTGTTTAACTGAATAGATTGATGTGGTGTAGGTCTAGGATGCATTTTTACTTCTTTCCCCCTCGGCTGCCTTTTTCACCTCTTGCTTTTCCCCCTGTGCCCCCTGTGTCCCCTCTCCCTGGGCTGGGTCCGAGCTGGCGGCCAGGCCGGGCGCAGCAGCAGTTCCAGCCCCGGCTGTCCCTGGAGCGCTGGGAACTGCCGGTGGCCCCAGGCACTGTCCCCTGAGGAGCTGCTGAAGGACGGTGAGACTGAGGGGGCTGAGGGGGCTTAGGGGGTGGTGGTGCTGAAGGGACGGTGACCCTGAGCTGCTGCTGGGGCTGAGGGCTGTGGGGCAGCCCAGGGCCATGGTGGCACTGAGGTGACAGGCAAGTGGCACAGGCTGAGGGGGTGGCGGGTCTAAGGGATGGGATGGGTCATAGGGACTGAGGGAGGTGAGAGGACTGTGAGGGGCTGGAGAAGCTGAAGGGGGCTGGGGGTTTGGCGAGAGCATGGCGGGGCTGAGGGGATGGAGGGGCCAGCAGGGAGCACAGAGGGCTCTGGGACTGCAGCTCTGCCAGGCCTTGGAACCAATTCCAGAGCTTCCACTTTTGCCACAGCTGCAAGGAAGACCTTGAGGAGAGCCGGAGACTGCCAGGAGCCAGCAGGGAGAAGCTGAGTGCCAGCAGCAGGAGCAGTGAGCGGGGCCCTGCTGCTGCCAGCCTGGAGAGAGCCCGGGTGAGGCCCCAGGGCCGGGGAGGCAGGGTGGGGCTGAGGCTGGCGTGGGTGCTCACCACAGCCCGGCCCGTTCAGCTGCTTTCTCTTTCTGACCCTCCTGGGGAGGTTCTGACACTTCCTCTAACCCTGATGGAAGTGCAGCTGCTGCCAATGGAAACGTCCCCATACTGACTCAGTGTTCCCTTTGCTTCCCACATGTCCCATCTGCTGTCCGTGTCCAGGAGATCTGCCAAACTTCATATAAGAACCAGTCTCCTCTGGCCACCCCCAGTTCCCACTGAAGATGGGACCACCTGCAGAGCACAGGGGACCAGCTGCAGCTCCAGGCCCAGCAGCTCTTGCTGGTCACAGCTGAGCCTGTGGCAAGCTCCAGGAGCTCCTGCCACCTCCCTCCCTGTTGGCAGCTCTCTCCCTCCAGCCCCAGGCCCTGCCAATCCCCGTTTTTCCCTCCCAGTTCACCCCTTTGCTTTGCCTTCCCTTATTAAACACTTTAACTTTTTCATTTGACTCGTGGCTCTGTCCGTGGAGCTGAAGCAGCACAAATCCTGAGCCCGGGGACACGCAGGGCCCTGCTGCCGTTCTCTTCCACGCCATCGTCTGTGCACGGGCAGAGAGGAACAAGGGCAGCTCAGGCTGCAAAGGTCCCTGTCCTGCTGCTCCAGTTGCACAGTACCGTGGAGTTGAAGGTCGTACTGAGTACACTGAAGGGAACAAGGATCCTGGGTTTTAGAAAAGCCAGCTTGAGTATGCTCTTCCATGGCAAACATCCACTGAGGGCAGAGGAGCTTGCGGTGCTGGAAGTTCTCCCCAAGAGCTTCCTGAAAGTATAGCAATGCTCCATGCATACACAGGGAGAGGAAGAGGGCAGAACCAGAGACCATGGTGGCCTAACAGTGAGCTCTGGGTGTGCCTCAAAGCCAATGAAGCAGCAGCAGCAGCAGCAGTGCAGTGGCTGTGACTCAGAGGCGCGAGCGTCCCAGTGGCCGCAGCGCTGTCAGGCAGTGCCTGCAGGCTGGGTGCGCTTCTGGCAGCTCTGCTCTCCCCACAAGTGAGGAATCGCAGCCCCTGTCTCAGGCCCAGTCAGAAAGCCAACCAAGTGAGACCAGAGGCAGGGGACCCTTCCCAGCTGTCTTGGACATGGCTGCAAAACAGCCGCTGCCTCTTCCTGTGCCCGTGTTTGGGGAGTGCTGAGCCCAGAGCTGGCCAGCTTGTGCTCTGCTGTGCCAGGAGCGTTCTGGGCGGGCAGGAGAAGTGCTGCGTGCACAGCGCAGCGTCCTGCAAGGGGCTGACCAGAGCCTCCTGCGGGAACAGGGCTCCGCTCCCTGGCTGGGAACAGCCTGGTTTTGCTGCCGTGAGCGCAGGCAGGAGTTCAGGCACGTGCAGAGGCAGCGGGCAGCTCGTGTTTGTAGGGGCCCGGGGCTGCGCGCCCAAAGCGACACGTGGGTGTGGGGAAGGAAGTGACACAGAGGTGGGGGAAGGAAGATGAGCTCGAGCTGGAGTGCCTGTGCTGCAAGGAGCAGAAGGAATTCAGCCCTGCCAGGGTTTCTGAAGTGTGTGTTGGTGTTCCCTGGGAAATGCAGACATTTGGGGAAGTGCCTTTGGAGGAGAGAAGCTTGATTGTCAAGGAAACTGCTTCCCCAGGAGCCCCCAGTGAGGTAGGGGCAATTACAATCTGCACCCCAGCTCATGCTCAGTATTTACTACAAACTTCAATAACAATAAAGTCAAACACAACAGATGACTGATCCTACCTTCTGCTTCCCAAACACAGCCAAGGGTGGCAGCAGCTACAGCTCCATTCTCCTGAGCTCACAGCGCAGCGCAGCTGTTCCAGCCACACCAGCACGGGACTGGCCGCAGGTTGTACAGCCCGTGCCTGAGCCAGGATCAGGGCGCGTTTCCTCTCAGGTAATGGGAGCCCCGCGCTCTTCCACAGGAGAATGAATGTGAAGAATGCCAGAGCAAATTGAAGTCTCTTGAGCCTGGTGAAGATGAAATCTGCTTCTGTCCTTGTATAGAGCTATGGGTTTGTTTACGTGGCTTCTCCTTCCCTTTTCTGACTGGGCTTTCTCACCTGCAGTTTTCAGTAGAAAAGTGAAGCCATAGGTGGAATAAATAGACTCCACAACCTGATATAGTTATGAAGTGGGTCTGTATTGTCAGCACCCGGCACAATCGAGATAGCTCTCCTGAAAACTTGTGCCTTGAGCCCTGGTCTGAGCCCCATCTTTTACTCACAAAGGTGCTCCATATAGATGACATTGCTCAACCTTTTCATGCATATCCAACCCCTGGCCCTGCCTGTCCTCGCCTGGCATGATAATTAGATCCATGCCCTTCTGAGCATGCCTTGTTCATGGTGGGGGTCACATGGGAGTCTTTGGTGGTCTCTGAGGCCGAAGACTGTGGTCATCCTTATGGCTGAACTTTTCAACTTTTCTCCTTTGCGCGTGTGGTTTGGTCCCTTGGTGCTTATCTGAGTACGTCTGTTGGTCTTAATGAGCTTGGAGACAGAGGAGTCCCTTTATCTGGGTTTCTGCATCTTCTCCCAGTATTGTTTTTTATGCAAGAAGCTTCTGAAATTTGCATTTTTCTATTCTTTTTGTACTATGACAGAGGTTTCTTAAGTAAAAGGTTAAAATTCAACATATAATTCTGCAAGCTAAAATTTAAATGCTTCATTCATATTGCTAACTCAAGGGAGCTCCAAAAATCTCTCTTTCAAAAGCAACAAACCTTTGAAAGGTTGAACCTCAACAGAACTGTGATCCTCAATCAATACCTCCTTCTTCCACTTGCTTAAAATCTCTTTGTCCTGGGCACTCACTATGGCCTTTTTCCTGGAAGCTCTCTGGCTGTCTTGAATGCTTATGGAGTAAAAGGTAATCCCTGATCTATTTTCAACTCTGCCCAGAGAGAGATTGCTGGAAGGGAGATAGGACTGGTACTGGGGACCTGGCAGCTTGTCCAGGAAGCAAAATTATTGAAATAATGGTAATGTGGACAAGGCATGCAAGTCCAGGTGGTGAGCTCAAATATGCAAGTACTTGCAGTTTCCCCTCAGCACTTGACTGTTTAGGGGTATGGTCTCTTCTTATTTCTGTCTCTTAATCCTCAATCCTTGCCACACTCCTTCAACATCTTTTGCATTGTCATCTTCCCTGTTTTCTCCCTCCCTTCTTCTTTCTGTGACTTTCTGTACACGACAGACAATCTGTCACACACTGTCAGCTTGCTCAGTCACTCGAGCAGTGATAATGATGGTGTAGAAATTGTAGGTGCACAGGAGGCAAAGGTGTCATGCTTCTGTGTGCCCTCTGCAGGCAAACCTGCTTCCCAAAGCTTCAGTCACGCTTGGAACAAAGGCTTGTCCCCACTGCTTTGTTGTGGTTTATGCATTGATGGAGCAACACTTCTGTCTCAGCCCGCTTAAGCCACTGCAAAGCTGGAATTGTTGCTTTAGCAGCAGATGTGCTGGCAGGGTTCTTACAGCTCCATAGTAAGAACCCTGCAGTTCTTCTAGAAGAGGTTTGTGATCTTTGTGCAATGAAAACGATGCCTTCAACTGCTGCAGTGCAAGTCATGCAGTCATGTAGATGCGTTTTCAGACACAGGTATTTCTACATATGCCTAGTGAGTGGCCTTGTGGGGAGCAGGGACAAACGAGGAAGGAAAGTGGGCTCACAAAACATGATTCTTCTTCAACAAAAAGCCATGACTTCCCTTTACAGAAAAGGATATAAACTTTTTCTTGAAGGGAATAAACAAGTCTCTCTCTATGTCCTGCTCCTTTGCTAGTTTGAAATTGTTCAGAAAGGTTGTAATTTTTTGTTTGGGGTTTTTTTTTTTTTTTTGGTAGGGGGGTGGGGTCTGCATTTCAAGCCTGTTCTCCCAGCAGTCAGGGACCTGCACAGCTGCTGTGGGTGGGGCAGGTGCTCAAGTAATTACCAACAGCTGCTTGGTAATTACTGACAGCCAGGTGAGAAGTTGGCTTGTGCCTGGTTGAGGGCTTGAGGACTGTGCTGAGAGAAGGGCTAAGGAGTGGAGTGGGAAATACAATTTACACAAGCAGGTATAAGTGGATGTCTGGGGTGTAGATGGGAGTTAACTGGTTTAGGTACTGCATTTATGAAGAATTGAACATTTAACTCTGAGATAGGACTATTTAGTTGTTACTCTAAATGCTGCATTTACTAACACATAATGTAATTTCTGCTGCTGTGGCAGAACCTGCTGTCCCCGTGCGCTCGGAACAGGCGTGGAGGGTCCCCAAGGCATCCTCAGAATGGGCTTTGCCCTCACCTTGGCTTGTGCTGCTGCAGATTTTGGAGACAATTGTGCATAAGAATGGGCACTAGAACCAGACTTGGGGCTGGCATGCTCTGCATTTCCAGGATGGCTCATGGACAGGGTAAGGTGCTGTCGGTGCCCTCTGCATCAAGCTGTGATTCTATGGACACTTCAGCAAGAGAGGTTTTTTCAGGGTGATTAAACCTTCATCCTTGCTATGCTTCCTGTGACATTTGCATCTCTATTTTGTAAAACTTCAGAAATCTGAGTAATCTTTGGCCCTGTGAAATGTTATAAACATCAGCAAAATCCATCATAGTTTGCATGTGAAAATACATACTTTTTGACATTTGGGAGTTGGAAATTCTGATAATTTAAAACCAATTTCTATTGCTGATGATACAGAAAGGGGGCAGGTTGGTGCCTTGGGGCCTATGTTTGCTACTGTTGCCTGAAAAAAAATCTTTTGCAGTAGCACCCTATGGCCCTGGATGGCCAGAACGGAGGTCCAGGAGGCTTGACAGGTGTTTACTACTGAGTCCTTGACCTTTTAAGCAAATAAAAGTTATAAATTCTTAGAACTATGTATTTATAAAAGAAAAGTATAAAGGAGAGATGTTGTACACTGTGTGTGTCCCACCTTAAACATATGACATTATAAAAACACACTCTCCAAACATCCATTCTTTTGTATGACCAGGTAAATGCCATGTAAATGTGATTTCTTTGTTCAGAAGTATCTCACCTACTGACAACAATTAGAATTGCTTACAGGGCCTCAGTTGCAAATGCAAAACATTCAAAACTCAAACTAACTGGTTACATTAGAAAGCACATTTTGCTTTTCTCAAGAGGCTGATTGTGAGCTATTTGATGAGCTATTCATGAACATATCCTGGGGCTGTTTGTATCAAACACTGGGATTTTGTTAGCAGTAAAAGAGGGAAAGTGCACTATGTGTGGGAAAGTAATTCCTTCCCAAAATATGTGCTTGGAGGCTACGTGGGTCAAAAGAATTTATTTTTAATTCTGTGGGCTGAAGAACTGCCCACCATCTGCTTTTCCAGAAAAAGAGGGTTGAGTCTTTGGCCCCTTGCAGAGCCTTAAATGAGCAAAGCTGAAGGGATTTGCCCCAAAAAGCAAGGAGTGTGTGAGGCTCATGGCCACAGCTGTCTGCAGAAGTGAGCATGGGCCAAGGGAAGGTCCTGCTGCCCAGAGCCAGCCCGAGGTGTCCCTGAGGATGTGTCACATCCTCTGCCTCCTCTGGCAGTGCTGCCACAGAGCACAGCAGGAGGGATTGCAGGGATTTGTCAGCACGGGGAGGCAGAGCATGAGCTCTTGCTGATATTTCCATCCAGGGCTGGCACTTTCAGGCCAGCAGTGACAAATTCTGCAGCTCTGGCTGCGCAGTTGCTGTTGGCAGTGCTGTGACAGCCTCAGCCACCAAGCCAGAGTGTCTGCAGGGGCAGGATGGTGTAGAGATGCCTCTCAGAGAACGGAGAGAACACCTTCAAACAGCATCTGGCAGAGTTAATGAAGGGGTGGTAGATCCCTTTAAAGGGGACAGGTTATAGAAACCTCTCTCTGTGAATATAAGAGACTGTAGGAGTGAAGAGGGAATGGGAAAAGGGAAGGGAAAGGTAGAAAAAAGAGGCAAGGGAAAGAGAGAGGGAGAGGATAGAGTCCTTGGACATTCTGATTTTATCTAAAGGACGTTTTCTGACTACATAGATGTTTGCTACAATAGTGCTTTTCGACATGCTATGGCTTTCTAACTCATGATATTAACTGATCAGTGTGTTTTAAAAGAAATAAGAAAAAAATCAGTAAAAAGTTTTCCTTCAAGACCAAATACTGCCAGAGTCTGAGTGCTATGGTTAATGGCTTTTGAACATTCACAGGAATGGTCAAAGCATTAAAGTAATTAAATAGGTCTCTCAGAATCCAGCATAAGTTGTACTGATGAGGAGATTAAATAGAGATTCCCATTGCACTGTGTGTTTTATAGAGGCTTAGTGACAGTATTTCACGCACACATAATAACATAAAGAATGACAGCTCATGCCTATTTGTCCTGATAAGTATTTGCTGCAGCAGCCACCTTTCTTCAAAGTAAAGATGTGTTCAAAGGCTTTTTTCCCCAATTTCTGTTGAAAACTGTTTCATATCAAATAAAGGATACGTCCCATATGTAGTCTTTTCTTCTGTCAGAACCCAGGACATCCCTCTGGATGCCCTGGATGGTCAAAATCCTGTCAGGGGCTTGGAGACCCTGGCAGGAAGCCAAAGACACTTGGGAACTCAATCTCAAACCATGGGAGCAAATTACCAACTTTACATGAAGAATTACAAGTCACAAAAGTTTAAGTAGCATAACAGTAGTTGTCACAGGGTGAAAGGTGGAATTTTGAAGAATTTGACTATGGGGGTCTAGGGGCACAAGATGGAGGAATTTGGGCATTGTCCTGTTCTTCTCCCTTCTTCTTCCTAGCCTCCATCTTCTTGGTGATGGTGGCACTTTGGGATTGGTTTAGAGTAGAAAGTCACTGTCTAACACAGGTGGTAGGTATTGGGACATAACTGTAAATATTGAATACATAGTTTATAGTATAAAAGACAACACCAGCCCTGGGGGAGGACAGTGTGCCTCAGACTGACGTACACAACAGACCTCTGCAAGCCAGACAGAGAATGTTGTAGATAAGAAATAATAAACAGACTTGAGAAGAAAACGGAAGACTTCTGACTCTTTTTTCGACAGCTGAGTTGGGGAAAAGAGACTTTTTAGAACACCTCAGGATCATCTTGAGATTGTAGAAAATAAATGTCCACATGCACCAGGAAAACACCAGTAGCTCAGATTCAGTTTCTCTTTAAAGGACCAGGCTCTGAGCCTCCAGTAATGTCCTTAGCTAAAGCAGAGCAGCTGTGAACCTGATCCTCTCACTTCTGACAGCTTTGGTATTTGCGCCAAAGAAGAATCCAAGTCACTCTTTTACCGAGCCCAGCAAATGGCTCTGCCTAGCAAGGCTTTGGCAGCAGGGGCTGTGGAGGATGGCGAGGGGGCGAGGCAGGGGGGAATGGCCAGGCTGCTTCTGGGAAGCCGACCAAAGCTTGCCCTTGCCTGCTGGAGCCAGTGCAGGTGGGATCTGGAGCCTACAAAGTATCTGCCTTGCAGTGGGCCTCGTTCCAGATGTTTTCCCAGCAGGTGGCTGGCGTGGGTGTAACATGCAGGCTGGGAAGGAAGCAAGATTTGCTTTTGCTTAAACCTTAGGCAGGAAAGCAGTACAAGTGTCTGGGTTTTGCCATATCTGGCACCTAAGTATTGAAACCAAGGTGAAGGCCATTAGTGTGGAAAAGAAATTCTCTTGGTGTTACTTCCTTAGAGGAATGCCAGAGTAGTGGAATGCCTTCTTCAAGGCAGCAGAAAGAGAGACCTAGAAATTCTGCATGACGTGTTGACTACAGCAATGCTGGTGCACTGCCCCAGTGTGTGTGTCCCCATCAGCTCCCCTGAGAAACATCCCGTTTCTCCAAGTTTCAGGGAAGGAGTGTTGAGGTGAGAGACCAGCTCAGCTGGCCAAAGGAGGGAAAACATCAAGTGACATTATTGGGCACCAGACAATTGAGAAAGGGGGCAGGATGAATGCTGCCACTTGGAGAGAAAGCTTTGCACTTGGTTCTGCACGGAACAATTTGCAAGCTCTAGCTCCTCTCAGAGCCAGAGGAGAACATGTTTCTGCAGTGCAGGAAATGTGGAATGGGCCCTTGGACAGAGCCAGCCTCCTCTGCCTGTTCAGCTGCAGGCACCTTACAGAGAAGCACAGAGGAGAGCCAGAGCTGTCCCAGCTCTGCTTTTCCCCGTCCAGAGGACTGAGGAGAAAAGCCCCAGTGGGGAACTCCTCAGAGCAAACTTGCAGCAGAAGAAGTAGAAGGGGCAAAGGTGGTCTGTCCCTGTTTCTGTCCCATGGTTCCCCTGGGGTTCTGCATGGAATGTTGGGCTGTGCCCATAGCAACTGCCCTTGTCTGCTGCTCCTGCGGCCGTTGGTGGAACACTGGTGGAGCAGCGCTGGAGCAGCAGCTGCAGCATCTGCTCCTGGGCTGTCCCTCAGCAGCCACCTTCTGCACTCAGTGCCACAGCTGCACTCTGCAGTGACATCCTCATCTCCTCGTCTGCCGCCAGGCATCCCCACAGCACTTTGGCACTGAGCAAGGTAAGAAAATCCCCGTGGGCCCCCAAAGCACTCACAGAACAGCAGGAGGCTCCAACTGGCTCTGCCACCAACCACCACAGACACAGCGTGTGGTCACTTTCCCCAGACGAGGTTGCACATGAAAGCAGGCTGCAACTTCTCCAGGAATAATGCTGCCTCCAGGGGAAATACAGGCCTTTCCATAGAGGACGTAGGGAGCTGTCACGGTGCACTTGCAGATTCTCGTCCTCTGATGACCCAAGTAAAAGTTCGTGGCACCCATTTAAGTCCTAAAACTACGTTGTGGTAACCCCAAAACCAACTGGTCATTCCGGAGGAGGTCAGGGGTTCAGTGTCCACAAATTCTGTTACGCCCTCACTCGGGTCACACCTGCTGCAAAGCTTCAAAAACCAGAAGGACGGGACTTCTCCTCTGGGATGCCTGCCCATCAGAGCATGCAAGGAGTTTGCTGGGCTTGTCCTGCAATACTGGCTTTCATCTTCCAAAATGATCTGGTTGCAGCAATTCTTTTGTACTCACATACTTACATCACTTCCAGACACTGGAACAATATTCTATTTTCATAGCTTTTTTGATTTTTTTTCCACCTGCCTTGCATCTCTTTTCCAGAGAGATATTGCTCTAGATTTGTCTGTGTTGTTCAATGTGGGTAGGGCTGGCTCTGCCTCACGGTCAGAGGCAGCTGTGAAATGCCCTCTTGAGTGGTGCTTCTCAGAAACACAATCACAGTATCACAGCATTTTCTGGGCTGGAAGGGACTCCCAAAGATCATGGAGCCCAGCACCTGGGCCTGCTCAGGACAGCCTTAAGAATCCCAGCCTGTGCCCAAGAGCAGTGTCCAAAGACTTTTGGAGCTCTCTCAGCCTTGGTGCTGGGAGCCCTTCCCTGGGGAGGCAGTTCCAGTGCCCAAGCCCCCTCTGGCTGAAGAACCTTTTCCTTCCATCCAACCCAAGCCTGCAGTAGTGCATCTTCCATGCCTTTCTCTTGGCTCTTCTCACTGGCCCCAAGACTCACGGCACTCTAGTGCCTGCCCTTCAGCTTTCCTTCTTCAGGAAGCTGCAGACTGCTAGAGGGACCTGCCTCAGACATTCCAAGTGAAAAACACAGCAATGACACCTAATGGAGAGGAGCTGGGACAGAGGAGCTTGGGGTTTTCAGTGGTGAGGATGAGAAGCAAGGCTACCGACACATCTTGGCAGAATGAGTTTCATCTGGAGCGTTGTTTTGATCTCTTTCAGGTGGAAAGGAGAGGCACAATGAAAAGGAAAGCAAGAGTCCTCACTAAGCCGTGAGTTTTGGCCTAGGGTTAAAGGACAGCAAACTTGAGGAATGGCGAGCAGGACAGCTGCTCTTTCAGAGTCAGGGTGGGATTGGTCCAAGGCCGTGGCTGCACACCAGGTGTCTCTTGACCACTTGCCTTTCTTACGTCCACCTCCTTCTTCCTCTAGACACATCAATGTTGGCAGTGACTTTCAGGCCGAGCTCCCTGAGCTGCAGACCGGGCCGCCAAGTGAGGATGAAGAGCCTGCAACCCTGGTCTGGAAGCCCTTGGAGGAAGACGACCCTGACATGGAAAAACCGGACAGAGGTAGCTGTCTAGCTTTCCTTCCACTCCTGAGATAGTCAGGCATGTAAAATGCTGGTTTTTGGGTAAAAAGGCAGCTTTTGGCAGGCTCTGCTTCTCTCCTTGTCATGCCCATCTTCCCTTGTGGAAGTGGTAGGCGTAAGGACAATGCTCTGCTTCTGCAGCCGAGCAGGAAAAAGAGCAACTCTGCTGCTCTCCAAATGGGTCAGGGGCATGTGCCACTGGAAGAGGGGAGATTGGCCCCCACTCCTTATGCCAAAAGCTGCATGGAAGGGAGGGGCAGCACTAGGTGGGCCCTTGCTTCAGCTGCCCCTTGCTTTGCTCTCCTTTTTGTGCTCTCCAAGCTGCAGGCTTTAGCTCTTGTGCTTTCCTTCTGCCTTGTATGGCAAGCCTTCCACTTTGCTGGCTGAAGACTGACTTTGGGTGGGTTTTTGTTGTGCTTGCAGTCAGAGAACTGTTGGACATGGCCAGCTCCCGTGGCCTTCCTGGGGCAGCAGCTCAGCTGGAGCTCGCCCTGCACTGCCTGCACCAGGCTCGCGGCAGCGTTCCGGTAGGAAGCGGCTGTTTGGGCGCGGGCAAGAGTGGGCAGGGAATTGATAAGGCCCGGGCAGCGGGACAGCCTTTCCTGGCTGCTCCTTGAAGAAGGGAGTTCACAAGCAGCAGAGCACTCGCTGCCTGCTGTGTCTCGTCCAGCTGCGGCAGGGCTGAGCCCAAATGGCTCCAGCAGGGACAAGATCTCTCCTGGAGGCAGCGGCGCAGGGTCCTGCAGCCTGCTGCCTTGAAAACCTCCTGGAGATCTGTGTTCTCGAAGACGTTTTGAGGGGCAATTCCCAGAAGCCGCAGTCAGCTGAGGCAATTTGGGGTGCAGGAGGAGCAAAATCATGGAGCTGGAGAGGAAAATGCTACCCTTGGGGAGCAGGAGCCACGGGCTGGGCAGCAGAAATGAGGGACTGGGAGCAAAGCACAATCTTTGACCCATATGAGAGCCAGTGGCCTGAATCCTCAGCTGAAGAGGCAAAGCGGCTGAAAGCAGCATGGGTGGGGTTTGGCTCCTTTTTTGTGTTGTGGGGCAGCTCAAGCATTTTCCTTTGCATCTTGCAGGAGGCTCTGGAGATGTTGCTCTCGGGGGGGCCTCCAACAGCTCAAGACCATCCCTTGGCTGATTATCATTATGCAGGTAACCTAAGCCCAGCTTCCTCCTTCTCTGACACGTGCTGCCGTGCCCTTAATGGCCGTGTCAAGCATTTCTGCTTCAATTAGTTGTGCTTTAAACTAGCACAAGATCTCACCTTCTCTGGGGACGGGGAAAGCACCAGCATCTACTCCTTCAGCTTGACTCGTTTTCCATGCTTTTTTCCCTGGGGAATGCCTGCTCTCGTCTTCATCACCTTCTGAGGGAGCAGACATGCACACACGTGAATGATGGCTGGAGCCAGCTTGCTTTCGGCAGCCAGTGGGATCTGCTTCAAGTGGCTAGAGGGATCAATTCAGCTGCTGCTTTTTCTTGCCAGGCTCTGATAGATGGACAGCTGAGGAGAAGGAGGCCTTCCAAAAGGCTTTCCACACCTACGGCAAGGATTTCCATCTCATCCAGAAGCAGGTAAAGCCACAGGACATTTCTCACCTTGGCAGATCATCAGAAGGGACATGTTAATTATTGCTGGTACCAAATACTGCACCTATGTCCCTCTCTTCTCAAGTACCAAAACTGTTAAAGTAGTCACAGAACAGGACATGGAAGGCCTGCGTGAAAATGATGATCCTGCCTCTGCAGCCCTTCTCTCCAGTCTCTTTTGGAAGACAAAGCTCTGTTCTGTCAGACTTGTCTCCCAGGTGTGCTGCTGCTTCCACAACACCTTGTGCTGGGATAACCGCAGTGAACAGGGCAAAGAAGAACTCTGCTAGGGGGACTTGGTGTTGATCTGTGCATTATATGTGTTACCACATAGCACAATACTCGGTTTATTACATTGCATAATGCCTCTCTGACTCCTGCATATTGATTTCATTTTACACCCTCCTCAATTTTCTCCATGACTTTAATTCCTACTTTACTCTGTATTCTCATTGTTCTCCAATGCACCCTACAGGACGGCCGTTTCAGATTCCTTCTTTTGCTTTTCACAACAGATCCCAAGTAAGACCGTGGCACAGTGTGTGGAGTACTACTACTGCTGGAAAAAAGAGCAGAAACTTGCCAGCAGCACTCTTGCTCAGGTGAGTGGGAAGAAAATCCAGACATGCCAGCAGGGTCAAGAAACTGGCAGAAGGGCACAAACCCTGCTGCAAGCCATGCCAGACACCGCTTTGCCTGGCTCCCTTGGTCCCACGCAGCAGGAGAGGCGCAGCAGGTGCTGCCCGGGGCTTGCTTGTGCTGCTGCCCTGAAATACAGAATTGTGGAGCATAACCTTGACCAAACGAAGCAGCACCGCCACCAAAATGGGCTTCGACTCTCTACAAATCGGTTTCTCAAGGGCTGGCACCCTCAGATTCCTATCAGACCCTTCATTCCCCACTGCTTGCTAACATCAGCCATCTGGGCCGCCTTCATGGAGATGCTGCCAAATTTTAGAGATCTTTTGTAGCACCCCAGCGTATCCTCAAGAAAGAGCTGCTGGTGCTATGGCACCTTTAATACTTTCCTTACCAGCAAACAGCAATTTGCTTCACAGAGAGAGACAGAGAGAGGGAGAGAGAGACATTATTTTGGGTAGGAGAAAATGGGTAATCATGTGTCTTCACTAGTGTGACTGAATGTAAAAGACATGCCCTAGACATGTGAGGAGGAAAACCAGAGATAAATAGATGTTAGGCAGAGAGGTAGAAATCAGACATGTAGAACTAGAGATAGGCACGTATTTATCCCACCCGCTTAGAGCTGTAGGAAAGGGGAGTATTTTCCTCCAAGTGCTGGGTTGGCAGCCTGCCGCAGCCCACTGCCATATCCAGCCCTTTTCTCAGCTCTTCGGGGTTTGGAAGAATTTGCTTAGGCCGATAGATTTTTGGGGTGGACGCTGTGAATTCCAGCTTTCTGAGAGGAAGGAAGCACTGATAAGGATTCTTTGATTTCCAGACTGCGGGCAAACGGAAGAGGAGGAAAAGCCCTCCCAGGAAGGAGACTGGGGAGACCGGGAAGAGAAGCCGCAAGCGGGCTGGCAGCGCGGAGTGTCCCTGCTGCCAACCGCGCCAGCCGCCCCAGCCGGCGGGAGGCCCCTTTCCGTGCGGGCAGTGCCAACGGTGCGCAAGCTCCTCCTCCTTCTGCTCCCAGCTGCCCCTTTGGCCTAAAGCACGCTGACCCTTTCCAAAGGCACCACAGGGCAAGCTGAGGCCACTTGCAGGATGG
Organism: Passer domesticus; assembly: GCF_036417665.1. Taxonomy (NCBI): domain Eukaryota; kingdom Metazoa; phylum Chordata; class Aves; order Passeriformes; family Passeridae; genus Passer; species Passer domesticus. The sequence goes on from NW_026990182.1 coordinate 71,350, forward strand.
CCCCTGGCAGCCCTGCTCAAGCTTACAGCCCACTTGACACCCAAACAGCTTCCTTCAAACCCAGCATTCCCAGTGAAACCTTGCCATGCCCCAACAAGACACAGTTCATACAAGCAGGAACACATGCATCAAAGCTTGCTTTGATGCTGCTGATCCAATTAAACCTAGGATCAAGCAAAAGGAGGAAGACATTTCAAAGAATTGAAACCAGAAAGATCAGACTCATGGTGCTGATCAATTTAATAAATACGTAACAGCCTGAAAAGATGGAAATTCATCCAAAAAGGGAGATCTCGGCGCTTGGCTTAATGGTGTGTATGAAGTTAACAATGCATGGTTTGTTTCCTGTCTTACAGGGAGTTTGAAACCATCGAGGAAAGGAACAAGCACAGGAGAAGACATCGCCCACGCAAGGATGCACAGCCTCTCCCCAAGAAGAAAAGGCCAAATTAGCCCTGCATTTGCCCCAGGCTAGCAAGAGTTAGGCGTCAAGAGGACTAGATAGAAATAAGATTGTTTTTCAAGTTTTTAGGATTCTTTATTCTTCTTTTAGTTTACCTGTTAGGAATCTCTCTGTTTATTAGTTAAGATACATTAGTATTTTAAAGATGTAGTAGTAGTGTTAGATTTAGCAATAAGTGTAAAAGGTTTGGTGTTTGTTATGCTTCAACTTTCCCCTTTTTGTCTTTGTTGAGGCACGATCTGTCTATATCATTAAACCAAAGTTTGTTCCATTTTGCCTTCTTGTCTGTATTAAATTCCTGGAGGCAGTATTCCTTACATTTCCTTGGTGTTGGAAACACGGCATTTGCCCTGAGAGAGCAATGGGGGCACATGAGTCCCCCCCAGGCCCAGCCCCTGGCTCAGCTGGCAGCACTTCCAGAGGCGTGTCCCCATTACTGCCAATGAAATCATGGTGGAGCTTCCTCCTTTGAGTCCTGAACATCTCAGCTGGGAGTGGCTGGGGAGGCTTTGCTGAATTCAGTGCACAGGATCTAAAGGAGTGCTCTTGTCTCGCTGTACTTGCTGGGATAAAAGTAGTGGGTTGAGGCCTTTTTGTTGCCCAGCAACATAACTTTGTTTCATTTTGGGGGACAGATGGACTTGAGCACCTTGGAGGACTTTTCTAACCTCTCTGATTCTAGAAAAGAAATATCCACATGCACCACAAAGACACCAGGAGTTCAGATTCAGTTTCTCTTTAAAGGACCAGGCTCTGAGCCTCCAGTAATGTCCTTAGCTAAAGCAGAGCGGCTGTGAACCTGATCCTCTCACTTCTCACAGCTTTGGTATTTGTGCCAAAGAAGAATCCAAGTCACTCTTTTACCGAGCCCAGCAAATGGCTCTGCCTAGCAAGGCTTTGGCAGCAGGGGCTGTGGAGGATGGCGAGGGGGCGAGGCAGGGGGGAATGGCCAGGCTGCTTCTGGGAAGCGACCAAAGCTTGCCCTTGCCTGCTGGAGCCAGTGCAGGTGGGATCTGGAGCCTACAAAGTATCTGCCTTGCAGTGGGCCTCATTCCAGATGTTTTCCCAGCAGGTGGCTGGTGTGGGTGTAACATGCAGGCTGGGAAGGAAGCAAGATTTGCTTTTGCTTAAACCTTAGGCAGGAAAGCAGTACAAGTGTCTGGGTTTTGCCATATCTGGCACCTAAGTATTGAAACAAAGGTGAAGGCCATTAGTGTGGAAAAGAAATTCTCTTGGTGTTACTTCCTTAGAGGAATGCCAGAGTAGTAGAGATGAACATTCCCCCTTCTTCAAGGGAGCTGGAAGGGAGACCTAGAAATTCTGCATGACCTGTTGACTACAGCAATGCTGGTGCACTGCCCCAGTGTGTGTGTCCCCATCAGCTGCCCTGAGAAACATCCCGTTCCTCCAAGTTTCAGGGAAGGAGTGTTGAGGTGAGAGACCAGCTCAGCTGGCCAAAGGAGGGAAAACATCAAGTGACATTATTGGGCACCAGACAATTGAGAAAGGGGGCAGGATGAATGCCGCCACTTGGAGAGAAAGCTTTGCACTTGGTTCTGCATGGAACAATTTGCAAGCTCTAGCTCCTCTCAGAGCCAGAGGAGAGGCAGCAGCAGGAGTCCTCCTGGTTCTGCAGTGCAGGAAATGTGGAATGGGCCCTTGGACAGAGCCAGCCTCCTGTGCCTGTTCAGCTGCAGGCACCTTACAGAGAAGCACAGAGGAGAGCCAGAGCTGTCCCGGCTCTGCTTTTCCATGTCCAGAGGACTGAGGGGAAAAGCCCCAATGGGGAGCTCCTCAGAGCAAACTTGCAGCTGAAGAAGTAGAAGGGGCAAAGGTGGCCTGTCCCTGTTTCTGTCCCATGGTTCCCCTGGGGTTCTGCATGGAATGTTGGGCTGTGCCCGTAGCAACTGCCCTTGTCTGCTGCTCCTGCGGCCGTTGGTGGAACACTGGTGGAGCAGCGCTGGAGCAGCAGCTGCAGCATCTGCTCCTGGGCTGTCCCTCAGCAGCCACCTTCTGCACTCGGCGCCACAGCTGGCCTCTGCAGCGACATCCTCATCTCCTCGTCTGCCGCCAGGCATCCCCACAGCACTTTGGCACTGAGCAAGGTAAGAAAATCCCCGTGGGCCCCCAAAGCACTCACAGAACGGCAGGAGGCTCCAGCTGGCTCTGCCACCAACCACCACAGACACAGCGTGTGGTCACTTTCCCCAGACGAGGTTGCACATGAAAGCAGGCTGCAACTTCTCCAGGAATAATGCTGCCTCCAGAGGAAATACAGACCTTTCCATAGAGGACGTAGGGGAGCTGTCACGGTGCACTTGTAGATTCTCGTTTACTGATTGCCTGATTAGAAGTTCTTGGCACCCATTTAAGTCCTAAAACTACGTTGTGGTGACCCCAAAACCAACTGGTCATTCCGAAGGAATTCAGGGGTTCTGTGTCCACAAATCCTGTTACGCCCTCACTCTGGTCACACCTGCTGCAAAGCTTCAAAAACCAGAAGGACGGGACTTCTCCTCTGGGATGCCTGCCCATCAGAGCATGCAAGGAGTTTGCTGGGCTTGTCCTGCAATACTGGCTTTCATCCTCCAAAATGATCTGGTTGCAGCAATTCTTTTGTACTCACATACTTACATCACTTCCAGACACTGGAACAATATTCTATTTTCATAGCTTTTTTGATTTTTTTTCCACCTGCCTTGCATCTCTTTTCCAGAGAGATATTGCTCTAGATTTGTCTGTGTTGTTCAATGTGGGTAGGGCTGGCTCTGCCTCACGGTCAGAGGCAGCTGTGAAATGCCCTCTTGAGTGGTGCTTCTCAGAAACACAATCACAGTATCACAGCATTTTCTGGGCTGGAAGGGACTCCCAAAGATCATGGAGCCCAGCACCTGGGCCTGCTCAGGACAGCCTTAAGAATCCCAGCCTGTGCCCAAGAGCAGTGTCCAAAGACCTTTGGAGCTCTCTCAGCCTTGGTGCTGGGAGCCCTTCCCTGGGGCCAAGTTCCAGTGCCCAAGCCCCCTCTGGCTGAAGAACCTTTTCCTTCCATCCAACCCAAGCCTGCAGTAGTGCATCTTCCATGCCTTTCTCTTGGCTCTTCTCACTGGCCCCAAGACTCACGGCACTCTAGTGCCTGCCCTTCAGCTTTCCTTCTTCAGGAAGCTGCAGACTGCTAGAGGGACCTGCCTCAGACATTCCAAGTGAAAAACACAGCAATGACACCTAATGGAGAGGAGCTGGGACAGAGGAGCTTGGGGTTTTCAGTGGTGAGGATGAGAAGCAAGGCTACCGACACATCTTGGCAGAATGAGTTTCATCTGGAGCGTTGTTTTGATCTCTTTCAGGTGGAAAGGAGAGGCACAATGAAAAGGAAAGCAAGAGTCCTCACTAAGCCGTGAGTTTTGGCCTAGGGTTAAAGGACAGCAAACTTGAGGAATGGCGAGCAGGACAGCTGCTCTTTCAGAGTCAGGGTGGGATTGGTCCAAGGCCGTGGCTGCACAGCAGGTGTCTCTTGACCACTTGCCTTTCTTACGTCCACCTCCTTCTTCCTCTAGACACATCAATGTTGGCAGTGACTTTCAGGCCGAGCTCCCTGAGCTGCAGACCGGGCCGCCAAGTGAGGATGAAGAGCCTGCAACCCTGGTCTGGAAGCCCTTGGAGGAAGACGACCCTGACATGGAAAAACCGGACAGAGGTAGCCGTCTAGCTTTCCTTCCACTCCTGAGATAGTCAGGCATGTAAAATGCTGGTTTTTGGGTAAAAAGGCAGCTTTTGGCAGGCTCTGCTTCTCTCCTTGTCATGCCCATCTTCCCTTGTGGAAGTGGTAGGCGTAAGGACAATGCTCTGCTTCTGCAGCCGAGCAGGAAAAAGAGCAACTCTGCTGCTCTCCAAATGGGTCAGGGGCATGTGCCACTGGAAGAGGGGAGATTGGCCCCCACTCCTTATGCCAAAAGCTGCATGGAAGGGAGGGGCAGCACTAGGTGGGCCCTTGCTTCAGCTGCCCCTTGCTTTGCTCTCCTTTTTGTGCTCTCCAAGCTGCAGGCTTTAGCTCTTGTGCTTTCCTTCTGCCTTGTATGGCAAGCCTTCCACTTTGCTGGCTGAAGACTGACTTTGGGTGGGTTTTTGTTGTGCTTGCAGTCAGAGAACTGTTGGACATGGCCAGCTCCCGTGGCCTTCCTGGGGCAGCAGCTCAGCTGGAGCTCGCCCTGCACTGCCTGCACCAGGCTCGCGGCAGCGTTCCGGTAGGAAGCGGCTGTTTGGGCGCGGGCAAGAGTGGGCAGGGAATTGATAAGGCCCGGGCAGCGGGACAGCCTTTCCTGGCTGCTCCTTGAAGAAGGGAGTTCACAAGCAGCAGAGCACTCGCTGCCTGCTGTGTCTCGTCCAGCTGCGGCAGGGCTGAGCCCAAATGGCTCCAGCAGGGACAAGATCTCTCCTGGGGGCAGCGCCGCAGGGTCCTGCAGCCTGCTGCCTTGAAAACCTCCTGGAGATCTGTGTTCTCGAAGACGTTTTGAGGGGCAATTCCCAGAAGCCGCAGTCAGCTGAGGCAATTTGGGGTGCAGGAGGAGCAAAATCATGGAGTTGGAGAGGAAAATGCTACCCTTGGGGAGCAGGAGCCACGGGCTGGGCAGCAGAAATGAGGGACTGGGAGCAAAGCACAATCTTTGACCCATATGAGAGCCAGTGGCCTGAATCCTCAGCTGAAGAGGCAAAGCGGCTGAAAGCAGCATGGGTGGGGTTTGGCTCCTTTTTTGTGTTGTGGGGCAGCTCAAGCATTTTCCTTTGCATCTTGCAGGAGGCTCTGGAGATGTTGCTCTCGGGGGGGCCTCCAACAGCTCAAGACCATCCCTTGGCTGATTATCATTATGCAGGTAACCTAAGCCCAGCTTCCTCCTTCTCTGACACGTGCTGCCGTGCCCTTAATGGCCGTGTCAAGCATTTCTGCTTCAATTAGTTGTGCTTTAAACTAGCACAAGATCTCACCTTCTCTGGGGACGGGGAAAGCACCAGCATCTACTCCTTCAGCTTGACTCGTTTTCCATGCTTTTTTCCCTGGGGAATGCCTGCTCTCGTCTTCATCACCTTCTGAGGGAGCAGACATGCACACACGTGAATGATGGCTGGAGCCAGCTTGCTTTCGGCAGCCAGTGGGATCTGCTTCAAGTGGCTAGAGGGATCAATTCAGCTGCTGCTTTTTCTTGCCAGGCTCTGATAGATGGACACCTGAGGAGAAGGAGGCCTTCCAAAAGGCTTTCCACACCTACGGCAAGGATTTCCATCTCATCCAGAAGCAGGTAAAGCCACAGGACATTTCTCACCTTGGCAGATCATCAGAAGGGACATGTTAATTATTGCTGGTACCAAATACTGCACCTATGTCCCTCTCTTCTCAAGTACCAAAACTGTTAAAGTAGTCACGGAACAGGACATGGAAGGCCTGCGTGAAAATGATGATCCTGCCTCTGCAGCCCTTCTCTCCAGGCTCTTTTGGAAGACAAAGCTCTGTTCTGTCAGACTTGTCTCCCAGGTGTGCTGTTGCTTCCACAACACCTTGTGCTGGGATAACCGCAGTGAACAGGGCAAAGAAGAACTCTGCTAGGGGGACTTGGTGTTGATCTGTGCATTATATGTGCATTATATGTGTTACCACATAGCATATACCACATAGCACATACCACTCGGTTTATTACATTGCATAATGCCTCTCTGACTCCTGCATATTGATTTCATTTTACACCCTCCTCAATTTTCTCCATGACTTTAATTCCTACTTTACTCTGTATTCTCATTGTTCTCCAATGCACCCTACAGGACGGCCGTTTCAGATTCCTTCTTTTGCTTTTCACAACAGATCCCAAGTAAGACCGTGGCACAGTGTGTGGAGTACTACTACTGCTGGAAAAAAGAGCAGAAACTTGCCAGCAGCACTCTTGCTCAGGTGAGTGGGAAGAAAATCCAGACATGCCAGCAGGGTCAAGAAACTGGCAGAAGGGCACAAACCCTGCTGCAAGCCATGCCAGACACTGCTTTGCCTGGCTCCCTTGGTCCCACGCAGCAGGAGAGGCGCAGCAGGTGCTGCCCGGGGCTTGCTTGTGCTGCTGCCCTGAAATACAGAATTGTGGAGCATAACCTTGACCAAACGAAGCAGCACCGCCACCAAAATGGGCTTCGACTCTCTACAAATCGGTTTCTCAAGGGCTGGCACCCTCAGATTCCTATCAGACCCTTCATTCCCCACTGCTTGCTAACATCAGCCATCTGGGCCGCCTTCATGGAGATGCTGCCAAATTTTAGAGATCTTTTGTAGCACCCCAGCATTTCCACAAGAAAGAGCTGCTGGTGCTATGGCACCTTTAATACTTTCCTTACCAGCAAACAGCAATTTGCTTCACAGAGAGAGACAGAGAGAGGGAGAGAGAGAGATTATTTTGGGTAGGAGAAAATGGGTAATCATGTGTCTTCACTAGTGTGACTGAATGTAAAAGACATGCCCTAGACATGTGAGGAGGAAAACCAGAGATAAATAGATGTTAGGCAGAGAGGTAGAAATAAGACATGTAGAACTAGAGATAGGCACGTATTTATCCCACCCGCTTAGAGCTGTAGGAAAGGGGAGTATTTTCCTCCAAGTGCTGGGTTGGCAGCCTGCCGCAGCCCACTGCCATAACCAGCCCTTTTCTCAGCTCCGCGGGGTTTGGAAGAATTTGCTTAGGCCGATAGATTTTTGGGGTGGATGCTGTGAATTCCAGCTTTCTGAGAGGAAGGAAGCACTGATAAGGATTCTTTGATTTCCAGACTGCGGGCAAACGGAAGAGGAGGAAAAGCCCTCCCAGGAAGGAGACTGGGGAGACCGGGAAGAGAAGCCGCAAGCGGGCTGGCAGCGCGGAGTGTCCCTGCTGCCAACCGCGCCAGCCGCCCCAGCCGGCGGGAGGCCCCTTTCCGTGCGGGCAGTGCCAACGGTGCGCAAGCTCCTCCTCCTTCTGCTCCCAGCTGCCCCTTTGGCCTAAAGCACGCTGACCCTTTCCAAAGGCACCACAGGGCAAGCTGAGGCCACTTGCAGGATGGCCCCTGGCAGCCCTGCTCAAGCTTACAGCCCACTTGACACCCAAACAGCTTCCTTCAAACCCAGCATTCCCAGTGAAACCTTGCCATGCCCCAACAAGACACAGTTCATACAAGCAGGAACACATGCATCAAAGCTTGCTTTGATGCTGCTGATCCAATTAAACCTAGGATCAAGCAAAAGGAGGAAGACATTTCAAAGAATTGAAACCAGAAAGATCAGACTCATGGTGCTGATCAATTTAATAAATACGTAACAGCCTGAAAAGATGGAAATTCATCCAAAAAGGGAGATCTCGGCGCTTGGCTTAATGGTGTGTATGAAGTTAACAATGCATGGTTTGTTTCCTGTCTTACAGGGAGTTTGAAACCATCGAGGAAAGGAACAAGCACAGGAGAAGACATCGCCCACGCAAGGATGCACAGCCTCTCCCCAAGAAGAAAAGGCCAAATTAGCCCTGCATTTGCCCCAGGCTAGCAAGAGTTAGGCATCAAGAGGACTAGATAGAAATAAGATTGTTTTTCAAGTTTTTAGGATTCTTTATTCTTCTTTTAGTTTACCTGTTAGGAATCTCTCTGTTTATTAGTTAAGATACATTAGTATTTTAAAGATGTAGTAGTAGTGTTAGATTTAGCAATAAGTGTAAAAGGTTTGGTGTTTGTTATGCTTCAACTTTCCCCTTTTTGTCTTTGTTGAGGCACGATCTGTCTATATCATTAAACCAAAGTTTGTTCCATTTTGCCTTCTTGTCTGTATTAAATTCCTGGAGGCAGTATTCCTTACATTTCCTTGGTGTTGGAAACACGGCATTTGCCCTGAGAGAGCAATGGGGGCACATGAGTCCCCCCCAGGCCCAGCCCCTGGCTCAGCTGGCAGCACTTCCAGAGGCGTGTCCCCATTACTGCCAATGAAATCATGGTGGAGCTTCCTCCTTTGAGTCCTGAACATCTCAGCTGGGAGTGGCTGGGGAGGCTTTGCTGAATTCAGTGCACAGGATCTAAAGGAGTGCTCTTGTCTCGCTGTACTTGCTGGGATAAAAGTAGTGGGTTGAGGCCTTTTTGTTGCCCAGCAACATAACTTTGTTTCATTTTGGGGGACAGATGGACTTGAGCACCTTGGAGGACTTTTCTAACCTCTCTGATTCTAGAAAAGAAATATCCACATGCACCACAAAGACACTAGCAGTTCAGATTCAGTTTCTCTTTAAAGGACCAGGCTCTGAGCCTCCAGTAATGTCCTTAGCTAAAGCAGAGCGGCTGTGAACCTGATCCTCTCACTTCTGACAGCTTTGGTATTTGCGCCAAAGAAGAATCCAAGTCACTCTTTTACCGAGCCCAACAAATGGCTCTGCCTAGCAAGGCTTTGGCAGCAGGGGCTGTGGAGGATGGCGAGGGGGCGAGGCAGGGGGGAATGGCCAGGCTGCTTCTGGGAAGTGACCAAAGCTTGCCCTTGCCTGCTGGAGCCAGTGCAGGTGGGATCTGGAGCCTACAAAGTATCTGCCTTGCAGTGGGCCTCATTCCAGATGTTTTCCCAGCAGGTGGCTGGTGTGGGTGTAACATGCAGGCTGGGAAGGAAGCAAGATTTGCTTTTGCTTAAACCTTAGGCAGGAAAGCAGTACAAGTGTCTGGGTTTTGCCATATCTGGCACCTAAGTATTGAAACCAAGGTGAAGGCCATTAGTGTGGAAAAGAAATTCTCTTGGTGTTCCTTCCTTAGAGGAATGCCAGAGTAGTAGAGATGAACATTCCCCCTTCTTCAAGGGAGCTGGAAGGGAGACCTAGAAATTCTGCATGACCTGTTGACTACAGCAATGCTGGTGCACTGCCCCAGTGTGTGTGTCCCCATCAGCTGCCCTGAGAAACATCCCGTTTCTCCAAGTTTCAGGGAAGGAGTGTTGAGGTGAGAGACCAGCTCAGCTGGCCAAAGGAGGGAAAACATCAAGTGACATTATTGGGCACCAGACAATTGAGAAAGGGGGCAGGATGAATGCCGCCACTTGGAGAGAAAGCTTTGCACTTGGTTCTGCACGGAACAATTTGCAAGCTCTAGCTCCTCTCAGAGCCAGAGGAGAGGCAGCGGCAGGAGTCCTCCTGGTTCTGCAGTGCAGGAAATGTGGAATGGGCCCTTGGACAGAGCCAGCCTCCACTGCCTGTTCAGCTGCAGGCACCTTACAGAGAAGCACAGAGGAGAGCCAGAGCTGTCCCGGCTCTGCTTTTCCATGTCCAGAGGACTGAGGGGAAAAGCCCCAATGGGGAGCTCCTCAGAGCAAACTTGCAGCTGAAGAAGTAGAAGGGGCAAAGGTGGCCTGTCCCTGTTTCTGTCCCATGGTTCCCCTGGGGTTCTGCATGGAATGTTGGGCTGTGCCCATAGCAACTGCCCTTGTCTGCTGCTCCTGCGGCCGTTGGTGGAACACTGGTGGAGCAGCGCTGGAGCAGCAGCTGCAGCATCTGCTCCTGGGCTGTCCCTCAGCAGCCACCTTCTGCACTCGGCGCCACAGCTGGCCTCTGCAGCGACATCCTCATCTCCTCGTCTGCCGCCAGGCATCCCCACAGCACTTTGGCACTGAGCAAGGTAAGAAAATCCCCGTGGGCCCCCAAAGCACTCACAGAACGGCAGGAGGCTCCAGCTGGCTCTGCCACCAACCACCACAGACACGGTGCGTGGTCACTTTCCCCAGACGAGGTTGCACATGAAAGCAGGCTGCAACTTCTCCAGGAATAATGCTGCCTCCAGGGGAAATACAGACCTTTCCATAGAGGACGTAGGGAGCTGTCACGGTGCATTTGTAGATTCTCGTTTACTGATTGCCTGATTAGAAGTTCTTGGCACCCATTTAAGTCCTAAAACTACGTTGTGGTGACCCCAAAACCAACTGGTCATTCCGAAGGAATTCAGGGGTTCAGTGTCCACAAATCCTGTTACGCCCTCACTCTGGTCACACCTGCTGCAAAGCTTCAAAAACCAGAAGGATGGGACTTCTCCTCTGGGATGCCTGCCCATCAGAGCATGCAAGGAGTTTGCTGGGCTTGTCCTGCAATACTGGCTTTCATCCTCCAAAATGATCTGGTTGCAGCAATTCTTTTGTACTCACATACTTACATCACTTCCAGACACTGGAACAATATTCTATTTTCATAGCTTTTTTGATTTTTTTCCACCTGCCTTACATCTCTTTTCCAGAGAGATATTGCTCTAGATTTGTCTGTGTTGTTCAATGTGTGTAGGGCTGGCTCTGCCTCACGGTCAGAGGCAGCTGTGAGATGCCCTCTTGAGTGGTGCTTCTCAGGAACACAATCACAGTATCACAGCATTTTCTGGGCTGGAAGGGACTCCCAAAGATCGTGGAGCCCAGCACCTGGGCCTGCTCAGGACAGCCTTAAGAATCCCAGCCTGTGCCCAAGAGCAGTGTCCAAAGACTTTTGGAGCTCTCTCAGCCTTGGTGCTGGGAGCCCTTCCCTGGGGAGGCAGTTCCAGTGCCCAAGCCCCCTCTGGCTGAAGAACCTTTTCCTTCCATCCAACCCAAGCCTGCAGTAGTGCATCTTCCATGCCATTCTCTTGGCTCTTCTCACTGACCCCAAGACTCAAGGCACTCTAGTGCCTGCCCTTCAGCTTTCCTTCTTCAGGAAGCTGCAGACTGCTAGAGGGACCTGCCTCAGACATTCCAAGAGAAAAACACAGCAATGACACCTAATGGAGAGGAGCTGGGACAGAGGAGCTTGGGGTTTTCAGTGGTGAGGATGAGAAGCAAGGCTACCGACACATCTTGGCAGAATGAGTTTCATCTGGAGCATTGTTTTGATCTCTTTCAGGTGGAAAGGAGAGGCACAATGAAAAGGAAAGCAAGAGTCCTCACTAAGCCGTGAGTTTTTGGCCTAGGGTTAAAGGACAGCAAACTTGAGGAATGGCGAACAGGACAACTGCTCTTTCAGAGTCAGGGTGGGATTGGTCCAAGGCTGTGGCTGCACACCAGGTGTCTCTTGACCACTTGCCTTTCTTACGTCCATCTCCTTCTTCCTCTAGACACATCAATGTTGGCAGTGACTTTCAGGCCGAGCTCCCCGAGCTGCAGACCGGGCCGCCAAGTGAGGATGAAGAGCCTGCAACCCTGGTCTGGAAGCCCTTGGAGGAAGACGACCCTGACCTGGAAAAACCGGACAGAGGTAGCCGTCTAGATTTCCTTCCACTCCTGAGATAGTCAGGCATGTAAAATGCTGGTTTTTGGGTAAAAAGGCAGCTTTTGGCAGGCTCTGCTTCTCTCCTTGTCATGCCCATCTTCCCTTGTGGAAGTGGTAGGCGTAAGGACAATGCTCTGTTTCTGCAGCAGAGCAGGAAAAAGAGCAGCTGTGCTGCTCTCCAAATGGGTCAGAGGCATGTGCCACTGGAAGAGGGGAGATTGGCCCCCACTCCTTATGCCAAAAGCTGCTTGGAAGGGAGAGGCAGCACTAGGTGGGCCCTTGCTTCAGCTGCCCCTTGCTTTGCTCTCCCTTTCGTGCTCTCCAAGCTGCAGGCTTTAGCTCTTGTGCTTTCCTTCTGCCTTGTATGGCAAGCCTTCCCCTTTGTTGGCTCAAGGCTGACTTTGGGTGGGTTTTTGTTGTGCTTGCAGTCAGAGAACTGTTGGACATGGCCAGCTCCCGTGGCCTTCCCGGAGCAGCAGCTCAGCTGGAGCTCGCCCTGCACTGCCTGCACCAGGCTCGCGGCAGCGTTCCGGTAGGAAGCGGCTGTTTGGGCGCGGGCAAGAGTGGGCAGGGAATTGATAAGGCCCGGGCAGCGGGACAGCCTTTCTTGGCTGCTCCTTGAAGAAGGGAGTTCACAAGCAGCAGAGCACTCGCTGCCTGCTTTGTCTCGTCCAGCTGCGGCAGGGCTGAGCCCAAATGGCTCCAGCAGGGACAAGATCTCTCCTGGAGGCAGCGGCGCAGGGTCCTGCAGCCTGCTGCCTTGAAAACCTCCTGGAGATCTGTGTTCTCAAAGACGTTTTGAGGGGCAATTCCCAGAAGCCGCAGTCAGCTGAGGCAATTTGGGGTGCAGGAGGAGCAAAATCATGGAGTTGGAGAGGAAAATGCTACCCTTGGGGAGCAGGAGCCAAGGGCTGGGTAGCAAAAACGAGGGACTGGGAGCAAAGCACAGTCTTTGACCCATATGAGAGCCAGTGGCCTGAATCCTCAGCTGAAGAGGCAAAGCGGCTGAAGGGCAGCATGGGTGGGGTTTGGCTCCTTTTTTGTGTTGTGGGGCAGCTCAAGCCTTTTTCCCTTGCATCTTGCAGGAGGCTCTGGAGATGTTGCTCTCGGGGGGGCCTCCAACAGCTCAAGGCCATCCCTTGGCTGATTATCATTACGCAGGTAACCAAAGCCCAGCTTCTTCCTTCACTGACACATGCTGCCGTGCCCTTAATGGCCGTGTCAAGCATTTCTGCTTCAATTAGTTGTGCTTTAAACTAGCACAAGATCTCGCCTTCTCTGGGGATGGGGAAAGCACCAGCATCTACTCCTTCAGCTTGACTCGTTTTCCATGCTTTTTTCCCTGGGGAATGCCTGCTCTCGTCTTCATCACCTTCTGAGGGAGCAGACATGCACACACGTGAATGATGGCTGGTGCCAGCTTGCTTTCAGCAGCCAGTGGGATCTGCTTCAAGTGGCTAGAGGGATCAATTCAGCTGCTGCTTTTTCTTGCCAGGCTCTGATAGATGGACAGCTGAGGAGAAGGAGGCCTTCCAAAAGGCTTTCCACACCTACGGCAAGGATTTCCATCTCGTCCAGAAGCAGGTAAAGCCACATGACATTCCTCACCTTGGCAGATCATCAGAAGGGACATGTTAATTATTGCTGGTACCAAATACTGCACCTATGTCCCTCTCTTCTCAAGTACCAAAACTGTTAAAGTAGTCACAGAACAGGACATGGAAGGCCTGTGTGAAAATGGTGATCCTGCCTCTGCAGCCCTTCTCTCCAGGCTCTTTTGGAAGACAAAGCTCTGTTCTGTCAGACTTGTCTCCCAGGTGTGCTGTTGCTTCCACAACACCTTGTGCTGGGATAACTGCAGTGAACAGGGCAAAGAAGAACTCTGCTAGGGGGACTTGGTGTTGATCTGTGCATTATATGTGTTACCACGTAGCATAAGACTCGGTTTATTACATTGCATAATGCCTCTCTGACTCCTGCATATTGATTTCATTTTACACCCTCCTCAATTTTCTCCATGACTTTAATTCCTACTTTACTCTGTATTCTCATTGTTCTCCAATGCACCCTACAGGATGGCCATTTCAGATTCCTTCTTTTGCTTTTCACAACAGATCCCAAGTAAGACCGTGGCACAGTGTGTGGAGTACTACTACTGCTGGAAAAAAGAGCAGAAACTTGCCAGCAGCACTCTTGCTCAGGTGAGTGGGAAGAAAATCCAGACATGCCAGCAGGGTCAAGAAACTGGCAGAAGGGCACAAACCCTGCTGCAAGCCATGCCAGACACCGCTTTGCCTGGCTCCCTTGGTCCCACGCAGCAGGAGAGGCGCAGCAGGTGCTGCCCGGGGCTTGCTTGTGCTGCTGCCCTGAAATACAGAATTGTGGAGCATAACCTTGACCAAACGAAGCAGCACCGCCACCAAAATGGGCTTCGACTCTCTACAAATCGGTTTCTCAAGGGCTGGCACCCTCAGATTCCAATCAGACCCTTCATTCCCCACTGCTTGCTAACATCAGCCATATGGGCTGCCTTCATGGAGATGCTGCCAAATTTTAGAGATCTTTTGTAGCACCCCAGCGTATCCTCAAGAAGGAGCTGCTGGTGCTATGGCACCTTTAATACTTTCCTTACCAGCAAACAGCAATTTGCTTCACAGAGAGAGACAGAGAGAGGGAGAGAGAGAGATTATTTTGGGTAGCAGAAAATGGGTAATCATGTGTCTTCACTAGTGTGATTGAATGTAAAATCCATGCCCTAGACATGTGGGGTGGAAAACCAGAGATAAATAGATGTTAGGCAGAGAGGTAGAAATCAGACATGTAGAACTATGGATAGCCACGTATTTATCCCACCCCCTTAGAGCTGTAGGAAAGGGGAGTATTTTCCTCCAAGTGCTGGGTTGGCAGCCTGCCGCAGCCCACTGCCATATCCAGCCCTTTTCTCAGCTCTTCGGGGTTTGGAAGAATTTGCTTAGGCCAATAGATTTTTGGGGTGGATGCTGTGAATTCCAGCTTTCTGAGAGGAAGGAAGCACTGATAAGGATTCTTTGATTTCCAGACTGCGGGCAAACGGAAGAGGAGGAAAAGCCCTCCCAGGAAGGAGACTGGGGAGACCGGGAAGAGAAGCCGCAAGCGGGCTGGCAGCGCGGAGTGTCCCTGCTGCCAACCGCGCCAGCCGCCCCAGCCGGCGGGAGGCCCCTTTCCGTGCGGGCAGTGCCAACGGTGCGCAAGCTCCTCCTCCTCCTTCTGCTCCCAGCTGCCCCTTTGGCCTAAAGCACGCTGACCCTTTCCAAAGGCACCACAGGGCAAGCTGAGGCCACTTGCAGGATCGCCCCTGGCAGCCGTGCTCAAGCTTACAGCCCACTTGAAACCCAAACAGCTTCGTTCAAACCCAGCATTCCCAGTGAAACCTTGCCATGCCCCAACAAGACACAGTTCATACAAGCAGGAACACATGCATCAAAGCTTGCTTTGCTGCTGCTGATCCAATTAAACCTAGGATGAAGCAAAAGGAGGAAGACATTTCAAAGAATTGTAACCAGCAAGATCAGAGTCATGGTGCTGATCAATTTATAAATGTATCACAGCCTGAAAAGACAGAAATTAATTCAAAAATGGAGATCTCGGCGCTTGGCTTAATGGTGTGTATGAAGTTAACAATGGATGGTTTGTTTCCTGTCTTCCAGGGAGTTTGAAACCATCAAGGAGAGGAACACGCACAGGAGAAGACATCGCCCACGCAAGGATGCACAGCCTCTCCCCAAGAAGAAAAGGCCAAATTAGCCCTGCATTTGCCCCAGGCTAGCAAGAGTGAGGGGTCAACAGGATTAGACAGAAATAAGATTGTTTTTCAAGTTTTTAGGATTCCTTATTCTTCTATTAGTTTACATGATAGGAATCTCTCTTTTTATTAGCTACGATATATTAGTATTATTCAAGATGTATTAGTAGTGTTAGATTTAGCAATAAATGTAAGAGGTTTTGTGTTTGCTATGCTTCAACTTTTCATATTTTTTCTTTGTTGAGACATGATCTGTGTTTATCATTAAACCAAGTTTGTTCCATTTTGCCTTTTTGTCTGTATGAAATCCCTGAGGCAGTGTTTGTTCCATTTCCTTGGTGTTGCACGCATGGCATTTGCCGTGAGAGAGCAATGGGGACACATGAGTCCCCCCCAGGCCCAGCCCCTGGCTCAGCTGGCAGCACTTCCAGAGGCGTGTCCCCGTTACTGCCAATGAAATCATGGTGGAGCTTCCTCCTTTGACTCCTGAACATCTCAGCTGGGAGTGGCTGGGGAGGCTTTGCTGAATTCAGTGCACAGGATCTAAAGGAGTGCTCTTGTCTCACTGTACTTGCTGGGATAAAAGTAGTGGGTTGAGGCCTTTTTGTTGCCCAGCAACATAACTTTGTTTCATTTTGGGGGACAGATGGACTTGAGCACCTTGGAGGACTTTTCTAACCTCTCTGATTCTAGAAAAGAAATATCCACATGCACCACAAAGACACCAGGAGTTCAGATTCAGTTTCTCTTTAAAGGACCAGGCTCTGAGCCTCCAGTAATGTCCTTAGCTAAAGCAGAGCAGCTGTGAACCTGATCCTCTCACTTCTCACAGCTTTGGTATTTGCGCCAAAGAAGAATCCAAGTCACTCTTTTACCGAGCCCAGCAAATGGCTCTGCCTAGCAAGGCTTTGGCAGCAGGGGCTGTGGAGGATGGCGAGGGGGCGAGGCAGGGGGGAATGGCCAGGCTGCTTCTGGGAAGCCGACCAAAGCTTGCCCTTGCCTGCTGGAGCCAGTGCAGGTGGGATCTGGAGCCTACAAAGTATCTGCCTTGCAGTGGGCCTTGTTCCAGATGTTTTCCCAGCAGGTGGCTGGCGTGGGTGTAACATGCAGGCTGGGAAGGAAGCAAGATTTGCTTTTGCTTAAACCTTAGGCAGGAAAGCAGTACAAGTGGCTGGGTTTTGCCATATCTGGCACCTAAGTATTCAAACAAAGGTGAAGGCCATTAGTGTGGAAAAGAAATTCTCTTGGTGTTCCTTCCTTAGAGGAATGCCAGAGTAGTAGAGATGAACATTCCCCCTTCTTCAAGGGAGCTGGAAGAGAGACCTAGAAATTCTGCATGACCTGTTGACTACAGCAATGCTGGTGCACTGCCCCAGTGTGTGTGTCCCCATCAGCTGCCCTGAGAAACATCCCGTTTCTCCAAGTTTCAGGGAAGGAGTGTTGAGGTGAGAGACCAGCTCAGCTGGCCAAAGGAGGGAAAACATCAAGTGACATTATTGGGCACCAGACAATTGAGAAAGGGGGCAGGATGAATGCCGCCACTTGGAGAGAAAGCTTTGCACTTGGTTCTGCACGGAACAATTTGCAAGCTCTAGCTCCTCTCAGAGCCAGAGGAGAGGCAGCGGCAGGAGTCCTCCTGGTTCTGCAGTGCAGGAAATGTGGAATGGACCCTTGGACAGAGCCAGCTCCTGTGCCTGTTCAGCTGCAGGCACCTTACAGAGAAGCACAGAGGAGAGCCAGAGCTGTCCCGGCTCTGCTTTTCCATGTCCAGAGGACTGAGGGGAAAAGCCCCAATGGGGAGCTCCTCAGAGCAAACTTGCAGCAGAAGAAGTAGAAGGGGCAAAGGTGGCCTGTCCCTGTTTCTGTCCCATGGTTCCCCTGGGGTTCTGCATGGAATGTTGGGCTGTGCCCATAGCAACTGCCCTTGTCTGCTGCTCCTGCGGCCGTTGGTGGAACACTGGTGGAGCAGCTGGAGCAGCAGCTGCAGCATCTGCTCCTGGGCTGTCCCTCAGCAGCCACCTTCTGCACTCAGCACCACAGCTGGCTTCTGCAGCCACATCCTCATCTCCTCGTCTGCCGCCAGGCATCCCCACAGCACTTTGGCACTGAGCAAGGTAAGAAAATTCCCGTGGGCCCCCAAAGCACTCACAGAACGGCAGGAGGCTCCAGCTGGCTCTGCCACCAACCACCACAGACACGGCGTATGGTCACTTTCCCCAGACGAGGTTGCACATGAAAGTAGGCTGCAACTTCTCCAGGAATAATGCTGCCTCCAGGGGAAATACAGACCTTTCCATAGAGGACGTAGGGAGCTGTCACGGTGCACTTGTAGATTCTCGTTTACTGATTGCCTGATTAGAAGTTCTTGGCACCCATTTAAGTCCTAAAACTACGTTGTGGTGACCCCAAAACCAACTGGTCATTCCGAAGGAATTCAGGGGTTCAGTGTCCACAAATCCTGTTACGCCCTCACTCTGGTCACACCTGCTGCAAAGCTTCAAAAACCAGAAGGATGGGACTTCTCCTCTGGGATGCCTGCCCATCAGAGCATGCAAGGAGTTTGCTGGGCTTGTCCTGCAATACTGGCTTTCATCCTCCAAAATGATCTGGTTGCAGCAATTCTTTTGTACTCACATACTTACATCACTTCCAGACACTGGAACAATATTCTATTTTCATAGCTTTTTTGATTTTTTTCCACCTGCCTTACATCTCTTTTCCAGAGAGATATTGCTCTAGATTTGTCTGTGTTGTTCAATGTGTGTAGGGCTGGCTCTGCCTCACGGTCAGAGGCAGCTGTGAGATGCCCTCTTGAGTGGTGCTTCTCAGGAACACAATCACAGTATCACAGCATTTTCTGGGCTGGAAGGGACTCCCAAAGATCGTGGAGCCCAGCACCTGGGCCTGCTCAGGACAGCCTTAAGAATCCCAGCCTGTGCCCAAGAGCAGTGTCCAAAGACTTTTGGAGCTCTCTCAGCCTTGGTGCTGGGAGCCCTTCCCTGGGGAGGCAGTTCCAGTGCCCAAGCCCCCTCTGGCTGAAGAACCTTTTCCTTCCATCCAACCCAAGCCTGCAGTAGTGCATCTTCCATGCCATTCTCTTGGCTCTTCTCACTGACCCCAAGACTCAAGGCACTCTAGTGCCTGCCCTTCAGCTTTCCTTCTTCAGGAAGCTGCAGACTGCTAGAGGGACCTGCCTCAGACATTCCAAGAGAAAAACACAGCAATGACACCTAATGGAGAGGAGCTGGGACAGAGGAGCTTGGGGTTTTCAGTGGTGAGGATGAGAAGCAAGGCTACCGACACATCTTGGCAGAATGAGTTTCATCTGGAGCGTTGTTTTGATCTCTTTCAGGTGGAAAGGAGAGGCACAATGAAAAGGAAAGCAAGAGTCCTCACTAAGCCGTGAGTTTTGGCCTAGGGTTAAAGGACAGCAAACTTGAGGAATGGCGAGCAGGACAACTGCTCTTTCAGAGTCAGGGTGGGATTGGTCCAAGGCTGTGGCTGCACACCAGGTGTCTCTTGACCACTTGCCTTTCTTACGTCCATCTCCTTCTTCCTCTAGACACATCAATGTTGGCAGTGATTTTCAGGCCGAGCTCCCCGAGCTGCAGACCGGGCCGCCAAGTGAGGATGAAGAGCCTGCAACCCTGGTCTGGAAGCCCTTGGAGGAAGACGACCCTGACATGGAAAAACCGGACAGAGGTAGCTGTCTAGCTTTCCTTCCACTCCTGAGATAGTCAGGCATGTAAAATGCTGGTTTTTGGGTAAAAAGGCAGCTTTTGGCAGGCTCTGCTTCTCTCCTTGTCATGCCCATCTTCCCTTGTGGAAGTGGTAGGCGTAAGGACAATGCTCTGCTTCTGCAGCAGAGCAGGAAAAAGAGCAGCTGTGCTGCTCTCCAAATGGGTCAGAGGCATGTGCCACTGGAAGAGGGGAGATTGGCCCCCACTCCTTATGACAAAATCTGCTTGGAAGGGAGAGGCAGCACTAGGTGGGCCCTTGCTTCAGCTGCCCCTTGCTTTGCTCTCCCTTTCGTGCTCTCCAAGCTGCAGGCTTTAGCTCTTGTGCTTTCCTTCTGCCTTGTATGGCAAGCCTTCCCCTTTGTTGGCTCAAGGCTGACTTTGGGTGGGTTTTTGTTGTGCTTGCAGTCAGAGAACTGTTGGACATGGCCAGCTCCCGTGGCCTTCCCGGGGCAGCAGCTCAGCTGGAGCTCGCCCTGCACTGCCTGCACCAGGCTGGCGGCAGCGTTCCGGTAGGAAGCGGCTGTTTGGGCGCGGGCAAGAGTGGGCAGGGAATTGATAAGGCCCGGGCAGCGGGACAGCCTTTCCTGCCTGCTCCTTGAAGAAGGGAGTTCACAAGCAGCAGAGCACTCGCTGCCTGCTGTGTCTCGTCCAGCTGCGGCAGGGCTGAGCCCAAATGGCTCCAGCAGGGACAAGATCTCTCCTGGAGGCAGCGGCGCAGGGTCCTGCAGCCTGCTGCCTTGAAAACCTCCTGGAGATCTGTGTTCTCGAAGACATTTTGAGGGGCAATTCCCAGAAGCCGCAGTCAGCTGAGGCAATTTGGGGTGCAGGAGGAGCAAAATCATGGAGTTGGAGAGGAAAATGCTACCCTTGGGGAGCAGGAGCCAAGGGCTGGGCAGCAAAAACGAGGGACTGGGAGCAAAGCACAGTCTTTGACCCATATGAGAGCCAGTGGCCTGAATCCTCAGCTGAAGAGGCAAAGCGGCTGAAGGGCAGCATGGGTGGGGTTTGGCTCCTTTTTTGTGTTGTGGGGCAGCTCAAGCCTTTTTCCCTTGCATCTTGCAGGAGGCTCTGGAGATGTTGCTCTCGGGGGGGCCTCCAACAGCTCAAGGCCATCCCTTGGCTGATTATCATTACGCAGGTAACCAAAGCCCAGCTTCTTACTTCACTGACACATGCTGCCGTGCCCTTAATGGCCGTGTCAAGCATTTCTGCTTCAATTAGTTGTGCTTTAAACTAGCACAAGATCTCGCCTTCTCTGGGGATGGGGAAAGCACCAGCATCTACTCCTTCAGCTTGACTCATTTTCCATGCTTTTTTCCCTGGGGAATGCCTGCTCTCGTCTTCATCACCTTCTGAGGGAGCAGACATGCACACACGTGAATGACGGCTGGCGCCAGCTTGCTTTCGGCAGCCAGTGGGATCTGCTTCAAGTGGCTAGAGGGATCAATTCAGCTGCTGCTTTTTCTTGCCAGGCTCTGATAGATGGACAGCTGAGGAGAAGGAGGCCTTCCAAAAGGCTTTCCACACCTACGGCAAGGATTTCCATCTCGTCCAGAAGCAGGTAAAGCCACAGGACATTCCTCACCTTGGCAGATCATCAGAAGGGACATGTTAATTATTGCTGGTACCAAATACTGCACCTATGTCCCTCTCTTCTCAAGTACCAAAACTGTTAAAGTAGTCACAGAACAGGACATGGAAGGCCTGCGTGAAAATGATGATCCTGCCTCTGCAGCCCTTCTCTCCAGGCTGTTTTGGAAGACAAAGCTCTGTTCTGCCAGACTTGTCTCCCAGGTGTGCTGTTGCTTCCACAACACCTTGTGCTGGGATAACTGCAGTGAACAGGGCAAAGAAGAACTCTGCTAGGGGGACTTGGTGTTGATCTGTGCATTATATGTGTTACCACGTAGCATAAGACTCGGTTTATTACATTGCATAATGCCTCTCTGACTCCTGCATATTGATTTCATTTTACACCCTCCTCAATTTTCTCCATGACTTTAATTCCTACTTTACTCTGTATTCTCATTGTTCTCCAATGCACCCTACAGGATGGCCATTTCAGATTCCTTCTTTTGCTTTTCACAACAGATCCCAAGTAAGACCGTGGCACAGTGTGTGGAGTACTACTACTGCTGGAAAAAAGAGCAGAAACTTGCCAGCAGCACTCTTGCTCAGGTGAGTGGGAAGAAAATCCAGACATGCCAGCAGGGTCAAGAAACTGGCAGAAGGGCACAAACCCTGCTGGCAAGCCATGCCAGACACCGCTTTGCCTGGCTCCCTTGGTCCCACGCAGCAGGAGAGGCGCAGCAGGTGCTGCCCGGGGCTTTCTTGTGCTGCTGCCCTGAAATACAGAATTGTGGAGCATAACCTTGACCAAACGAAGCAGCACCGCCACCAAAATGGGCTTCGACTCTCTACAAATCGGTTTCTCAAGGGCTGGCACCCTCAGATTCCAATCAGACCCTTCATTCCCCACTGCTTGCTAACATCAGCCATATGGGCTGCCTTCATGGAGATGCTGCCAAATTTTAGAGATCTTTTGTAGCACCCCAGCGTATCCTCAAGAAGGAGCTGCTGGTGCTATGGCACCTTTAATACTTTCCTTACCAGCAAACAGCAATTTGCTTCACAGAGAGAGACAGAGAGAGGGAGAGAGAGAGATTATTTTGGGTAGCAGAAAATGGGTAATCATGTGTCTTCACTAGTGTGATTGAATGTAAAATCCATGCCCTAGACATGTGGGGAGGAAAACCAGAGATAAATAGATGTTAGGCAGAGAGGTAGAAATCAGACATGTAGAACTATGGATAGGCACGTATTTATCCCACCCCCTTAGAGCTGTGGTAAAGGGGAGTATTTTCCTCCAAGTGCTGGGTTGGCAGCCTGCCGCAGCCCACTGCCATATCCAGCCCTTTTCTCAGCTCTTCGGGGTTTGGAAGAATTTGCTTAGGCCAATAGATTTTTGGGGTGGATGCTGTGAATTCCAGCTTTCTGAGAGGAAGGAAGCACTGATAAGGATTCTTTGATTTCCAGACTGCGGGCAAACGGAAGAGGAGGAAAAGCCCTCCCAGGAAGGAGACTGGGGAGACCGGGAAGAGAAGCCGCAAGCGGGCTGGCAGCGCGGAGTGTCCCTGCTGCCAACCGCGCCAGCCGCCCCAGCCGGCGGGAGGCCCCTTTCCGTGCGGGCAGTGCCAACGGTGCGCAAGCTCCTCCTCCTCCTTCTGCTCCCAGCTGCCCCTTTGGCCTAAAGCACGCTGACCCTTTCCAAAGGCACCACAGGGCAAGCTGAGGCCACTTGCAGGATCGCCCCTGGCAGCCCTGCTCAAGCTTACAGCCCACTTGAAACCCAAACAGCTTCGTTCAAACCCAGCATTCCCAGTGAAACCTTGCCATGCCCCAACAAGACACAGTTCATACAAGCAGTAACACATGCATCAAAGCTTGCTTTGCTGCTGCTGATCCAATTAAACCTAGGATGAAGCAAAAGGAGGAAGACATTTCAAAGAATTGTAACCAGCAAGATCAGAGTCATGGTGCTGATCAATTTATAAATGTATCACAGCCTGAAAAGACAGAAATTAATTCAAAAATGGAGATCTCGGCGCTTGGCTTAATGGTGTGTATGAAGTTAACAATGGATGGTTTGTTTCCTGTCTTCCAGGGAGTTTGAAACCATCAAGGAGAGGAATACGCACAGGAGAAGACATCGCCCACGCAAGGATGCACAGCCTCTCCCCAAGAAGAAAAGGCCAAATTAGCCCTGCATTTGCCCCAGGCTAGCAAGAGTGAGGGGTCAACAGGATTAGATAGAAATAAGATTGTTTTTCAAGTTTTTAGGATTCCTTATTCTTCTATTAATTTACATGATAGGAATCTCTCTTTTTATTAGCTACGATATATTAGTATTATTCAAGATGTATTAGTAGTGTTAGATTTAGCAATAAATGTAAGAGGTTTTGTGTTTGCTATGCTTCAACTTTTCATATTTTTTCTTTGTTGAGACATGATCTGTGTTTATCATTAAACCAAGTTTGTTCCATTTTGCCTTTTTGTCTGTATGAAATCCCTGAGGCAGTGTTTGTTCCATTTCCTTGGTGTTGCACGCATGGCATTTGCCCTGAGAGAGCAATGGGGACACATGAGTCCCCCCCAGGCCCAGCCCCTGGCTCAGCTGGCAGCACTTCCAGAGGCGTGTCCCCGTTACTGCCAATGAAATCATGGTGGAGCTTCCTCCTTTGACTCCTGAACATCTCAGCTGGGAGTGGCTGGGGAGGCTTTGCTGAATTCAGTGCACAGGATCTAAAGGAGTGCTCTTGTCTCACTGTACTTGCTGGGATAAAAGTAGTGGGTTGAGGCCTTTTTGTTGCCCAGCAACATAACTTTGTTTCATTTTGGGGGACAGATGGACTTGAGCACCTTGGAGGACTTTTCTAACCTCTCTGATTCTAGAAAAGAAATATCCACATGCACCACAAAGACACCAGGAGTTCAGATTCAGTTTCTCTTTAAAGGACCAGGCTCTGAGCCTCCAGTAATGTCCTTAGCTAAAGCAGAGCGGCTGTGAACCTGATCCTCTCACTTCTCACAGCTTTGGTATTTGCGCCAAAGAAGAATCCAAGTCACTCTTTTACCGAGCCCAGCAAATGGCTCTGCCTAGCAAGGCTTTGGCAGCAGGGGCTGTGGAGGATGGCGAGGGGGCAAGGCAGGGGGGAATGGCCAGGCTGCTTCTGGGAAGCCGACCAAAGCTTGCCCTTGCCTGCTGGAGCCAGTGCAGGTGGGATCTGGAGCCTACAAAGTATCTGCCTTGCAGTGGGCCTTGTTCCAGATGTTTTCCCAGCAGGTGGCTGGCGTGGGTGTAACATGCAGGCTGGGAAGGAAGCAAGATTTGCTTTTGCTTAAACCTTAGGCAGGAAAGCAGTACAAGTGGCTGGGTTTTGCCATATCTGGCACCTAAGTATTCAAACAAAGGTGAAGGCCATTAGTGTGGAAAAGAAATTCTCTTGGTGTTCCTTCCTTAGAGGAATGCCAGAGTAGTAGAGATGAACATTCCCCCTTCTTCAAGGGAGCTGGAAGAGAGACCTAGAAATTCTGCATGACCTGTTGACTACAGCAATGCTGGTGCACTGCCCCAGTGTGTGTGTCCCCATCAGCTCCCCTGAGAAACATCCCGTTTCTCCAAGTTTCAGGGAAGGAGTGTTGAGGTGAGAGACCAGCTCAGCTGGCCAAAGGAGGGAAAACATCAAGTGACATTATTGGGCACCAGACAATTGAGAAAGGGGGCAGGATGAATGCCGCCACTTGGAGAGAAAGCTTTGCACTTGGTTCTGCACGGAACAATTTGCAAGCTCTAGCTCCTCTCAGAGCCAGAGGAGAGGCAGCGGCAGGAGTCCTCCTGGTTCTGCAGTGCAGGAAATGTGGAATGGACCCTTGGACAGAGCCAGCTCCTGTGCCTGTTCAGCTGCAGGCACCTTACAGAGAAGCACAGAGGAGAGCCAGAGCTGTCCCGGCTCTGCTTTTCCATGTCCAGAGGACTGAGGGGAAAAGCCCCAATGGGGAGCTCCTCAGAGCAAACTTGCAGCAGAAGAAGTAGAAGGGGCAAAGGTGGCCTGTCCCTGTTTCTGTCCCATGGTTCCCCTGGGGTTCTGCATGGAATGTTGGGCTGTGCCCATAGCAACTGCCCTTGTCTGCTGCTCCTGCGGCCGTTGGTGGAACACTGGTGGAGCAGCGCTGGAGCAGCAGCTGCAGCATCTGCTCCTGGGCTGTCCCTCAGCAGCCACCTTCTGCACTCAGCACCACAGCTGGCTTCTGCAGCGACATCCTCATCTCCTCGTCTGCCGCCAGGCATCCCCGCAGCACTTTGGCACTGAGCAAGGTAAGAAAATTCCCGTGGGCCCCCAAAGCACTCACAGAACGGCAGGAGGCTCCAGCTGGCTCTGCCACCAACCACCACAGACACGGCGTATGGTCACTTTCCCCAGACGAGGTTGCACATGAAAGCAGGCTGCAACTTCTCCAGGAATAATGCTGCCTCCAGGGGAAATACAGACCTTTCCATAGAGGACGTAGGGAGCTGTCACGGTGCACTTGTAGATTCTCGTTTACTGATCGCCTGATTAGAAGTTCTTGGCACCCATTTAAGTCCTAAAACTACGTTGTGGTGACCCCAAAACCAACTGGTCATTCCGAAGGAATTCAGGGGTTCAGCGTCCACAAATCCTGTTACGCCCTCACTCTGGTCACACCTGCTGCAAAGCTTCAAAAACCAGAAGGATGGGACTTCTCCTCTGGGATGCCTGCCCATCAGAGCATGCAAGGAGTTTGCTGGGCTTGTCCTGCAATACTGGCTTTCATCCTCCAAAATGATCTGGTTGCAGCAATTCTTTTGTACTCACATACTTACATCACTTCCAGACACTGGAACAATATTCTATTTTCATAGCTTTTTTGATTTTTTTTCCACCTGCCTTACATCTCTTTTCCAGAGAGATATTGCTCTAGATTTGTCTGTGTTGTTCAATGTGTGTAGGGCTGGCTCTGCCTCACGGTCAGAGGCAGCTGTGAGATGCCCTCTTGAGTGGTGCTTCTCAGGAACACAATCACAGTATCACAGCATTTTCTGGGCTGGAAGGGACTCCCAAAGATCGTGGAGCCCAGCACCTGGGCCTGCTCAGGACAGCCTTAAGAATCCCAGCCTGTGCCCAAGAGCAGTGTCCAAAGACTTTTGGAGCTCTCTCAGCCTTGGTGCTGGGAGCCCTTCCCTGGGGAGGCAGTTCCAGTGCCCAAGCCCCCTCTGGCTGAAGAACCTTTTCCTTCCATCCAACCCAAGCCTGCAGTAGTGCATCTTCCATGCCATTCTCTTGGCTCTTCTCACTGACCCCAAGACTCAAGGCACTCTAGTGCCTGCCCTTCAGCTTTCCTTCTTCAGGAAGCTGCAGACTGCTAGAGGGACCTGCCTCAGACATTCCAAGAGAAAAACACAGCAATGACACCTAATGGAGAGGAGCTGGGACAGAGGAGCTTGGGGTTTTCAGTGGTGAGGATGAGAAGCAAGGCTACCGACACATCTTGGCAGAATGAGTTTCATCTGGAGCGTTGTTTTGATCTCTTTCAGGTGGAAAGGAGAGGCACAATGAAAAGGAAAGCAAGAGTCCTCACTAAGCCGTGAGTTTTGGCCTAGGGTTAAAGGACAGCAAACTTGAGGAATGGCGAACAGGACAACTGCTCTTTCAGAGTCAGGGTGGGATTGGTCCAAGGCTGTGGCTGCACACCAGGTGTCTCTTGACCACTTGCCTTTCTTACGTCCATCTCCTTCTTCCTCTAGACACATCAATGTTGGCAGTGACTTTCAGGCCGAGCTCCCCGAGCTGCAGACCGGGCCGCCAAGTGAGGATGAAGAGCCTGCAACCCTGGTCTGGAAGCCCTTGGAGGAAGACGACCCTGACATGGAAAAACCAGACAGAGGTAGCTGTCTAGCTTTCCTTCCACTCCTGAGATAGTCAGGCATGTAAAATGCTGGTTTTTGGGTAAAAAGGCAGCTTTTGGCAGGCTCTGCTTCTCTCCTTGTCATGCCCATCTTCCCTTGTGGAAGTGGTAGGCGTAAGGACAATGCTCTGCTTCTGCAGCAGAGCAGGAAAAAGAGCAGCTGTGCTGCTCTCCAAATGGGTCAGAGGCATGTGCCACTGGAAGAGGGGAGATTGGCCCCCACTCCTTATGACAAAAGCTGCTTGGAAGGGAGAGGCAGCACTAGGTGGGCCCTTGCTTCAGCTGCCCCTTGCTTTGCTCTCCCTTTCGTGCTCTCCAAGCTGCAGGCTTTAGCTCTTGTGCTTTCCTTCTGCCTTGTATGGCAAGCCTTCCCCTTTGTTGGCTCAAGGCTGACTTTGGGTGGGTTTTTGTTGTGCTTGCAGTCAGAGAACTGTTGGACATGGCCAGCTCCCGTGGCCTTCCCGGGGCAGCAGCTCAGCTGGAGCTCGCCCTGCACTGCCTGCACCAGGCTGGCGGCAGCGTTCCGGTAGGAAGCGGCTGTTTGGGCGCGGGCAAGAGTGGGCAGGGAATTGATAAGGCCCGGGCAGCGGGACAGCCTTTCCTGCCTGCTCCTTGAAGAAGGGAGTTCACAAGCAGCAGAGCACTCGCTGCCTGCTGTGTCTCGTCCAGCTGCGGCAGGGCTGAGCCCAAATGGCTCCAGCAGGGACAAGATCTCTCCTGGAGGCAGCGGCGCAGGGTCCTGCAGCCTGCTGCCTTGAAAACCTCCTGGAGATCTGTGTTCTCGAAGACATTTTGAGGGGCAATTCCCAGAAGCCGCAGTCAGCTGAGGCAATTTGGGGTGCAGGAGGAGCAAAATCATGGAGTTGGAGAGGAAAATGCTACCCTTGGGGAGCAGGAGCCAAGGGCTGGGCAGCAAAAACGAGGGACTGGGAGCAAAGCACAGTCTTTGACCCATATGAGAGCCAGTGGCCTGAATCCTCAGCTGAAGAGGCAAAGCGGCTGAAGGGGAGCATGGGTGGGGTTTGGCTCCTTTTTTGTGTTGTGGGGCAGCTCAAGCCTTTTTCCCTTGCATCTTGCAGGAGGCTCTGGAGATGTTGCTCTCGGGGGGGCCTCCAACAGCTCAAGGCCATCCCTTGGCTGATTATCATTACGCAGGTAACCAAAGCCCAGCTTCTTACTTCACTGACACATGCTGCCGTGCCCTTAATGGCCGTGTCAAGCATTTCTGCTTCAATTAGTTGTGCTTTAAACTAGCACAAGATCTCGCCTTCTCTGGGGATGGGGAAAGCACCAGCATCTACTCCTTCAGCTTGACTCGTTTTCCATGCTTTTTTCCCTGGGGAATGCCTGCTCTCGTCTTCATCACCTTCTGAGGGAGCAGACATGCACACACGTGAATGATGGCTGGTGCCAGCTTGCTTTCGGCAGCCAGTGGGATCTGCTTCAAGTGGCTAGAGGGATCAATTCAGCTGCTGCTTTTTCTTGCCAGGCTCTGATAGATGGACAGCTGAGGAGAAGGAGGCCTTCCAAAAGGCTTTCCACACCTACGGCAAGGATTTCCATCTCGTCCAGAAGCAGGTAAAGCCACATGACATTCCTCACCTTGGCAGATCATCAGAAGGGACATGTTAATTATTGCTGGTACCAAATACTGCACCTATGTCCCTCTCTTCTCAAGTACCAAAACTGTTAAAGTAGTCACAGAACAGGACATGGAAGGCCTGCGTGAAAATGATGATCCTGCCTCTGCAGCCCTTCTCTCCAGGCTCTTTTGGAAGACAAAGCTCTGTTCTGTCAGACTTGTCTCCCAGGTGTGCTGTTGCTTCCACAACACCTTGTGCTGGGATAACTGCAGTGAACAGGGCAAAGAAGAACTCTGCTAGGGGGACTTGGTGTTGATCTGTGCATTATATGTGTTACCACGTAGCATAAGACTCGGTTTATTACATTGCATAATGCCTCTCTGACTCCTGCATATTGATTTCATTTTACACCCTCCTCAATTTTCTCCATGACTTTAATTCCTACTTTACTCTGTATTCTCATTGTTCTCCAATGCACCCTACAGGATGGCCATTTCAGATTCCTTCTTTTGCTTTTCACAACAGATCCCAAGTAAGACCGTGGCACAGTGTGTGGAGTACTACTACTGCTGGAAAAAAGAGCAGAAACTTGCCAGCAGCACTCTTGCTCAGGTGAGTGGGAAGAAAATCCAGACATGCCAGCAGGGTCAAG
The DNA here is from genome assembly GCF_036417665.1 of Passer domesticus. Classification (NCBI taxonomy): domain Eukaryota; kingdom Metazoa; phylum Chordata; class Aves; order Passeriformes; family Passeridae; genus Passer; species Passer domesticus. Next base: position 100,288 of record NW_026990182.1, read on the forward strand.
AAACTGGCAGAAGGGCACAAACCCTGCTGCAAGCCATGCCAGACACCGCTTTGCCTGGCTCCCTTGGTCCCACGCAGCAGGAGAGGCGCAGCAGGTGCTGCCCGGGGCTTTCTTGTGCTGCTGCCCTGAAATACAGAATTGTGGAGCATAACCTTGACCAAACGAAGCAGCACCGCCACCAAAATGGGCTTTGACTCTCTACAAATCGGTTTCTCAAGGGCTGGCACCCTCAGATTCCAATCAGACCCTTCATTCCCCACTGCTTGCTAACATCAGCCATATGGGCTGCCTTCATGGAGATGCTGCCAAATTTTAGAGATCTTTTGTAGCACCCCAGCGTATCCTCAAGAAGGAGCTGCTGGTGCTATGGCACCTTTAATACTTTCCTTACCAGCAAACAGCAATTTGCTTCACAGAGAGAGACAGAGAGAGGGAGAGAGAGAGATTATTTTGGGTAGCAGAAAATGGGTAATCATGTGTCTTCACTAGTGTGATTGAATGTAAAATCCATGCCCTAGACATGTGGGGAGGAAAACCAGAGATAAATAGATGTTAGGCAGAGAGGTAGAAATCAGACATGTAGAACTATGGATAGGCACGTATTTATCCCACCCCCTTAGAGCTGTAGGAAAGGGGAGTATTTTCCTCCAAGTGCTGGGTTGGCAGCCTGCCGCAGCCCACTGCCATATCCAGCCCTTTTCTCAGCTCTTCGGGGTTTGGAAGAATTTGCTTAGGCCAATAGATTTTTGGGGTGGATGCTGTGAATTCCAGCTTTCTGAGAGGAAGGAAGCACTGATAAGGATTCTTTGATTTCCAGACTGCGGGCAAACGGAAGAGGAGGAAAAGCCCTCCCAGGAAGGAGACTGGGGAGACCGGGAAGAGAAGCCGCAAGCGGGCTGGCAGCGCGGAGTGTCCCTGCTGCCAACCGCGCCAGCCGCCCCAGCCGGCGGGAGGCCCCTTTCCGTGCGGGCAGTGCCAACGGTGCGCAAGCTCCTCCTCCTCCTTCTGCTCCCAGCTGCCCCTTTGGCCTAAAGCACGCTGACCCTTTCCAAAGGCACCACAGGGCAAGCTGAGGCCACTTGCAGGATCGCCCCTGGCAGCCGTGCTCAAGCTTACAGCCCACTTGAAACCCAAACAGCTTCGTTCAAACCCAGCATTCCCAGTGAAACCTTGCCATGCCCCAACAAGACACAGTTCATACAAGCAGGAACACATGCATCAAAGCTTGCTTTGCTGCTGCTGATCCAATTAAACCTAGGATGAAGCAAAAGGAGGAAGACATTTCAAAGAATTGTAACCAGCAAGATCAGAGTCATGGTGCTGATCAATTTATAAATGTATCACAGCCTGAAAAGACAGAAATTAATTCAAAAATGGAGATCTCGGCGCTTGGCTTAATGGTGTGTATGAAGTTAACAATGGATGGTTTGTTTCCTGTCTTCCAGGGAGTTTGAAACCATCAAGGAGAGGAATACGCACAGGAGAAGACATCGCCCACGCAAGGATGCACAGCCTCTCCCCAAGAAGAAAAGGCCAAATTAGCCCTGCATTTGCCCCAGGCTAGCAAGAGTGAGGGGTCAACAGGATTAGATAGAAATAAGATTGTTTTTCAAGTTTTTAGGATTCCTTATTCTTCTATTAATTTACATGATAGGAATCTCTCTTTTTATTAGCTACGATATATTAGTATTATTCAAGATGTATTAGTAGTGTTAGATTTAGCAATAAATGTAAGAGGTTTTGTGTTTGCTATGCTTCAACTTTTCATATTTTTTCTTTGTTGAGACATGATCTGTGTTTATCATTAAACCAAGTTTGTTCCATTTTGCCTTTTTGTCTGTATGAAATCCCTGAGGCAGTGTTTGTTCCATTTCCTTGGTGTTGCACGCATGGCATTTGCCCTGAGAGAGCAATGGGGACACATGAGTCCCCCCCAGGCCCAGCCCCTGGCTCAGCTGGCAGCACTTCCAGAGGCGTGTCCCCGTTACTGCCAATGAAATCATGGTGGAGCTTCCTCCTTTGACTCCTGAACATCTCAGCTGGGAGTGGCTGGGGAGGCTTTGCTGAATTCAGTGCACAGGATCTAAAGGAGTGCTCTTGTCTCACTGTACTTGCTGGGATAAAAGTAGTGGGTTGAGGCCTTTTTGTTGCCCAGCAACATAACTTTGTTTCATTTTGGGGGACAGATGGACTTGAGCACCTTGGAGGACTTTTCTAACCTCTCTGATTCTAGAAAAGAAATATCCACATGCACCACAAAGACACCAGGAGTTCAGATTCAGTTTCTCTTTAAAGGACCAGGCTCTGAGCCTCCAGTAATGTCCTTAGCTAAAGCAGAGCAGCTGTGAACCTGATCCTCTCACTTCTCACAGCTTTGGTATTTGCGCCAAAGAAGAATCCAAGTCACTCTTTTACCGAGCCCAGCAAATGGCTCTGCCTAGCAAGGCTTTGGCAGCAGGGGCTGTGGAGGATGGCGAGGGGGCGAGGCAGGGGGGAATGGCCAGGCTGCTTCTGGGAAGCCGACCAAAGCTTGCCCTTGCCTGCTGGAGCCAGTGCAGGTGGGATCTGGAGCCTACAAAGTATCTGCCTTGCAGTGGGCCTTGTTCCAGATGTTTTCCCAGCAGGTGGCTGGCGTGGGTGTAACATGCAGGCTGGGAAGGAAGCAAGATTTGCTTTTGCTTAAACCTTAGGCAGGAAAGCAGTACAAGTGGCTGGGTTTTGCCATATCTGGCACCTAAGTATTCAAACAAAGGTGAAGGCCATTAGTGTGGAAAAGAAATTCTCTTGGTGTTCCTTCCTTAGAGGAATGCCAGAGTAGTAGAGATGAACATTCCCCCTTCTTCAAGGGAGCTGGAAGAGAGACCTAGAAATTCTGCATGACCTGTTGACTACAGCAATGCTGGTGCACTGCCCCAGTGTGTGTGTCCCCATCAGCTGCCCTGAGAAACATCCCGTTTCTCCAAGTTTCAGGGAAGGAGTGTTGAGGTGAGAGACCAGCTCAGCTGGCCAAAGGAGGGAAAACATCAAGTGACATTATTGGGTACCAGACAATTGAGAAAGGGGGCAGGATGAATGCCGCCACTTGGAGAGAAAGCTTTGCACTTGGTTCTGCACGGAACAATTTGCAAGCTCTAGCTCCTCTCAGAGCCAGAGGAGAGGCAGCGGCAGGAGTCCTCCTGGTTCTGCAGTGCAGGAAATGTGGAATGGACCCTTGGACAGAGCCAGCTCCTGTGCCTGTTCAGCTGCAGGCACCTTACAGAGAAGCACAGAGGAGAGCCAGAGCTGTCCCGGCTCTGCTTTTCCATGTCCAGAGGACTGAGGGGAAAAGCCCCAATGGGGAGCTCCTCAGAGCAAACTTGCAGCAGAAGAAGTAGAAGGGGCAAAGGTGGCCTGTCCCTGTTTCTGTCCCATGGTTCCCCTGGGGTTCTGCATGGAATGTTGGGCTGTGCCCATAGCAACTGCCCTTGTCTGCTGCTCCTGCGGCCGTTGGTGGAACACTGGTGGAGCAGCGCTGGAGCAGCAGCTGCAGCATCTGCTCCTGGGCTGTCCCTCAGCAGCCACCTTCTGCACTCAGCACCACAGCTGGCTTCTGCAGCGACATCCTCATCTCCTCGTCTGCCGCCAGGCATCCCCGCAGCACTTTGGCACTGAGCAAGGTAAGAAAATTCCCGTGGGCCCCCAAAGCACTCACAGAACGGCAGGAGGCTCCAGCTGGCTCTGCCACCAACCACCACAGACACGGCGTATGGTCACTTTCCCCAGACGAGGTTGCACATGAAAGCAGGCTGCAACTTCTCCAGGAATAATGCTGCCTCCAGGGGAAATACAGACCTTTCCATAGAGGACGTAGGGAGCTGTCACGGTGCACTTGTAGATTCTCGTTTACTGATCGCCTGATTAGAAGTTCTTGGCACCCATTTAAGTCCTAAAACTACGTTGTGGTGACCCCAAAACCAACTGGTCATTCCGAAGGAATTCAGGGGTTCAGCGTCCACAAATCCTGTTACGCCCTCACTCTGGTCACACCTGCTGCAAAGCTTCAAAAACCAGAAGGATGGGACTTCTCCTCTGGGATGCCTGCCCATCAGAGCATGCAAGGAGTTTGCTGGGCTTGTCCTGCAATACTGGCTTTCATCCTCCAAAATGATCTGGTTGCAGCAATTCTTTTGTACTCACATACTTACATCACTTCCAGACACTGGAACAATATTCTATTTTCATAGCTTTTTTGATTTTTTTTCCACCTGCCTTACATCTCTTTTCCAGAGAGATATTGCTCTAGATTTGTCTGTGTTGTTCAATGTGTGTAGGGCTGGCTCTGCCTCACGGTCAGAGGCAGCTGTGAGATGCCCTCTTGAGTGGTGCTTCTCAGGAACACAATCACAGTATCACAGCATTTTCTGGGCTGGAAGGGACTCCCAAAGATCGTGGAGCCCAGCACCTGGGCCTGCTCAGGACAGCCTTAAGAATCCCAGCCTGTGCCCAAGAGCAGTGTCCAAAGACTTTTGGAGCTCTCTCAGCCTTGGTGCTGGGAGCCCTTCCCTGGGGAGGCAGTTCCAGTGCCCAAGCCCCCTCTGGCTGAAGAACCTTTTCCTTCCATCCAACCCAAGCCTGCAGTAGTGCATCTTCCATGCCATTCTCTTGGCTCTTCTCACTGACCCCAAGACTCAAGGCACTCTAGTGCCTGCCCTTCAGCTTTCCTTCTTCAGGAAGCTGCAGACTGCTAGAGGGACCTGCCTCAGACATTCCAAGAGAAAAACACAGCAATGACACCTAATGGAGAGGAGCTGGGACAGAGGAGCTTGGGGTTTTCAGTGGTGAGGATGAGAAGCAAGGCTACCGACACATCTTGGCAGAATGAGTTTCATCTGGAGCGTTGTTTTGATCTCTTTCAGGTGGAAAGGAGAGGCACAATGAAAAGGAAAGCAAGAGTCCTCACTAAGCCGTGAGTTTTGGCCTAGGGTTAAAGGACAGCAAACTTGAGGAATGGCGAACAGGACAACTGCTCTTTCAGAGTCAGGGTGGGATTGGTCCAAGGCTGTGGCTGCACACCAGGTGTCTCTTGACCACTTGCCTTTCTTACGTCCATCTCCTTCTTCCTCTAGACACATCAATGTTGGCAGTGACTTTCAGGCCGAGCTCCCCGAGCTGCAGACCGGGCCGCCAAGTGAGGATGAAGAGCCTGCAACCCTGGTCTGGAAGCCCTTGGAGGAAGACGACCCTGACATGGAAAAACCAGACAGAGGTAGCTGTCTAGCTTTCCTTCCACTCCTGAGATAGTCAGGCATGTAAAATGCTGGTTTTTGGGTAAAAAGGCAGCTTTTGGCAGGCTCTGCTTCTCTCCTTGTCATGCCCATCTTCCCTTGTGGAAGTGGTAGGCGTAAGGACAATGCTCTGCTTCTGCAGCAGAGCAGGAAAAAGAGCAGCTGTGCTGCTCTCCAAATGGGTCAGAGGCATGTGCCACTGGAAGAGGGGAGATTGGCCCCCACTCCTTATGACAAAAGCTGCTTGGAAGGGAGAGGCAGCACTAGGTGGGCCCTTGCTTCAGCTGCCCCTTGCTTTGCTCTCCCTTTCGTGCTCTCCAAGCTGCAGGCTTTAGCTCTTGTGCTTTCCTTCTGCCTTGTATGGCAAGCCTTCCCCTTTGTTGGCTCAAGGCTGACTTTGGGTGGGTTTTTGTTGTGCTTGCAGTCAGAGAACTGTTGGACATGGCCAGCTCCCGTGGCCTTCCCGGGGCAGCAGCTCAGCTGGAGCTCGCCCTGCACTGCCTGCACCAGGCTGGCGGCAGCGTTCCGGTAGGAAGCGGCTGTTTGGGCGCGGGCAAGAGTGGGCAGGGAATTGATAAGGCCCGGGCAGCGGGACAGCCTTTCCTGCCTGCTCCTTGAAGAAGGGAGTTCACAAGCAGCAGAGCACTCGCTGCCTGCTGTGTCTCGTCCAGCTGCGGCAGGGCTGAGCCCAAATGGCTCCAGCAGGGACAAGATCTCTCCTGGAGGCAGCGGCGCAGGGTCCTGCAGCCTGCTGCCTTGAAAACCTCCTGGAGATCTGTGTTCTCGAAGACATTTTGAGGGGCAATTCCCAGAAGCCGCAGTCAGCTGAGGCAATTTGGGGTGCAGGAGGAGCAAAATCATGGAGTTGGAGAGGAAAATGCTACCCTTGGGGAGCAGGAGCCAAGGGCTGGGCAGCAAAAACGAGGGACTGGGAGCAAAGCACAGTCTTTGACCCATATGAGAGCCAGTGGCCTGAATCCTCAGCTGAAGAGGCAAAGCGGCTGAAGGGCAGCATGGGTGGGGTTTGGCTCCTTTTTTGTGTTGTGGGGCAGCTCAAGCCTTTTTCCCTTGCATCTTGCAGGAGGCTCTGGAGATGTTGCTCTCGGGGGGGCCTCCAACAGCTCGAGGCCATCCCTTGGCTGATTATCATTACGCAGGTAACCAAAGCCCAGCTTCTTACTTCACTGACACATGCTGCCGTGCCCTTAATGGCCGTGTCAAGCATTTCTGCTTCAATTAGTTGTGCTTTAAACTAGCACAAGATCTCGCCTTCTCTGGGGATGGGGAAAGCACCAGCATCTACTCCTTCAGCTTGACTCGTTTTCCATGCTTTTTTCCCTGGGGAATGCCTGCTCTCGTCTTCATCACCTTCTGAGGGAGCAGACATGCACACACGTGAATGATGGCTGGTGCCAGCTTGCTTTCAGCAGCCAGTGGGATCTGCTTCAAGTGGCTAGAGGGATCAATTCAGCTGCTGCTTTTTCTTGCCAGGCTCTGATAGATGGACAGCTGAGGAGAAGGAGGCCTTCCAAAAGGCTTTCCACACCTACGGCAAGGATTTCCATCTCGTCCAGAAGCAGGTAAAGCCACATGACATTCCTCACCTTGGCAGATCATCAGAAGGGACATGTTAATTATTGCTGGTACCAAATACTGCACCTATGTCCCTCTCTTCTCAAGTACCAAAACTGTTAAAGTAGTCACAGAACAGGACATGGAAGGCCTGCGTGAAAATGATGATCCTGCCTCTGCAGCCCTTCTCTCCAGGCTCTTTTGGAAGACAAAGCTCTGTTCTGTCAGACTTGTCTCCCAGGTGTGCTGTTGCTTCCACAACACCTTGTGCTGGGATAACTGCAGTGAACAGGGCAAAGAAGAACTCTGCTAGGGGGACTTGGTGTTGATCTGTGCATTATATGTGTTACCACGTAGCATAAGACTCGGTTTATTACATTGCATAATGCCTCTCTGACTCCTGCATATTGATTTCATTTTACACCCTCCTCAATTTTCTCCATGACTTTAATTCCTACTTTACTCTGTATTCTCATTGTTCTCCAATGCACCCTACAGGATGGCCATTTCAGATTCCTTCTTTTGCTTTTCACAACAGATCCCAAGTAAGACCGTGGCACAGTGTGTGGAGTACTACTACTGCTGGAAAAAAGAGCAGAAACTTGCCAGCAGCACTCTTGCTCAGGTGAGTGGGAAGAAAATCCAGACATGCCAGCAGGGTCAAGAAACTGGCAGAAGGGCACAAACCCTGCTGGCAAGCCATGCCAGACACCGCTTTGCCTGGCTCCCTTGGTCCCACGCAGCAGGAGAGGCGCAGCAGGTGCTGCCCGGGGCTTTCTTGTGCTGCTGCCCTGAAATACAGAATTGTGGAGCATAACCTTGACCAAACGAAGCAGCACCGCCACCAAAATGGGCTTCGACTCTCTACAAATCGGTTTCTCAAGGGCTGGCACCCTCAGATTCCAATCAGACCCTTCATTCCCCACTGCTTGCTAACATCAGCCATATGGGCTGCCTTCATGGAGATGCTGCCAAATTTTAGAGATCTTTTGTAGCACCCCAGCGTATCCTCAAGAAGGAGCTGCTGGTGCTATGGCACTTTTAATACTTTCCTTACCAGCAAACAGCAATTTGCTTCACAGAGAGAGACAGAGAGAGGGAGAGAGAGAGATTATTTTGGGTAGCAGAAAATGGGTAATCATGTGTCTTCACTAGTGTGATTGAATGTAAAATCCATGCCCTAGACATGTGGGGAGGAAAACCAGAGATAAATAGATGTTAGGCAGAGAGGTAGAAATCAGACATGTAGAACTATGGATAGGCACGTATTTATCCCACCCCCTTAGAGCTGTAGGAAAGGGGAGTATTTTCCTCCAAGTGCTGGGTTGGCAGCCTGCCGCAGCCCACTGCCATATCCAGCCCTTTTCTCAGCTCTTCGGGGTTTGGAAGAATTTGCTTAGGCCGATAGATTTTTGGGGTGGATGCTGTGAATTCCAACTTTCTGAGAGGAAGGAAGCACTGATAAGGATTCTTTGATTTCCAGACTACGGGCAAACGGAAGAGGAGGAAAAGCCCTCCCAGGAAGGAGACTGGGGAGACCGGGAAGAGAAGCCGCAAGCGGGCTGGCAGCGCGGAGTGTCCCTGCTGCCAACCGCGCCAGCCGCCCCAGCCGGCGGGAGGCCCCTTTCCGTGCGGGCAGTGCCAACGGTGCGCAAGCTCCTCCTCCTCCTTCTGCTCCCAGCTGCCCCTTTGGCCTAAAGCACGCTGACCCTTTCCAAAGGCACCACAGGGCAAGCTGAGGCCACTTGCAGGATCGCCCCTGGCAGCCGTGCTCAAGCTTACAGCCCACTTGAAACCCAAACAGCTTCGTTCAAACCCAGCATTCCCAGTGAAACCTTGCCATGCCCCAACAAGACACAGTTCATACAAGCAGGAACACATGCATCAAAGCTTGCTTTGCTGCTGCTGATCCAATTAAACCTAGGATGAAGCAAAAGGAGGAAGACATTTCAAAGAATTGTAACCAGCAAGATCAGAGTCATGGTGCTGATCAATTTATAAATGTATCACAGCCTGAAAAGACAGAAATTAATTCAAAAATGGAGATCTCGGCGCTTGGCTTAATGGTGTGTATGAAGTTAACAATGGATGGTTTGTTTCCTGTCTTCCAGGGAGTTTGAAACCATCAAGGAGAGGAATACGCACAGGAGAAGACATCGCCCACGCAAGGATGCACAGCCTCTCCCCAAGAAGAAAAGGCCAAATTAGCCCTGCATTTGCCCCAGGCTAGCAAGAGTGAGGGGTCAACAGGATTAGATAGAAATAAGATTGTTTTTCAAGTTTTTAGGATTCCTTATTCTTCTATTAATTTACATGATAGGAATCTCTCTTTTTATTAGCTACGATATATTAGTATTATTCAAGATGTATTAGTAGTGTTAGATTTAGCAATAAATGTAAGAGGTTTTGTGTTTGCTATGCTTCAACTTTTCATATTTTTTCTTTGTTGAGACATGATCTGTGTTTATCATTAAACCAAGTTTGTTCCATTTTGCCTTTTTGTCTGTATGAAATCCCTGAGGCAGTGTTTGTTCCATTTCCTTGGTGTTACACGCATGGCATTTGCCCTGAGAGAGCAATGGGGACACATGAGTCCCCCCCAGGCCCAGCCCCTAGCTCAGCTGGCAGCACTTCCAGAGGCGTGTCCCCGTTACTGCCAATGAAATCATGGTGGAGCTTCCTCCTTTGACTCCTGAACATCTCAGCTGGGAGTGGCTGGGGAGGCTTTGCTGAATTCAGTGCACAGGATCTAAAGGAGTGCTCTTGTCTCACTGTACTTGCTGGGATAAAAGTAGTGGGTTGAGGCCTTTTTGTTGCCCAGCAACATAACTTTGTTTCATTTTGGGGGACAGATGGACTTGAGCACCTTGGAGGACTTTTCTAACCTCTCTGATTCTAGAAAAGAAATATCCACATGCACCACAAAGACACCAGGAGTTCAGATTCAGTTTCTCTTTAAAGGACCAGGCTCTGAGCCTCCAGTAATGTCCTTAGCTAAAGCAGAGCAGCTGTGAACCTGATCCTCTCACTTCTCACAGCTTTGGTATTTGCGCCAAAGAAGAATCCAAGTCACTCTTTTACCGAGCCCAGCAAATGGCTCTGCCTAGCAAGGCTTTGGCAGCAGGGGCTGTGGAGGATGGCGAGGGGGCGAGGCAGGGGGGAATGGCCAGGCTGCTTCTGGGAAGCCGACCAAAGCTTGCCCTTGCCTGCTGGAGCCAGTGCAGGTGGGATCTGGAGCCTACAAAGTATCTGCCTTGCAGTGGGCCTTGTTCCAGATGTTTTCCCAGCAGGTGGCTGGCGTGGGTGTAACATGCAGGCTGGGAAGGAAGCAAGATTTGCTTTTGCTTAAACCTTAGGCAGGAAAGCAGTACAAGTGGCTGGGTTTTGCCATATCTGGCACCTAAGTATTCAAACAAAGGTGAAGGCCATTAGTGTGGAAAAGAAATTCTCTTGGTGTTCCTTCCTTAGAGGAATGCCAGAGTAGTAGAGATGAACATTCCCCCTTCTTCAAGGGAGCTGGAAGAGAGACCTAGAAATTCTGCATGACCTGTTGACTACAGCAATGCTGGTGCACTGCCCCAGTGTGTGTGTCCCCATCAGCTGCCCTGAGAAACATCCCGTTTCTCCAAGTTTCAGGGAAGGAGTGTTGAGGTGAGAGACCAGCTCAGCTGGCCAAAGGAGGGAAAACATCAAGTGACTTTATTGGGCACCAGACAATTGAGAAAGGGGGCAGGATGAATGCCGCCACTTGGAGAGAAAGCTTTGCACTTGGTTCTGCACGGAACAATTTGCAAGCTCTAGCTCCTCTCAGAGCCAGAGGAGAGGCAGCGGCAGGAGTCCTCCTGGTTCTGCAGTGCAGGAAATGTGGAATGGACCCTTGGACAGAGCCAGCTCCTGTGCCTGTTCAGCTGCAGGCACCTTACAGAGAAGCACAGAGGAGAGCCAGAGCTGTCCCGGCTCTGCTTTTCCATGCCAGAGGACTGAGGGGAAAAGCCCCAATGGGGAGCTCCTCAGAGCAAACTTGCAGCAGAAGAAGTAGAAGGGGCAAAGGTGGCCTGTCCCTGTTTCTGTCCCATGGTTCCCCTGGGGTTCTGCATGGAATGTTGGGCTGTGCCCATAGCAACTGCCCTTGTCTGCTGCTCCTGCGGCCGTTGGTGGAACACTGGTGGAGCAGCGCTGGAGCAGCAGCTGCAGCATCTGCTCCTGGGCTGTCCCTCAGCAGCCACCTTCGGCACTCAGCGTCACAGCTGGCTTCTGCAGCGACATCCTCATCTCCTCGTCTGCCGCCAGGCATCCCCACAGCACTTTGGCACTGTGCAAGGTAAGAAAATACCCGTGGGCCCCCAAAGCACTCACAGAACGGCAGGAGGCTCCAGCTGGCTCTGCCACCAACCACCACAGACACGGCGTATGGTCACTTTCCCCAGACGAGGTTGCACATGAAAGCAGGCTGCAACTTCTCCAGGAATAATGCTGCCTCCAGGGGAAATACAGACCTTTCCATAGAGGACGTAGGGAGCTGTCACGGTGCACTTGTAGATTCTCCTTTACTGATCGCCTGATTAGAAGTTCTTGGCACCCATTTAAGTCCTAAAACTACGTTGTGGTGACCCCAAAACCAACTGGTCATTCCGAAGGAATTCAGGGGTTCAGCATCCACAAATCCTGTTACGCCCTCACTCTGGTCACACCTGCTGCAAAGCTTCAAAAACCAGAAGGATGGGACTTCTCCTCTGGGATGCCTGCCCATCAGAGCATGCAAGGAGTTTGCTGGGCTTGTCCTGCAATACTGGCTTTCATCCTCCAAAATGATCTGGTTGCAGCAATTCTTTTGTACTCACATACTTACATCACTTCCAGACACTGGAACAATATTCTATTTTCATAGCTTTTTTGATTTTTTTTCCACCTGCCTTACATATCTTTTCCAGAGAGATATTGCTCTAGATTTGTCTGTGTTGTTCAATGTGTGTAGGGCTGGCTCTGCCTCACGGTCAGAGGCAGCTGTGAGATGCCCTCTTGAGTGGTGCTTCTCAGGAACACAATCACAGTATCACAGCATTTTCTGGGCTGGAAGGGACTCCCAAAGATCGTGGAGCCCAGCACCTGGGCCTGCTCAGGACAGCCTTAAGAATCCCAGCCTGTGCCCAAGAGCAGTGTCCAAAGACTTTTGGAGCTCTCTCAGCCTTGGTGCTGGGAGCCCTTCCCTGGGGAGGCAGTTCCAGTGCCCAAGCCCCCTCTGGCTGAAGAACCTTTTCCTTCCATCCAACCCAAGCCTGCAGTAGTGCATCTTCCATGCCATTCTCTTGGCTCTTCTCACTGACCCCAAGACTCAAGGCACTCTAGTGCCTGCCCTTCAGCTTTCCTTCTTCAGGAAGCTGCAGACTGCTAGAGGGACCTGCCTCAGACATTCCAAGAGAAAAACACAGCAATGACACCTAATGGAGAGGAGCTGGGACAGAGGAGCTTGGGGTTTTCAGTGGTGAGGATGAGAAGCAAGGCTACCGACACATCTTGGCAGAATGAGTTTCATCTGGAGCGTTGTTTTGATCTCTTTCAGGTGGAAAGGAGAGGCACAATGAAAAGGAAAGCAAGAGTCCTCACTAAGCCGTGAGTTTTGGCCTAGGGTTAAAGGACAGCAAACTTGAGGAATGGCGAACAGGACAACTGCTCTTTCAGAGTCAGGGTGGGATTGGTCCAAGGCTGTGGCTGCACACCAGGTGTCTCTTGACCACTTGCCTTTCTTACGTCCATCTCCTTCTTCCTCTAGACACATCAATGTTGGCAGTGACTTTCAGGCCGAGCTCCCCGAGCTGCAGACCGGGCCGCCAAGTGAGGATGAAGAGCCTGCAACCCTGGTCTGGAAGCCCTTGGAGGAAGACGACCCTGACATGGAAAAACCAGACAGAGGTAGCTGTCTAGCTTTCCTTCCACTCCTGAGATAGTCAGGCATGTAAAATGCTGGTTTTTGGGTAAAAAGGCAGCTTTTGGCAGGCTCTGCTTCTCTCCTTGTCATGCCCATCTTCCCTTGTGGAAGTGGTAGGCGTAAGGACAATGCTCTGCTTCTGCAGCAGAGCAGGAAAAAGAGCAGCTGTGCTGCTCTCCAAATGGGTCAGAGGCATGTGCCACTGGAAGAGGGGAGATTGGCCCCCACTCCTTATGACAAAAGCTGCTTGGAAGGGAGAGGCAGCACTAGGTGGGCCCTTGCTTCAGCTGCCCCTTGCTTTGCTCTCCCTTTCGTGCTCTCCAAGCTGCAGGCTTTAGCTCTTGTGCTTTCCTTCTGCCTTGTATGGCAAGCCTTCCCCTTTGTTGGCTCAAGGCTGACTTTGGGTGGGTTTTTGTTGTGCTTGCAGTCAGAGAACTGTTGGACATGGCCAGCTCCCGTGGCCTTCCCGGGGCAGCAGCTCAGCTGGAGCTCGCCCTGCACTGCCTGCACCAGGCTGGCGGCAGCGTTCCGGTAGGAAGCGGCTGTTTGGGCGCGGGCAAGAGTGGGCAGGGAATTGATAAGGCCCGGGCAGCGGGACAGCCTTTCCTGCCTGCTCCTTGAAGAAGGGAGTTCACAAGCAGCAGAGCACTCGCTGCCTGCTGTGTCTCGTCCAGCTGCGGCAGGGCTGAGCCCAAATGGCTCCAGCAGGGACAAGATCTCTCCTGGAGGCAGCGGCGCAGGGTCCTGCAGCCTGCTGCCTTGAAAACCTCCTGGAGATCTGTGTTCTCGAAGACATTTTGAGGGGCAATTCCCAGAAGCCGCAGTCAGCTGAGGCAATTTGGGGTGCAGGAGGAGCAAAATCATGGAGTTGGAGAGGAAAATGCTACCCTTGGGGAGCAGGAGCCAAGGGCTGGGCAGCAAAAACGAGGGACTGGGAGCAAAGCACAGTCTTTGACCCATATGAGAGCCAGTGGCCTGAATCCTCAGCTGAAGAGGCAAAGCGGCTGAAGGGCAGCATGGGTGGGGTTTGGCTCCTTTTTTGTGTTGTGGGGCAGCTCAAGCCTTTTTCCCTTGCATCTTGCAGGAGGCTCTGGAGATGTTGCTCTCGGGGGGGCCTCCAACAGCTCGAGGCCATCCCTTGGCTGATTATCATTACGCAGGTAACCAAAGCCCAGCTTCTTACTTCACTGACACATGCTGCCGTGCCCTTAATGGCCGTGTCAAGCATTTCTGCTTCAATTAGTTGTGCTTTAAACTAGCACAAGATCTCGCCTTCTCTGGGGATGGGGAAAGCACCAGCATCTACTCCTTCAGCTTGACTCGTTTTCCATGCTTTTTTCCCTGGGGAATGCCTGCTCTCGTCTTCATCACCTTCTGAGGGAGCAGACATGCACACACGTGAATGATGGCTGGTGCCAGCTTGCTTTCAGCAGCCAGTGGGATCTGCTTCAAGTGGCTAGAGGGATCAATTCAGCTGCTGCTTTTTCTTGCCAGGCTCTGATAGATGGACAGCTGAGGAGAAGGAGGCCTTCCAAAAGGCTTTCCACACCTACGGCAAGGATTTCCATCTCGTCCAGAAGCAGGTAAAGCCACATGACATTCCTCACCTTGGCAGATCATCAGAAGGGACATGTTAATTATTGCTGGTACCAAATACTGCACCTATGTCCCTCTCTTCTCAAGTACCAAAACTGTTAAAGTAGTCACAGAACAGGACATGGAAGGCCTGCGTGAAAATGATGATCCTGCCTCTGCAGCCCTTCTCTCCAGGCTGTTTTGGAAGACAAAGCTCTGTTCTGTCAGACTTGTCTCCCAGGTGTGCTGTTGCTTCCACAACACCTTGTGCTGGGATAACTGCAGTGAACAGGGCAAAGAAGAACTCTGCTAGGGGGACTTGGTGTTGATCTGTGCATTATATGTGTTACCACGTAGCATAAGACTCGGTTTATTACATTGCATAATGCCTCTCTGACTCCTGCATATTGATTTCATTTTACACCCTCCTCAATTTTCTCCATGACTTTAATTCCTACTTTACTCTGTATTCTCATTGTTCTCCAATGCACCCTACAGGACGGCCGTTTCAGATTCCTTCTTTTGCTTTTCACAACAGATCCCAAGTAAGACCGTGGCACAGTGTGTGGAGTACTACTACTGCTGGAAAAAAGAGCAGAAACTTGCCAGCAGCACTCTTGCTCAGGTGAGTGGGAAGAAAATCCAGACATGCCAGCAGGGTCAAGAAACTGGCAGAAGGGCACAAACCCTGCTGGCAAGCCATGCCAGACACCGCTTTGCCTGGCTCCCTTGGTCCCACGCAGCAGGAGAGGCGCAGCAGGTGCTGCCCGGGGCTTTCTTGTGCTGCTGCCCTGAAATACAGAATTGTGGAGCATAACCTTGACCAAACGAAGCAGCACCGCCACCAAAATGGGCTTCGACTCTCTACAAATCGGTTTCTCAAGGGCTGGCACCCTCAGATTCCAATCAGACCCTTCATTCCCCACTGCTTGCTAACATCAGCCATATGGGCTGCCTTCATGGAGATGCTGCCAAATTTTAGAGATCTTTTGTAGCACCCCAGCGTATCCTCAAGAAGGAGCTGCTGGTGCTATGGCACCTTTAATACTTTCCTTACCAGCAAACAGCAATTTGCTTCACAGAGAGAGACAGAGAGAGGGAGAGAGAGAGATTATTTTGGGTAGCAGAAAATGGGTAATCATGTGTCTTCACTAGTGTGATTGAATGTAAAATCCATGCCCTAGACATGTGGGGAGGAAAACCAGAGATAAATAGATGTTAGGCAGAGAGGTAGAAATCAGACATGTAGAACTATGGATAGGCACGTATTTATCCCACCCCCTTAGAGCTGTAGGAAAGGGGAGTATTTTCCTCCAAGTGCTGGGTTGGCAGCCTGCCGCAGCCCACTGCCATATCCAGCCCTTTTCTCAGCTCTTCGGGGTTTGGAAGAATTTGCTTAGGCCGATAGATTTTTGGGGTGGATGCTGTGAATTCCAACTTTCTGAGAGGAAGGAAGCACTGATAAGGATTCTTTGATTTCCAGACTACGGGCAAACGGAAGAGGAGGAAAAGCCCTCCCAGGAAGGAGACTGGGGAGACCGGGAAGAGAAGCCGCAAGCGGGCTGGCAGCGCGGAGTGTCCCTGCTGCCAACCGCGCCAGCCGCCCCAGCCGGCGGGAGGCCCCTTTCCGTGCGGGCAGTGCCAACGGTGCGCAAGCTCCTCCTCCTCCTTCTGCTCCCAGCTGCCCCTTTGGCCTAAAGCACGCTGACCCTTTCCAAAGGCACCACAGGGCAAGCTGAGGCCACTTGCAGGATCGCCCCTGGCAGCCGTGCTCAAGCTTACAGCCCACTTGAAACCCAAACAGCTTCGTTCAAACCCAGCATTCCCAGTGAAACCTTGCCATGCCCCAACAAGACACAGTTCATACAAGCAGGAACACATGCATCAAAGCTTGCTTTGCTGCTGCTGATCCAATTAAACCTAGGATGAAGCAAAAGGAGGAAGACATTTCAAAGAATTGTAACCAGCAAGATCAGAGTCATGGTGCTGATCAATTTATAAATGTATCACAGCCTGAAAAGACAGAAATTAATTCAAAAATGGAGATCTCGGCGCTTGGCTTAATGGTGTGTATGAAGTTAACAATGGATGGTTTGTTTCCTGTCTTCCAGGGAGTTTGAAACCATCAAGGAGAGGAATACGCACAGGAGAAGACATCGCCCACGCAAGGATGCACAGCCTCTCCCCAAGAAGAAAAGGCCAAATTAGCCCTGCATTTGCCCCAGGCTAGCAAGAGTGAGGGGTCAACAGGATTAGATAGAAATAAGATTGTTTTTCAAGTTTTTAGGATTCCTTATTCTTCTATTAATTTACATGATAGGAATCTCTCTTTTTATTAGCTACGATATATTAGTATTATTCAAGATGTATTAGTAGTGTTAGATTTAGCAATAAATGTAAGAGGTTTTGTGTTTGCTATGCTTCAACTTTTCATATTTTTTCTTTGTTGAGACATGATCTGTGTTTATCATTAAACCAAGTTTGTTCCATTTTGCCTTTTTGTCTGTATGAAATCCCTGAGGCAGTGTTTGTTCCATTTCCTTGGTGTTACACGCATGGCATTTGCCCTGAGAGAGCAATGGGGACACATGAGTCCCCCCCAGGCCCAGCCCCTAGCTCAGCTGGCAGCACTTCCAGAGGCGTGTCCCCGTTACTGCCAATGAAATCATGGTGGAGCTTCCTCCTTTGACTCCTGAACATCTCAGCTGGGAGTGGCTGGGGAGGCTTTGCTGAATTCAGTGCACAGGATCTAAAGGAGTGCTCTTGTCTCACTGTACTTGCTGGGATAAAAGTAGTGGGTTGAGGCCTTTTTGTTGCCCAGCAACATAACTTTGTTTCATTTTGGGGGACAGATGGACTTGAGCACCTTGGAGGACTTTTCTAACCTCTCTGATTCTAGAAAAGAAATATCCACATGCACCACAAAGACACCAGGAGTTCAGATTCAGTTTCTCTTTAAAGGACCAGGCTCTGAGCCTCCAGTAATGTCCTTAGCTAAAGCAGAGCAGCTGTGAACCTGATCCTCTCACTTCTCACAGCTTTGGTATTTGCGCCAAAGAAGAATCCAAGTCACTCTTTTACCGAGCCCAGCAAATGGCTCTGCCTAGCAAGGCTTTGGCAGCAGGGGCTGTGGAGGATGGCGAGGGGGCGAGGCAGGGGGGAATGGCCAGGCTGCTTCTGGGAAGCCGACCAAAGCTTGCCCTTGCCTGCTGGAGCCAGTGCAGGTGGGATCTGGAGCCTACAAAGTATCTGCCTTGCAGTGGGCCTTGTTCCAGATGTTTTCCCAGCAGGTGGCTGGCGTGGGTGTAACATGCAGGCTGGGAAGGAAGCAAGATTTGCTTTTGCTTAAACCTTAGGCAGGAAAGCAGTACAAGTGGCTGGGTTTTGCCATATCTGGCACCTAAGTATTCAAACAAAGGTGAAGGCCATTAGTGTGGAAAAGAAATTCTCTTGGTGTTCCTTCCTTAGAGGAATGCCAGAGTAGTAGAGATGAACATTCCCCCTTCTTCAAGGGAGCTGGAAGAGAGACCTAGAAATTCTGCATGACCTGTTGACTACAGCAATGCTGGTGCACTGCCCCAGTGTGTGTGTCCCCATCAGCTGCCCTGAGAAACATCCCGTTTCTCCAAGTTTCAGGGAAGGAGTGTTGAGGTGAGAGACCAGCTCAGCTGGCCAAAGGAGGGAAAACATCAAGTGACTTTATTGGGCACCAGACAATTGAGAAAGGGGGCAGGATGAATGCCGCCACTTGGAGAGAAAGCTTTGCACTTGGTTCTGCACGGAACAATTTGCAAGCTCTAGCTCCTCTCAGAGCCAGAGGAGAGGCAGCGGCAGGAGTCCTCCTGGTTCTGCAGTGCAGGAAATGTGGAATGGACCCTTGGACAGAGCCAGCTCCTGTGCCTGTTCAGCTGCAGGCACCTTACAGAGAAGCACAGAGGAGAGCCAGAGCTGTCCCGGCTCTGCTTTTCCATGCCAGAGGACTGAGGGGAAAAGCCCCAATGGGGAGCTCCTCAGAGCAAACTTGCAGCAGAAGAAGTAGAAGGGGCAAAGGTGGCCTGTCCCTGTTTCTGTCCCATGGTTCCCCTGGGGTTCTGCATGGAATGTTGGGCTGTGCCCATAGCAACTGCCCTTGTCTGCTGCTCCTGCGGCCGTTGGTGGAACACTGGTGGAGCAGCGCTGGAGCAGCAGCTGCAGCATCTGCTCCTGGGCTGTCCCTCAGCAGCCACCTTCGGCACTCAGCGTCACAGCTGGCTTCTGCAGCGACATCCTCATCTCCTCGTCTGCCGCCAGGCATCCCCACAGCACTTTGGCACTGTGCAAGGTAAGAAAATACCCGTGGGCCCCCAAAGCACTCACAGAACGGCAGGAGGCTCCAGCTGGCTCTGCCACCAACCACCACAGACACGGCGTATGGTCACTTTCCCCAGACGAGGTTGCACATGAAAGCAGGCTGCAACTTCTCCAGGAATAATGCTGCCTCCAGGGGAAATACAGACCTTTCCATAGAGGACGTAGGGAGCTGTCACGGTGCACTTGTAGATTCTCCTTTACTGATCGCCTGATTAGAAGTTCTTGGCACCCATTTAAGTCCTAAAACTACGTTGTGGTGACCCCAAAACCAACTGGTCATTCCGAAGGAATTCAGGGGTTCAGCATCCACAAATCCTGTTACGCCCTCACTCTGGTCACACCTGCTGCAAAGCTTCAAAAACCAGAAGGATGGGACTTCTCCTCTGGGATGCCTGCCCATCAGAGCATGCAAGGAGTTTGCTGGGCTTGTCCTGCAATACTGGCTTTCATCCTCCAAAATGATCTGGTTGCAGCAATTCTTTTGTACTCACATACTTACATCACTTCCAGACACTGGAACAATATTCTATTTTCATAGCTTTTTTGATTTTTTTTCCACCTGCCTTACATATCTTTTCCAGAGAGATATTGCTCTAGATTTGTCTGTGTTGTTCAATGTGTGTAGGGCTGGCTCTGCCTCACGGTCAGAGGCAGCTGTGAGATGCCCTCTTGAGTGGTGCTTCTCAGGAACACAATCACAGTATCACAGCATTTTCTGGGCTGGAAGGGACTCCCAAAGATCGTGGAGCCCAGCACCTGGGCCTGCTCAGGACAGCCTTAAGAATCCCAGCCTGTGCCCAAGAGCAGTGTCCAAAGACTTTTGGAGCTCTCTCAGCCTTGGTGCTGGGAGCCCTTCCCTGGGGAGGCAGTTCCAGTGCCCAAGCCCCCTCTGGCTGAAGAACCTTTTCCTTCCATCCAACCCAAGCCTGCAGTAGTGCATCTTCCATGCCATTCTCTTGGCTCTTCTCACTGACCCCAAGACTCAAGGCACTCTAGTGCCTGCCCTTCAGCTTTCCTTCTTCAGGAAGCTGCAGACTGCTAGAGGGACCTGCCTCAGACATTCCAAGAGAAAAACACAGCAATGACACCTAATGGAGAGGAGCTGGGACAGAGGAGCTTGGGGTTTTCAGTGGTGAGGATGAGAAGCAAGGCTACCGACACATCTTGGCAGAATGAGTTTCATCTGGAGCGTTGTTTTGATCTCTTTCAGGTGGAAAGGAGAGGCACAATGAAAAGGAAAGCAAGAGTCCTCACTAAGCCGTGAGTTTTGGCCTAGGGTTAAAGGACAGCAAACTTGAGGAATGGCGAACAGGACAACTGCTCTTTCAGAGTCAGGGTGGGATTGGTCCAAGGCTGTGGCTGCACACCAGGTGTCTCTTGACCACTTGCCTTTCTTACGTCCATCTCCTTCTTCCTCTAGACACATCAATGTTGGCAGTGACTTTCAGGCCGAGCTCCCCGAGCTGCAGACCGGGCCGCCAAGTGAGGATGAAGAGCCTGCAACCCTGGTCTGGAAGCCCTTGGAGGAAGACGACCCTGACATGGAAAAACCAGACAGAGGTAGCTGTCTAGCTTTCCTTCCACTCCTGAGATAGTCAGGCATGTAAAATGCTGGTTTTTGGGTAAAAAGGCAGCTTTTGGCAGGCTCTGCTTCTCTCCTTGTCATGCCCATCTTCCCTTGTGGAAGTGGTAGGCGTAAGGACAATGCTCTGCTTCTGCAGCAGAGCAGGAAAAAGAGCAGCTGTGCTGCTCTCCAAATGGGTCAGAGGCATGTGCCACTGGAAGAGGGGAGATTGGCCCCCACTCCTTATGACAAAAGCTGCTTGGAAGGGAGAGGCAGCACTAGGTGGGCCCTTGCTTCAGCTGCCCCTTGCTTTGCTCTCCCTTTCGTGCTCTCCAAGCTGCAGGCTTTAGCTCTTGTGCTTTCCTTCTGCCTTGTATGGCAAGCCTTCCCCTTTGTTGGCTCAAGGCTGACTTTGGGTGGGTTTTTGTTGTGCTTGCAGTCAGAGAACTGTTGGACATGGCCAGCTCCCGTGGCCTTCCCGGGGCAGCAGCTCAGCTGGAGCTCGCCCTGCACTGCCTGCACCAGGCTCGCGGCAGCGTTCCGGTAGGAAGCGGCTGTTTGGGCGCGGGCAAGAGTGGGCAGGGAATTGATAAGGCCCGGGCAGCGGGACAGCCTTTCCTGCCTGCTCCTTGAAGAAGGGAGTTCACAAGCAGCAGAGCACTCGCTGCCTGCTGTGTCTCGTCCAGCTGCGGCAGGGCTGAGCCCAAATGGCTCCAGCAGGGACAAGATCTCTCCTGGAGGCAGCGGCGCAGGGTCCTGCAGCCTGCTGCCTTGAAAACCTCCTGGAGATCTGTGTTCTCGAAGACATTTTGAGGGGCAATTCCCAGAAGCCGCAGTCAGCTGAGGCAATTTGGGGTGCAGGAGGAGCAAAATCATGGAGTTGGAGAGGAAAATGCTACCCTTGGGGAGCAGGAGCCAAGGGCTGGGCAGCAAAAACGAGGGACTGGGAGCAAAGCACAGTCTTTGACCCATATGAGAGCCAGTGGCCTGAATCCTCAGCTGAAGAGGCAAAGCGGCTGAAGGGCAGCATGGGTGGGGTTTGGCTCCTTTTTTGTGTTGTGGGGCAGCTCAAGCCTTTTTCCCTTGCATCTTGCAGGAGGCTCTGGAGATGTTGCTCTCGGGGGGGCCTCCAACAGCTCGAGGCCATCCCTTGGCTGATTATCATTACGCAGGTAACCAAAGCCCAGCTTCTTACTTCACTGACACATGCTGCCGTGCCCTTAATGGCCGTGTCAAGCATTTCTGCTTCAATTAGTTGTGCTTTAAACTAGCACAAGATCTCGCCTTCTCTGGGGATGGGGAAAGCACCAGCATCTACTCCTTCAGCTTGACTCGTTTTCCATGCTTTTTTCCCTGGGGAATGCCTGCTCTCGTCTTCATCACCTTCTGAGGGAGCAGACATGCACACACGTGAATGATGGCTGGTGCCAGCTTGCTTTCAGCAGCCAGTGGGATCTGCTTCAAGTGGCTAGAGGGATCAATTCAGCTGCTGCTTTTTCTTGCCAGGCTCTGATAGATGGACAGCTGAGGAGAAGGAGGCCTTCCAAAAGGCTTTCCACACCTACGGCAAGGATTTCCATCTCGTCCAGAAGCAGGTAAAGCCACATGACATTCCTCACCTTGGCAGATCATCAGAAGGGACATGTTAATTATTGCTGGTACCAAATACTGCACCTATGTCCCTCTCTTCTCAAGTACCAAAACTGTTAAAGTAGTCACAGAACAGGACATGGAAGGCCTGCGTGAAAATGATGATCCTGCCTCTGCAGCCCTTCTCTCCAGGCTGTTTTGGAAGACAAAGCTCTGTTCTGTCAGACTTGTCTCCCAGGTGTGCTGTTGCTTCCACAACACCTTGTGCTGGGATAACTGCAGTGAACAGGGCAAAGAAGAACTCTGCTAGGGGGACTTGGTGTTGATCTGTGCATTATATGTGTTACCACGTAGCATAAGACTCGGTTTATTACATTGCATAATGCCTCTCTGACTCCTGCATATTGATTTCATTTTACACCCTCCTCAATTTTCTCCATGACTTTAATTCCTACTTTACTCTGTATTCTCATTGTTCTCCAATGCACCCTACAGGATGGCCATTTCAGATTCCTTCTTTTGCTTTTCACAACAGATCCCAAGTAAGACCGTGGCACAGTGTGTGGAGTACTACTACTGCTGGAAAAAAGAGCAGAAACTTGCCAGCAGCACTCTTGCTCAGGTGAGTGGGAAGAAAATCCAGACATGCCAGCAGGGTCAAGAAACTGGCAGAAGGGCACAAACCCTGCTGCAAGCCATGCCAGACACCGCTTTGCCTGGCTCCCTTGGTCCCACGCAGCAGGAGAGGCGCAGCAGGTGCTGCCCGGGGCTTTCTTGTGCTGCTGCCCTGAAATACAGAATTGTGGAGCATAACCTTGACCAAACGAAGCAGCACCGCCACCAAAATGGGCTTTGACTCTCTACAAATCGGTTTCTCAAGGGCTGGCACCCTCAGATTCCAATCAGACCCTTCATTCCCCACTGCTTGCTAACATCAGCCATATGGGCTGCCTTCATGGAGATGCTGCCAAATTTTAGAGATCTTTTGTAGCACCCCAGCGTATCCTCAAGAAGGAGCTGCTGGTGCTATGGCACCTTTAATACTTTCCTTACCAGCAAACAGCAATTTGCTTCACAGAGAGAGACAGAGAGAGGGAGAGAGAGAGATTATTTTGGGTAGCAGAAAATGGGTAATCATGTGTCTTCACTAGTGTGATTGAATGTAAAATCCATGCCCTAGACATGTGGGGAGGAAAACCAGAGATAAATAGATGTTAGGCAGAGAGGTAGAAATCAGACATGTAGAACTATGGATAGGCACGTATTTATCCCACCCCCTTAGAGCTGTAGGAAAGGGGAGTATTTTCCTCCAAGTGCTGGGTTGGCAGCCTGCCGCAGCCCACTGCCATATCCAGCCCTTTTCTCAGCTCTTCGGGGTTTGGAAGAATTTGCTTAGGCCAATAGATTTTTGGGGTGGATGCTGTGAATTCCAGCTTTCTGAGAGGAAGGAAGCACTGATAAGGATTCTTTGATTTCCAGACTGCAGGCAAACGGAAGAGGAGGAAAAGCCCTCCCAGGAAGGAGACTGGGGAGACCGGGAAGAGAAGCCGCAAGCGGGCTGGCAGCGCGGAGTGTCCCTGCTGCCAACCGCGCCAGCCGCCCCAGCCGGCGGGAGGCCCCTTTCCGTGCGGGCAGTGCCAACGGTGCGCAAGCTCCTCCTCCTCCTTCTGCTCCCAGCTGCCCCTTTGGCCTAAAGCACGCTGACCCTTTCCAAAGGCACCACAGGACAAGCTGAGGCCACTTGCAGGATCGCCCCTGGCAGCCGTGCTCAAGCTTACAGCCCACTTGAAACCCAAACAGCTTCGTTCAAACCCAGCATTCCCAGTGAAACCTTGCCATGCCCCAACAAGACACAGTTCATACAAGCAGGAACACATGCATCAAAGCTTGCTTTGCTGCTGCTGATCCAATTAAACCTAGGATGAAGCCAAAGGAGGAAGACATTTCAAAGAATTGTAACCAGCAAGATCAGAGTCATGGTGCTGATCAATTTATAAATGTATCACAGCCTGAAAAGACAGAAATTAATTCAAAAATGGAGATCTCGGCGCTTGGCTTAATGGTGTGTATGAAGTTAACAATGGATGGTTTGTTTCCTGTCTTCCAGGGAGTTTGAAACCATCAAGGAGAGGAATACGCACAGGAGAAGACATCGCCCACGCAAGGATGCACAGCCTCTCCCCAAGAAGAAAAGGCCAAATTAGCCCTGCATTTGCCCCAGGCTAGCAAGAGTGAGGGGTCAACAGGATTAGATAGAAATAAGATTGTTTTTCAAGTTTTTAGGATTCCTTATTCTTCTATTAATTTACATGATAGGAATCTCTCTTTTTATTAGCTACGATATATTAGTATTATTCAAGATGTATTAGTAGTGTTAGATTTAGCAATAAATGTAAGAGGTTTTGTGTTTGCTATGCTTCAACTTTTCATATTTTTTCTTTGTTGAGACATGATCTGTGTTTATCATTAAACCAAGTTTGTTCCATTTTGCCTTTTTGTCTGTATGAAATCCCTGAGGCAGTGTTTGTTCCATTTCCTTGGTGTTGCACGCATGGCATTTGCCCTGAGAGAGCAATGGGGACACATGAGTCCCCCCCAGGCCCAGCCCCTGGCTCAGCTGGCAGCACTTCCAGAGGCGTGTCCCCGTTACTGCCAATGAAATCATGGTGGAGCTTCCTCCTTTGACTCCTGAACATCTCAGCTGGGAGTGGCTGGGGAGGCTTTGCTGAATTCAGTGCACAGGATCTAAAGGAGTGCTCTTGTCTCACTGTACTTGCTGGGATAAAAGTAGTGGGTTGAGGCCTTTTTGTTGCCCAGCAACATAACTTTGTTTCATTTTGGGGGACAGATGGACTTGAGCACCTTGGAGGACTTTTCTAACCTCTCTGATTCTAGAAAAGAAATATCCACATGCACCACAAAGACACCAGGAGTTCAGATTCAGTTTCTCTTTAAAGGACCAGGCTCTGAGCCTCCAGTCATGTCCTTAGCTAAAGCAGAGCAGCTGTGAACCTGATCCTCTCACTTCTCACAGCTTTGGTATTTGCGCCAAAGAAGAACCCAAGTCACTCTTTTACCGAGCCCAGCAAATGGCTCTGCCTAGCAAGGCTTTGGCAGCAGGGGCTGTGGAGGATGGCGAGGGGGCGAGGCAGGGGGGAATGGCCAGGCTGCTTCTGGGAAGCCGACCAAAGCTTGCCCTTGCCTGCTGGAGCCAGTGCAGGTGGGATCTGGAGCCTACAAAGTATCTGCCTTGCAGTGGGCCTTGTTCCAGATGTTTTCCCAGCAGGTGGCTGGCGTGGGTGTAACATGCAGGCTGGGAAGGAAGCAAGATTTGCTTTTGCTTAAACCTTAGGCAGGAAAGCAGTACAAGTGGCTGGGTTTTGCCATATCTGGCACCTAAGTATTCAAACAAAGGTGAAGGCCATTAGTGTGGAAAAGAAATTCTCTTGGTGTTCCTTCCTTAGAGGAATGCCAGAGTAGTAGAGATGAACATTCCCCCTTCTTCAAGGGAGCTGGAAGAGAGACCTAGAAATTCTGCATGACCTGTTGACTACAGCAATGCTGGTGCACTGCCCCAGTGTGTGTGTCCCCATCAGCTGCCCTGAGAAACATCCCGTTTCTCCAAGTTTCAGGGAAGGAGTGTTGAGGTGAGAGACCAGCTCAGCTGGCCAAAGGAGGGAAAACATCAAGTGACTTTATTGGGCACCAGACAATTGAGAAAGGGGGCAGGATGAATGCCGCCACTTGGAGAGAAAGCTTTGCACTTGGTTCTGCACGGAACAATTTGCAAGCTCTAGCTCCTCTCAGAGCCAGAGGAGAGGCAGCGGCAGGAGTCCTCCTGGTTCTGCAGTGCAGGAAATGTGGAATGGACCCTTGGACAGAGCCAGCTCCTGTGCCTGTTCAGCTGCAGGCACCTTACAGAGAAGCACAGAGGAGAGCCAGAGCTGTCCCGGCTCTGCTTTTCCATGTCCAGAGGACTGAGGGGAAAAGCCCCAATGGGGAGCTCCTCAGAGCAAACTTGCAGCAGAAGAAGTAGAAGGGGCAAAGGTGGCCTGTCCCTGTTTCTGTCCCATGGTTCCCCTGGGGTTCTGCATGGAATGTTGGGCTGTGCCCATAGCAACTGCCCTTGTCTGCTGCTCCTGCGGCCGTTGGTGGAACACTGGTGGAGCAGCGCTGGAGCAGCAGCTGCAGCATCTGCTCCTGGGCTGTCCCTCAGCAGCCACCTTCTGCACTCAGCGCCACAGCTGGCTTCTGCAGCGACATCCTCATCTCCTCGTCTGCCGCCAGGCATCCCCGCAGCACTTTGGCACTGAGCAAGGTAAGAAAATTCCCGTGGGCCCCCAAAGCACTCACAGAACGGCAGGAGGCTCCAGCTGGCTCTGCCACCAACCACCACAGACACGGCGTATGGTCACTTTCCCCAGACGAGGTTGCACATGAAAGCAGGCTGCAACTTCTCCAGGAATAATGCTGCCTCCAGGGGAAATACAGACCTTTCCATAGAGGACGTAGGGAGCTGTCACGGTGCACTTGTAGATTCTCCTTTACTGATCGCCTGATTAGAAGTTCTTGGCACCCATTTAAGTCCTAAAACTACGTTGTGGTGACCCCAAAACCAACTGGTCATTCCGAAGGAATTCAGGGGTTCAGCGTCCACAAATCCTGTTACGCCCTCACTCTGGTCACACCTGCTGCAAAGCTTCAAAAACCAGAAGGATGGGACTTCTCCTCTGGGATGCCTGCCCATCAGAGCATGCAAGGAGTTTGCTGGGCTTGTCCTGCAATACTGGCTTTCATCCTCCAAAATGATCTGGTTGCAGCAATTCTTTTGTACTCACATACTTACATCACTTCCAGACACTGGAACAATATTCTATTTTCATAGCTTTTTTGATTTTTTTTCCACCTGCCTTACATCTCTTTTCCAGAGAGATATTGCTCTAGATTTGTCTGTGTTGTTCAATGTGTGTAGGGCTGGCTCTGCCTCACGGTCAGAGGCAGCTGTGAGATGCCCTCTTGAGTGGTGCTTCTCAGGAACACAATCACAGTATCACAGCATTTTCTGGGCTGGAAGGGACTCCCAAAGATCGTGGAGCCCAGCACCTGGGCCTGCTCAGGACAGCCTTAAGAATCCCAGCCTGTGCCCAAGAGCAGTGTCCAAAGACTTTTGGAGCTCTCTCAGCCTTGGTGCTGGGAGCCCTTCCCTGGGGAGGCAGTTCCAGTGCCCAAGCCCCCTCTGGCTGAAGAACCTTTTCCTTCCATCCAACCCAAGCCTGCAGTAGTGCATCTTCCATGCCATTCTCTTGGCTCTTCTCACTGACCCCAAGACTCAAGGCACTCTAGTGCCTGCCCTTCAGCTTTCCTTCTTCAGGAAGCTGCAGACTGCTAGAGGGACCTGCCTCAGACATTCCAAGAGAAAAACACAGCAATGACACCTAATGGAGAGGAGCTGGGACAGAGGAGCTTGGGGTTTTCAGTGGTGAGGATGAGAAGCAAGGCTACCGACACATCTTGGCAGAATGAGTTTCATCTGGAGCGTTGTTTTGATCTCTTTCAGGTGGAAAGGAGAGGCACAATGAAAAGGAAAGCAAGAGTCCTCACTAAGCCGTGAGTTTTGGCCTAGGGTTAAAGGACAGCAAACTTGAGGAATGGCGAACAGAACAACTGCTCTTTCAGAGTCAGGGTGGGATTGGTCCAAGGCTGTGGCTGCACACCAGGTGTCTCTTGACCACTTGCCTTTCTTACGTCCATCTCCTTCTTCCTCTAGACACATCAATGTTGGCAGTGACTTTCAGGCCGAGCTCCCCGAGCTGCAGACCGGGCCGCCAAGTGAGGATGAAGAGCCTGCAACCCTGGTCTGGAAGCCCTTGGAGGAAGACGACCCTGACATGGAAAAACCAGACAGAGGTAGCTGTCTAGCTTTCCTTCCACTCCTGAGATAGTCAGGCATGTAAAATGCTGGTTTTTGGGTAAAAAGGCAGCTTTTGGCAGGCTCTGCTTCTCTCCTTGTCATGCCCATCTTCCCTTGTGGAAGTGGTAGGCGTAAGGACAATGCTCTGCTTCTGCAGCAGAGCAGGAAAAAGAGCAGCTGTGCTGCTCTCCAAATGGGTCAGAGGCATGTGCCACTGGAAGAGGGGAGATTGGCCCCCACTCCTTATGACAAAAGCTGCTTGGAAGGGAGAGGCAGCACTAGGTGGGCCCTTGCTTCAGCTGCCCCTTGCTTTGCTCTCCCTTTCGTGCTCTCCAAGCTGCAGGCTTTAGCTCTTGTGCTTTCCTTCTGCCTTGTATGGCAAGCCTTCCCCTTTGTTGGCTCAAGGCTGACTTTGGGTGGGTTTTTGTTGTGCTTGCAGTCAGAGAACTGTTGGACATGGCCAGCTCCCGTGGCCTTCCCGGGGCAGCAGCTCAGCTGGAGCTCGCCCTGCACTGCCTGCACCAGGCTCGCGGCAGCGTTCCGGTAGGAAGCGGCTGTTTGGGCGCGGGCAAGAGTGGGCAGGGAATTGATAAGGCCCGGGCAGCGGGACAGCCTTTCCTGCCTGCTCCTTGAAGAAGGGAGTTCACAAGCAGCAGAGCACTCGCTGCCTGCTGTGTCTCGTCCAGCTGCGGCAGGGCTGAGCCCAAATGGCTCCAGCAGGGACAAGATCTCTCCTGGAGGCAGCGGCGCAGGGTCCTGCAGCCTGCTGCCTTGAAAACCTCCTGGAGATCTGTGTTCTCGAAGACATTTTGAGGGGCAATTCCCAGAAGCCGCAGTCAGCTGAGGCAATTTGGGGTGCAGGAGGAGCAAAATCATGGAGTTGGAGAGGAAAATGCTACCCTTGGGGAGCAGGAGCCAAGGGCTGGGCAGCAAAAACGAGGGACTGGGAGCAAAGCACAGTCTTTGACCCATATGAGAGCCAGTGGCCTGAATCCTCAGCTGAAGAGGCAAAGCGGCTGAAGGGCAGCATGGGTGGGGTTTGGCTCCTTTTTTGTGTTGTGGGGCAGCTCAAGCCTTTTTCCCTTGCATCTTGCAGGAGGCTCTGGAGATGTTGCTCTCGGGGGGGCCTCCAACAGCTCAAGGCCATCCCTTGGCTGATTATCATTACGCAGGTAACCAAAGCCCAGCTTCTTCCTTCACTGACACATGCTGCCGTGCCCTTAATGGCCGTGTCAAGCATTTCTGCTTCAATTAGTTGTGCTTTAAACTAGCACAAGATCTCGCCTTCTCTGGGGATGGGGAAAGCACCAGCATCTACTCCTTCAGCTTGACTCGTTTTCCATGCTTTTTTCCCTGGGGAATGCCTGCTCTCGTCTTCATCACCTTCTGAGGGAGCAGACATGCACACACGTGAATGATGGCTGGTGCCAGCTTGCTTTCAGCAGCCAGTGGGATCTGCTTCAAGTGGCTAGAGGGATCAATTCAGCTGCTGCTTTTTCTTGCCAGGCTCTGATAGATGGACAGCTGAGGAGAAGGAGGCCTTCCAAAAGGCTTTCCACACCTACGGCAAGGATTTCCATCTCGTCCAGAAGCAGGTAAAGCCACATGACATTCCTCACCTTGGCAGATCATCAGAAGGGACATGTTAATTATTGCTGGTACCAAATACTGCACCTATGTCCCTCTCTTCTCAAGTACCAAAACTGTTAAAGTAGTCACAGAACAGGACATGGAAGGCCTGCGTGAAAATGATGATCCTGCCTCTGCAGCCCTTCTCTCCAGGCTCTTTTGGAAGACAAAGCTCTGTTCTGTCAGACTTGTCTCCCAGGTGTGCTGTTGCTTCCACAACACCTTGTGCTGGGATAACTGCAGTGAACAGGGCAAAGAAGAACTCTGCTAGGGGGACTTGGTGTTGATCTGTGCATTATATGTGTTACCACGTAGCATAAGACTCGGTTTATTACATTGCATAATGCCTCTCTGACTCCTGCATATTGATTTCATTTTACACCCTCCTCAATTTTCTCCATGACTTTAATTCCTACTTTACTCTGTATTCTCATTGTTCTCCAATGCACCCTACAGGATGGCCATTTCAGATTCCTTCTTTTGCTTTTCACAACAGATCCCAAGCAAGACCGTGGCACAGTGTGTGGAGTACTACTACTGCTGGAAAAAAGAGCAGAAACTTGCCAGCAGCACTCTTGCTCAGGTGAGTGGGAAGAAAATCCAGACATGCCAGCAGGGTCAAGAAACTGGCAGAAGGGCACAAACCCTGCTGGCAAGCCATGCCAGACACCGCTTTGCCTGGCTCCCTTGGTCCCACGCAGCAGGAGAGGCGCAGCAGGTGCTGCCCGGGGCTTTCTTGTGCTGCTGCCCTGAAATACAGAATTGTGGAGCATAACCTTGACCAAACGAAGCAGCACCGCCACCAAAATGGGCTTTGACTCTCTACAAATCGGTTTCTCAAGGGCTGGCACCCTCAGATTCCAATCAGACCCTTCATTCCCCACTGCTTGCTAACATCAGCCATATGGGCTGCCTTCATGGAGATGCTGCCAAATTTTAGAGATCTTTTGTAGCACCCCAGCGTATCCTCAAGAAGGAGCTGCTGGTGCTATGGCACCTTTAATACTTTCCTTACCAGCAAACAGCAATTTGCTTCACAGAGAGAGACAGAGAGAGGGAGAGAGAGAGATTATTTTGGGTAGCAGAAAATGGGTAATCATGTGTCTTCACTAGTGTGATTGAATGTAAAATCCATGCCCTAGACATGTGGGGAGGAAAACCAGAGATAAATAGATGTTAGGCAGAGAGGTAGAAATCAGACATGTAGAACTATGGATAGGCACGTATTTATCCCACCCCCTTAGAGCTGTAGGAAAGGGGAGTATTTTCCTCCAAGTGCTGGGTTGGCAGCCTGCCGCAGCCCACTGCCATATCCAGCCCTTTTCTCAGCTCTTCGGGGTTTGGAAGAATTTGCTTAGGCCAATAGATTTTTGGGGTGGATGCTGTGAATTCCAGCTTTCTGAGAGGAAGGAAGCACTGATAAGGATTCTTTGATTTCCAGACTGCGGGCAAACGGAAGAGGAGGAAAAGCCCTCCCAGGAAGGAGACTGGGGAGACCGGGAAGAGAAGCCGCAAGCGGGCTGGCAGCGCGGAGTGTCCCTGCTGCCAACCGCGCCAGCCGCCCCAGCCGGCGGGAGGCCCCTTTCCGTGCGGGCAGTGCCAACGGTGCGCAAGCTCCTCCTCCTCCTTCTGCTCCCAGCTGCCCCTTTGGCCTAAAGCACGCTGACCCTTTCCAAAGGCACCACAGGACAAGCTGAGGCCACTTGCAGGATCGCCCCTGGCAGCCGTGCTCAAGCTTACAGCCCACTTGAAACCCAAACAGCTTCGTTCAAACCCAGCATTCCCAGTGAAACCTTGCCATGCCCCAACAAGACACAGTTCATACAAGCAGGAACACATGCATCAAAGCTTGCTTTGCTGCTGCTGATCCAATTAAACCTAGGATGAAGCAAAAGGAGGAAGACATTTCAAAGAATTGTAACCAGCAAGATCAGAGTCATGGTGCTGATCAATTTATAAATGTATCACAGCCTGAAAAGACAGAAATTAATTCAAAAATGGAGATCTCGGCGCTTGGCTTAATGGTGTGTATGAAGTTAACAATGGATGGTTTGTTTCCTGTCTTCCAGGGAGTTTGAAACCATCAAGGAGAGGAATACGCACAGGAGAAGACATCGCCCACGCAAGGATGCACAGCCTCTCCCCAAGAAGAAAAGGCCAAATTAGCCCTGCATTTGCCCCAGGCTAGCAAGAGTGAGGGGTCAACAGGATTAGATAGAAATAAGATTGTTTTTCAAGTTTTTAGGATTCCTTATTCTTCTATTAATTTACATGATAGGAATCTCTCTTTTTATTAGCTACGATATATTAGTATTATTCAAGATGTATTAGTAGTGTTAGATTTAGCAATAAATGTAAGAGGTTTTGTGTTTGCTATGCTTCAACTTTTCATATTTTTTCTTTGTTGAGACATGATCTGTGTTTATCATTAAACCAAGTTTGTTCCATTTTGCCTTTTTGTCTGTATGAAATCCCTGAGGCAGTGTTTGTTCCATTTCCTTGGTGTTGCACGCATGGCATTTGCCCTGAGAGAGCAATGGGGACACATGAGTCCCCCCCAGGCCCAGCCCCTGGCTCAGCTGGCAGCACTTCCAGAGGCGTGTCCCCGTTACTGCCAATGAAATCATGGTGGAGCTTCCTCCTTTGACTCCTGAACATCTCAG
Source organism: Passer domesticus (assembly GCF_036417665.1). Classification (NCBI taxonomy): domain Eukaryota; kingdom Metazoa; phylum Chordata; class Aves; order Passeriformes; family Passeridae; genus Passer; species Passer domesticus. The sequence goes on from NW_026990182.1 coordinate 132,332, forward strand.
CTGGGAGTGGCTGGGGAGGCTTTGCTGAATTCAGTGCACAGGATCTAAAGGAGTGCTCTTGTCTCACTGTACTTGCTGGGATAAAAGTAGTGGGTTGAGGCCTTTTTGTTGCCCAGCAACATAACTTTGTTTCATTTTGGGGGACAGATGGACTTGAGCACCTTGGAGGACTTTTCTAACCTCTCTGATTCTAGAAAAGAAATATCCACATGCACCACAAAGACACCAGGAGTTCAGATTCAGTTTCTCTTTAAAGGACCAGGCTCTGAGCCTCCAGTCATGTCCTTAGCTAAAGCAGAGCAGCTGTGAACCTGATCCTCTCACTTCTCACAGCTTTGGTATTTGCGCCAAAGAAGAACCCAAGTCACTCTTTTACCGAGCCCAGCAAATGGCTCTGCCTAGCAAGGCTTTGGCAGCAGGGGCTGTGGAGGATGGCGAGGGGGCGAGGCAGGGGGGAATGGCCAGGCTGCTTCTGGGAAGCCGACCAAAGCTTGCCCTTGCCTGCTGGAGCCAGTGCAGGTGGGATCTGGAGCCTACAAAGTATCTGCCTTGCAGTGGGCCTTGTTCCAGATGTTTTCCCAGCAGGTGGCTGGCGTGGGTGTAACATGCAGGCTGGGAAGGAAGCAAGATTTGCTTTTGCTTAAACCTTAGGCAGGAAAGCAGTACAAGTGGCTGGGTTTTGCCATATCTGGCACCTAAGTATTCAAACAAAGGTGAAGGCCATTAGTGTGGAAAAGAAATTCTCTTGGTGTTCCTTCCTTAGAGGAATGCCAGAGTAGTAGAGATGAACATTCCCCCTTCTTCAAGGGAGCTGGAAGAGAGACCTAGAAATTCTGCATGACCTGTTGACTACAGCAATGCTGGTGCACTGCCCCAGTGTGTGTGTCCCCATCAGCTGCCCTGAGAAACATCCCGTTTCTCCAAGTTTCAGGGAAGGAGTGTTGAGGTGAGAGACCAGCTCAGCTGGCCAAAGGAGGGAAAACATCAAGTGACTTTATTGGGCACCAGACAATTGAGAAAGGGGGCAGGATGAATGCCGCCACTTGGAGAGAAAGCTTTGCACTTGGTTCTGCACGGAACAATTTGCAAGCTCTAGCTCCTCTCAGAGCCAGAGGAGAGGCAGCGGCAGGAGTCCTCCTGGTTCTGCAGTGCAGGAAATGTGGAATGGACCCTTGGACAGAGCCAGCTCCTGTGCCTGTTCAGCTGCAGGCACCTTACAGAGAAGCACAGAGGAGAGCCAGAGCTGTCCCGGCTCTGCTTTTCCATGTCCAGAGGACTGAGGGGAAAAGCCCCAATGGGGAGCTCCTCAGAGCAAACTTGCAGCAGAAGAAGTAGAAGGGGCAAAGGTGGCCTGTCCCTGTTTCTGTCCCATGGTTCCCCTGGGGTTCTGCATGGAATGTTGGGCTGTGCCCATAGCAACTGCCCTTGTCTGCTGCTCCTGCGGCCGTTGGTGGAACACTGGTGGAGCAGCGCTGGAGCAGCAGCTGCAGCATCTGCTCCTGGGCTGTCCCTCAGCAGCCACCTTCTGCACTCAGCGCCACAGCTGGCTTCTGCAGCGACATCCTCATCTCCTCGTCTGCCGCCAGGCATCCCCACTTTGGCACTGTGCAAGGTAAGAAAATTCCCGTGGGCCCCCAAAGCACTCACAGAACGGCAGGAGGCTCCAGCTGGCTCTGCCACCAACCACCACAGACACGGCGTATGGTCACTTTCCCCAGACGAGGTTGCACATGAAAGCAGGCTGCAACTTCTCCAGGAATAATGCTGCCTCCAGGGGAAATACAGACCTTTCCATAGAGGACGTAGGGAGCTGTCACGGTGCACTTGTAGATTCTCCTTTACTGATCGCCTGATTAGAAGTTCTTGGCACCCATTTAAGTCCTAAAACTACGTTGTGGTGACCCCAAAACCAACTGGTCATTCCGAAGGAATTCAGGGGTTCAGCGTCCACAAATCCTGTTACGCCCTCACTCTGGTCACACCTGCTGCAAAGCTTCAAAAACCAGAAGGATGGGACTTCTCCTCTGGGATGCCTGCCCATCAGAGCATGCAAGGAGTTTGCTGGGCTTGTCCTGCAATACTGGCTTTCATCCTCCAAAATGATCTGGTTGCAGCAATTCTTTTGTACTCACATACTTACATCACTTCCAGACACTGGAACAATATTCTATTTTCATAGCTTTTTTGATTTTTTTTCCACCTGCCTTACATCTCTTTTCCAGAGAGATATTGCTCTAGATTTGTCTGTGTTGTTCAATGTGTGTAGGGCTGGCTCTGCCTCACGGTCAGAGGCAGCTGTGAGATGCCCTCTTGAGTGGTGCTTCTCAGGAACACAATCACAGTATCACAGCATTTTCTGGGCTGGAAGGGACTCCCAAAGATCGTGGAGCCCAGCACCTGGGCCTGCTCAGGACAGCCTTAAGAATCCCAGCCTGTGCCCAAGAGCAGTGTCCAAAGACTTTTGGAGCTCTCTCAGCCTTGGTGCTGGGAGCCCTTCCCTGGGGAGGCAGTTCCAGTGCCCAAGCCCCCTCTGGCTGAAGAACCTTTTCCTTCCATCCAACCCAAGCCTGCAGTAGTGCATCTTCCATGCCATTCTCTTGGCTCTTCTCACTGACCCCAAGACTCAAGGCACTCTAGTGCCTGCCCTTCAGCTTTCCTTCTTCAGGAAGCTGCAGACTGCTAGAGGGACCTGCCTCAGACATTCCAAGAGAAAAACACAGCAATGACACCTAATGGAGAGGAGCTGGGACAGAGGAGCTTGGGGTTTTCAGTGGTGAGGATGAGAAGCAAGGCTACCGACACATCTTGGCAGAATGAGTTTCATCTGGAGCGTTGTTTTGATCTCTTTCAGGTGGAAAGGAGAGGCACAATGAAAAGGAAAGCAAGAGTCCTCACTAAGCCGTGAGTTTTGGCCTAGGGTTAAAGGACAGCAAACTTGAGGAATGGCGAACAGAACAACTGCTCTTTCAGAGTCAGGGTGGGATTGGTCCAAGGCTGTGGCTGCACACCAGGTGTCTCTTGACCACTTGCCTTTCTTACGTCCATCTCCTTCTTCCTCTAGACACATCAATGTTGGCAGTGACTTTCAGGCCGAGCTCCCCGAGCTGCAGACCGGGCCGCCAAGTGAGGATGAAGAGCCTGCAACCCTGGTCTGGAAGCCCTTGGAGGAAGACGACCCTGACATGGAAAAACCAGACAGAGGTAGCTGTCTAGCTTTCCTTCCACTCCTGAGATAGTCAGGCATGTAAAATGCTGGTTTTTGGGTAAAAAGGCAGCTTTTGGCAGGCTCTGCTTCTCTCCTTGTCATGCCCATCTTCCCTTGTGGAAGTGGTAGGCGTAAGGACAATGCTCTGCTTCTGCAGCAGAGCAGGAAAAAGAGCAACTGTGCTGCTCTCCAAATGGGTCAGAGGCATGTGCCACTGGAAGAGGGGAGATTGGCCCCCACTCCTTATGACAAAAGCTGCTTGGAAGGGAGAGGCAGCACTAGGTGGGCCCTTGCTTCAGCTGCCCCTTGCTTTGCTCTCCCTTTCGTGCTCTCCAAGCTGCAGGCTTTAGCTCTTGTGCTTTCCTTCTGCCTTGTATGGCAAGCCTTCCCCTTTGTTGGCTCAAGGCTGACTTTGGGTGGGTTTTTGTTGTGCTTGCAGTCAGAGAACTGTTGGACATGGCCAGCTCCCGTGGCCTTCCCGGGGCAGCAGCTCAGCTGGAGCTCGCCCTGCACTGCCTGCACCAGGCTCGCGGCAGCGTTCCGGTAGGAAGCGGCTGTTTGGGCGCGGGCAAGAGTGGGCAGGGAATTGATAAGGCCCGGGCAGCGGGACAGCCTTTCCTGCCTGCTCCTTGAAGAAGGGAGTTCACAAGCAGCAGAGCACTCGCTGCCTGCTGTGTCTCGTCCAGCTGCGGCAGGGCTGAGCCCAAATGGCTCCAGCAGGGACAAGATCTCTCCTGGAGGCAGCGGCGCAGGGTCCTGCAGCCTGCTGCCTTGAAAACCTCCTGGAGATCTGTGTTCTCGAAGACATTTTGAGGGGCAATTCCCAGAAGCCGCAGTCAGCTGAGGCAATTTGGGGTGCAGGAGGAGCAAAATCATGGAGTTGGAGAGGAAAATGCTACCCTTGGGGAGCAGGAGCCAAGGGCTGGGCAGCAAAAACGAGGGACTGGGAGCAAAGCACAGTCTTTGACCCATATGAGAGCCAGTGGCCTGAATCCTCAGCTGAAGAGGCAAAGCGGCTGAAGGGCAGCATGGGTGGGGTTTGGCTCCTTTTTTGTGTTGTGGGGCAGCTCAAGCCTTTTTCCCTTGCATCTTGCAGGAGGCTCTGGAGATGTTGCTCTCGGGGGGGCCTCCAACAGCTCAAGGCCATCCCTTGGCTGATTATCATTACGCAGGTAACCAAAGCCCAGCTTCTTCCTTCACTGACACATGCTGCCGTGCCCTTAATGGCCGTGTCAAGCATTTCTGCTTCAATTAGTTGTGCTTTAAACTAGCACAAGATCTCGCCTTCTCTGGGGATGGGGAAAGCACCAGCATCTACTCCTTCAGCTTGACTCGTTTTCCATGCTTTTTTCCCTGGGGAATGCCTGCTCTCGTCTTCATCACCTTCTGAGGGAGCAGACATGCACACACGTGAATGATGGCTGGTGCCAGCTTGCTTTCAGCAGCCAGTGGGATCTGCTTCAAGTGGCTAGAGGGATCAATTCAGCTGCTGCTTTTTCTTGCCAGGCTCTGATAGATGGACAGCTGAGGAGAAGGAGGCCTTCCAAAAGGCTTTCCACACCTACGGCAAGGATTTCCATCTCGTCCAGAAGCAGGTAAAGCCACATGACATTCCTCACCTTGGCAGATCATCAGAAGGGACATGTTAATTATTGCTGGTACCAAATACTGCACCTATGTCCCTCTCTTCTCAAGTACCAAAACTGTTAAAGTAGTCACAGAACAGGACATGGAAGGCCTGCGTGAAAATGATGATCCTGCCTCTGCAGCCCTTCTCTCCAGGCTCTTTTGGAAGACAAAGCTCTGTTCTGTCAGACTTGTCTCCCAGGTGTGCTGTTGCTTCCACAACACCTTGTGCTGGGATAACTGCAGTGAACAGGGCAAAGAAGAACTCTGCTAGGGGGACTTGGTGTTGATCTGTGCATTATATGTGTTACCACGTAGCATAAGACTCGGTTTATTACATTGCATAATGCCTCTCTGACTCCTGCATATTGATTTCATTTTACACCCTCCTCAATTTTCTCCATGACTTTAATTCCTACTTTACTCTGTATTCTCATTGTTCTCCAATGCACCCTACAGGATGGCCATTTCACATTCCTTCTTTTGCTTTTCACAACAGATCCCAAGCAAGACCGTGGCACAGTGTGTGGAGTACTACTACTGCTGGAAAAAAGAGCAGAAACTTGCCAGCAGCACTCTTGCTCAGGTGAGTGGGAAGAAAATCCAGACATGCCAGCAGGGTCAAGAAACTGGCAGAAGGGCACAAACCCTGCTGGCAAGCCATGCCAGACACCGCTTTGCCTGGCTCCCTTGGTCCCACGCAGCAGGAGAGGCGCAGCAGGTGCTGCCCGGGGCTTTCTTGTGCTGCTGCCCTGAAATACAGAATTGTGGAGCATAACCTTGACCAAACGAAGCAGCACCGCCACCAAAATGGGCTTCGACTCTCTACAAATCGGTTTCTCAAGGGCTGGCACCCTCAGATTCCAATCAGACCCTTCATTCCCCACTGCTTGCTAACATCAGCCATATGGGCTGCCTTCATGGAGATGCTGCCAAATTTTAGAGATCTTTTGTAGCACCCCAGCGTATCCTCAAGAAGGAGCTGCTGGTGCTATGGCACCTTTAATACTTTCCTTACCAGCAAACAGCAATTTGCTTCACAGAGAGAGACAGAGAGAGGGAGAGAGAGAGATTATTTTGGGTAGCAGAAAATGGGTAATCATGTGTCTTCACTAGTGTGATTGAATGTAAAATCCATGCCCTAGACATGTGGGGAGGAAAACCAGAGATAAATAGATGTTAGGCAGAGAGGTAGAAATCAGACATGTAGAACTATGGATAGGCACGTATTTATCCCACCCCCTTAGAGCTGTAGGAAAGGGGAGTATTTTCCTCCAAGTGCTGGGTTGGCAGCCTGCCGCAGCCCACTGCCATATCCAGCCCTTTTCTCAGCTCTTCGGGGTTTGGAAGAATTTGCTTAGGCCAATAGATTTTTGGGGTGGATGCTGTGAATTCCAGCTTTCTGAGAGGAAGGAAGCACTGATAAGGATTCTTTGATTTCCAGACTGCGGGCAAACGGAAGAGGAGGAAAAGCCCTCCCAGGAAGGAGACTGGGGAGACCGGGAAGAGAAGCCGCAAGCGGGCTGGCAGCGCGGAGTGTCCCTGCTGCCAACCGCGCCAGCCGCCCCAGCCGGCGGGAGGCCCCTTTCCGTGCGGGCAGTGCCAACGGTGCGCAAGCTCCTCCTCCTCCTTCTGCTCCCAGCTGCCCCTTTGGCCTAAAGCACGCTGACCCTTTCCAAAGGCACCACAGGGCAAGCTGAGGCCACTTGCAGGATCGCCCCTGGCAGCCGTGCTCAAGCTTACAGCCCACTTGAAACCCAAACAGCTTCGTTCAAACCCAGCATTCCCAGTGAAACCTTGCCATGCCCCAACAAGACACAGTTCATACAAGCAGGAACACATGCATCAAAGCTTGCTTTGATGCTGCTGATCCAATTAAACCTAGGATGAAGCAAAAGGAGGAAGACATTTCAAAGAATTGTAACCAGCAAGATCAGAGTCATGGTGCTGATCAATTTATAAATGTATCACAGCCTGAAAAGACAGAAATTAATTCAAAAATGGAGATCTCGGCGCTTGGCTTAATGGTGTGTATGAAGTTAACAATGGATGGTTTGTTTCCTGTCTTCCAGGGAGTTTGAAACCATCAAGGAGAGGAATACGCACAGGAGAAGACATCGCCCACGCAAGGATGCACAGCCTCTCCCCAAGAAGAAAAGGCCAAATTAGCCCTGCATTTGCCCCAGGCTAGCAAGAGTGAGGGGTCAACAGGATTAGATAGAAATAAGATTGTTTTTCAAGTTTTTAGGATTCCTTATTCTTCTATTAATTTACATGATAGGAATCTCTCTTTTTATTAGCTACGATATATTAGTATTATTCAAGATGTATTAGTAGTGTTAGATTTAGCAATAAATGTAAGAGGTTTTGTGTTTGCTATGCTTCAACTTTTCATATTTTTTCTTTGTTGAGACATGATCTGTGTTTATCATTAAACCAAGTTTGTTCCATTTTGCCTTTTTGTCTGTATGAAATCCCTGAGGCAGTGTTTGTTCCATTTCCTTGGTGTTGCACGCATGGCATTTGCCCTGAGAGAGCAATGGGGACACATGAGTCCCCCCCAGGCCCAGCCCCTGGCTCAGCTGGCAGCACTTCCAGAGGCGTGTCCCCATTACTGCCAATGAAATCATGGTGGAGCTTCCTCCTTTGACTCCTGAACATCTCAGCTGGGAGTGGCTGGGGAGGCTTTGCTGAATTCAGTGCACAGGATCTAAAGGAGTGCTCTTGTCTCACTGTACTTGCTGGGATAAAAGTAGTGGGTTGAGGCCTTTTTGTTGCCCAGCAACATAACTTTGTTTCATTTTGGGGGACAGATGGACTTGAGCACCTTGGAGGACTTTTCTAACCTCTCTGATTCTAGAAAAGAAATATCCACATGCACCACAAAGACACCAGGAGTTCAGATTCAGTTTCTCTTTAAAGGACCAGGCTCTGAGCCTCCAGTAATGTCCTTAGCTAAAGCAGAGCGGCTGTGAACCTGATCCTCTCACTTCTCACAGCTTTGGTATTTGCGCCAAAGAAGAATCCAAGTCACTCTTTTACCGAGCCCAGCAAATGGCTCTGCCTAGCAAGGCTTTGGCAGCAGGGGCTGTGGAGGATGGCGAGGGGGCGAGGCAGGGGGGAATGGCCAGGCTGCTTCTGGGAAGCGACCAAAGCTTGCCCTTGCCTGCTGGAGCCAGTGCAGGTGGGATCTGGAGCCTACAAAGTATCTGCATTGCAGTGGGCCTCATTCCAGATGTTTTCCCAGCAGGTGGCTGGTGTGGGTGTAACATGCAGGCTGGGAAGGAAGCAAAATTTGCTTTTGCTTAAACCTTAGGCAGGAAAGCAGTACAAGTGGCTGGGTTTTGCCATATCTGGCACCTAAGTATTCAAACAAAGGTGAAGGCCATTAGTGTGGAAAAGAAATTCTCTTGGTGTTCCTTCCTTAGAGGAATGCCAGAGTAGTAGAGATGAACATTCCCCCTTCTTCAAGGGAGCTGGAAGAGAGACCTAGAAATTCTGCATGACCTGTTGACTACAGCAATGCTGGTGGGCTGCCCCAGTGTGTGTGTCCCCATCAGCTGCCCTGAGAAACATCCCGTTTCTCCAAGTTTCAGGGAAGGAGTGTTGAGGTGAGAGACCAGCTCAGCTGGCCAAAGGAGGGAAAACATCAAGTGACATTATTGGGCACCAGACAATTGAGAAAGGGGGCAGGATGAATGCCGCCACTTGGAGAGAAAGCTTTGCACTTGGTTCTGCACGGAACAATTTGCAAGCTCTAGCTCCTCTCAGAGCCAGAGGAGAGGCAGCGGCAGGAGTCCTCCTGGTTCTGCAGTGCAGGAAATGTGGAATGGACCCTTGGACAGAGCCAGCTCCTGTGCCTGTTCAGCTGCAGGCACCTTACAGAGAAGCACAGAGGAGAGCCAGAGCTGTCCCGGCTCTGCTTTTCCATGTCCAGAGGACTGAGGGGAAAAGCCCCAATGGGGAGCTCCTCAGAGCAAACTTGCAGCAGAAGAAATAGAAGGGGCAAAGGTGGCCTGTCCCTGTTTCTGTCCCATGGTTCCCCTGGGGTTCTGCATGGAATGTTGGGCTGTGCCCGTAGCAACTGCCCTTGTCTGCTGCTCCTGCGGCCGTTGGTGGAACACTGGTGGAGCAGCGCTGGAGCAGCAGCTGCAGCATCTGCTCCTGGGCTGTCCCTCAGCAGCCACCTTCTGCACTCAGCGCCACAGCTGGCTTCTGCAGCGACATCCTCATCTCCTCGTCTGCCGCCAGGCATCCCCACAGCACTTTGGCACTGTGCAAGGTAAGAAAATCCCCATGGGCCCCCAAAGCACTCACAGAACAGCAGGAGGCTCCAGCTGGCTCTGCCACCAACCACCACAGACACGGTGCGTGGTCACTTTCCCCAGAAGAGGTTGCACATGAAAGCAGGCTGCAACTTCTCCAGGAATAATGCTGCCTCCAGGGGAAATACAGACCTTTCCATAGAGGACGTAGGGAGCTGTCACGGTGCACTTGTAGATTCTCCTTTACTGATCGCCTGATTAGAAGTTCTTGGCACCCATTTAAGTCCTAAAACTACGTTGTGGTGACCCCAAAACCAACTGGTCGTTCCGAAGGAATTCAGGGGTTCAGTGTCCACAAATCCTGTTACGCCCTCACTGTGGTCACACCTGCTGCAAAGCTTCAAAAACCAGAAGGATGGGACTTCTCCTCTGGGATGCCTGCCCATCAGAGCATGCAAGGAGTTTGCTGGGCTTGTCCTGCAATACTGGCTTTCATCCTCCAAAATGATCTGGTTGCAGCAATTCTTTTGTACTCACATACTTACATCACTTCCAGACACTGGAAGAATATTCTATTTTCATAGCTTTTTTGATTTTTTTCCACCTGCCTTGCATCTCTTTTCCAGAGAGATATTGCTCTAGATTTGTCTGTGTTGTCAATGTGTGTAGGGCTGGCTCTGCCTCACGGTCAGAGGCAGCTGTGAGATGCCCTCTTGAGTGGTGCTTCTCAGGAACACAATCACAGTATCACAGCATTTTCTGGGCTGGAAGGGACTCCCAGAGATCATGGAGCCCAGCACCTGGGCCTGCTCAGGACAGCCTTAAGAATCCCAGCCTGTGCCCAAGAGCAGTGTCCAAAGACTTTTGGAGCTCTCTCAGCCTTGGTGCTGGGAGCCCTTCCCTGGGGAGGCACTTCCAGTGCCCAAGCCCCCTCTGGCTGAAGAACCTTTTCCTTCCATCCAACCCAAGCCTGCAGTAGTGCATCTTCCATGCATCCTCTAGGCTCTTCTCACTGACCCCAAGACTCAAGGCACTCTAGTGCCTGCCCTTCAGCTTTCCCTCTTCAGGAAGCTGCAGACTGCTAGAGGGACCTGCCTCAGACATTCCAAGTGAAAAACACAGCAATGACACCTAATGGAGAGGAGCTGGGACTTTTCAGTGGTGAGGATGAGAAGCAAGGCTACCGACACATCTTGGCAGAATGAGTTTCATCTGGAGCGTTGTTTTGATCTCTTTCAGGTGGAAAGGAGAGGCACAATGAAGAGGAAAGCAAGAGTCCTCACTAAGCCGTGAGTTTTGGCCTAGGGTTAAAGGACAGCAAACTTGAGGAATGGCGTGCAGGACAACTGCTCTTTCAGAGTCACGGTGGGATTGGTCCAAGGCTGTGGCTGCACACCAGGTGTCTCTTGACCACTTGCCTTTCTTACGTCCACCTCCTTCTTCCTCTAGACACATCAATGTTGGCAGTGACTTTCAGGCTGAGCTCCCTGAGCTGCAGACCGGGCCGCCAAGTGAGGATGAAGAGCCTGCAACCCTGGTCTGGAAGCCCTTGGAGGAAGACGACCCTGACATGGAAAAACCAGACAGAGGTAGCTGTCTAGCTTTCCTTCCACTCCTGAGATAGTCAGGCATGTAAAATGCTGGTTTTTGGGTAAAAAGGCAGCTTTTGGCAGGCTCTGCTTCTCTCCTTGTCATGCCCATCTTCCCTTGTGGAATTGGTAGGGGTAAGGACAATGCTCTGCTTCTGCAGACGAGCAGGAAAAAGAGCAACTGTGCTGCTATCGAAATGGTTCAGAGGCATGTGCCACTGGAAGAGGGGAGATTGGCCCCCACTCCTTATGACAAAATCTGCTTGGAAGGGAGAGGCAGCACTAGGTGGGCCCTTGCTTCAGCTGCCCCTTGCTTTGCTCTCCCTTTCGTGCTCTCCAAGCTGCAGGCTTTAGCTCTTGTGCTTTCCTTCTGCCTTGTATGGCAAGCCTTCCACTTTGCTGGCTCAAGGCTGACTTTGGGTGGGTTTTTGTTGTGCTTGCAGTCAGAGAACTGTTGGACATGGCCAGCTCCCGTGGCCTTCCCGGGGCAGCAGCTCAGCTGGAGCTCGCCCTGCACTGCCTGCACCAGGCTGGCGGCAGCGTTCCGGTAGGAAGCGGCTGTTTGGGCGCGGGCAAGAGTGGGCAGGGAATTGATAAGGCCCGGGCAGCGGGACAGCCTTTCCTGGCTGCTCCTTGAAGAAGGGAGTTCACAAGCAGCAGAGCCCTCGCTGCCTGCTGTGTCTAGTCCAGCTGCGGCAGGGCTGAGCCCAAATGGCTCCAGCAGGGACAAGATCTCTCCTGGAGGCAGCGCCGCAGGGTCCTGCAGCCTGCTGCCTTGAAAACCTCCTGGAGATCTGTGTTCTCGAAGACATTTTGAGGGACAATTCCCAGAAGCCTCAGTCAGCTGAGGCAATTTGGGGTGCAGGAGCAGCAAAATCATGGAGTTGGAGAGGAAAATGCTACCCTTGGGGAGCAGGAGCCAAGGGCTGGGCAGCAGAAACGAGGGACTGGGAGCAAAGCACAATCTTTGACCCATATGAGAGGCAGTGGCCTGAATCCTCAGCTGAAGAGGCAAAGCGGCTGAAAGCAGCATGGGTGGGGTTTGGCTCCTTTTTTGTGTTGTGGGGCAGCTCAAGCCTTTTTCCCTTGCATCTTGCAGGAGGCTCTGGAGATGTTGCTCTCGGGGGGGCCTCCAACAGCTCAAGACCATCCCTTGGCTGATTATCATTATGCAGGTAACCTAAGCCCAGCTTCTTCCTTCACTGACACATGCTGCCGTGCCCTTAATGGCCGTGTCAAGCATTTCTGCTTCAATTAGTTGTGCTTTAAACTAGCACAAGATCTCGCCTTCTCTGGGGATGGGGAAAGCACCAGCATCTACTCCTTCAGCTTGACTCGTTTTCCATGCTTTTTTTCCCTGGGGAATGCCTGCTCTCGTCTTCATCACCTTCTGAGGGAGCAGACACGCACACACGTGAATGACGGCTGGTGCCAGCTTGCTTTCGGCAGCCAGTGGGATCTGCTTCAAGTGGCTAGAGGGATCAATTCAGCTGCTGCTTTTTCTTGCCAGGCTCTGATAGATGGACAGCTGAGGAGAAGGAGGCCTTCCAAAAGGCTTTCCACACCTACGGCAAGGATTTCCATCTCATCCAGAAGCAGGTAAAGCCACAGGACATACCTCACCTTGGCAGATCATCAGAAGGGACATGTTGATTATTGCTGGTACCAAATACTGCACCTATGTCCCTCTCTTCTCAAGTACCAAAACTGTTAAAGTAGTCACAGAACAGGACATGGAAGGCCTGCGTGAAAATGATGATCCTGCCTCTGCAGCCCTTCTCTCCAGGCTCTTTTGGAAGACAAAGCTCTGTTCTGTCAGACTTGTCTCCCAGGTGTGCTGTTGCTTCCACAACACCTTGTGCTGGGATAACTGCAGTGAACAGGGCAAAGAAGAACTCTGCTAGGGGGACTTGGTGTTGATCTGTGCATTATATGTGTTACCACGTAGCATAAGACTCGGTTTATTACATTGCATAATGCCTCTCTGACTCCTGCATATTGATTTCCTTTTACACCCTCCTCAATTTTCTCCATGACTTTAATTCCTACTTTACTCTGTATTCTCATTGTTCTCCAATGCACCCTACAGGATGGCCATTTCAGATTCCTTCTTTTGCTTTTCACAACAGATCCCAAGTAAGACCGTGGCACAGTGTGTGGAGTACTACTACTGCTGGAAAAAAGAGCAGAAACTTGCCAGCAGCACTCTTGCTCAGGTGAGTGGGAAGAAAATCCAGACATGCCAGCAGGGTCAAGAAACTGGCAGAAGGGCACAAACCCTGCTGGCAAGCCATGCCAGACACCGCTTTGCCTGGCTCCCTTGGTCCCACGCAGCAGGAGAGGCGCAGCAGGTGCTGCCCGGGGCTTTCTTGTGCTGCTGCCCTGAAATACAGAATTGTGGAGCATAACCTTGACCAAACGAAGCAGCACCGCCACCAAAATGGGCTTCGACTCTCTACAAATCGGTTTCTCAAGGGCTGGCACCCTCAGATTCCTATCAGACCCTTCATTCCCCACTGCTTGCTAACATCAGCCATCTGGGCTGCCTTCATGGAGATGCTGCCAAATTTTAGAGATCTTTTGTAGCACCCCAGCGTATCCTCAAGAAGGAGCTGCTGGTGCTATGGCACCTTTAATACTTTCCTTACCAGCAAACAGCAATTTGCTTCACAGAGAGAGACAGAGAGAGGGAGAGAGAGAGATTATTTTGGGTAGCAGAAAATGGGTAATCATGTGTCTTCACTAGTGTGATTGAATGTAAAATCCATGCCCTAGACATGTGGGGTGGAAAACCAGAGATAAATAGATGTTAGGCAGAGAGGTAGAAATAAGACATGCAGGACTAGAGATAGCCACGTATTTATCCCACTCCCTTAGAGCTGTAGGAAAGGGGAGTATTTTCCTCCAAGTGCTGGGTTGGCAGCCTGCCGCAGCCCACTGCCATATCCAGCCCTTTTCTCAGCTCTTCGGGGTTTGGAAGAAATTGCTTAGGCCGATAGATTTTTGGGGTGGACGCTGTGAGCGTCTCAGCTTTCTGAGAGGAAGGAAGCACTGATAAGGATTCTTTGATTTCCAGACTGCGGGCAAACGGAAGAGGAGGAAAAGCCCTCCCAGGAAGGAGACAGGGGAGACCGGGAAGAGAAGCCGCAAGCGGGCTGGCAGCGCGGAGTGTCCCTGCTGCCAACCGCGCCAGCCGCCCCAGCCGGCGGGAGGCCCCTTTCCGTGCGGGCAGTGCCAACGGTGCGCAAGCTCCTCCTCCTTCTGCTCCCAGCTGCCCCTTTGGCCTAAAGCACGCTGACCCTTTCCAAAGGCACCACAGGGCAAGCTGAGGCCACTTGCAGGATCGCCCCTGGCAGCCCTGCTCAAGCTTACAGCCCACTTGACACCCAAACAGCTTCCTTCAAACCCAGCATTCCCAGTGAAACCTTGCCATGCCCCAACAAGACACAGTTCGTACAAGCAGGAACACATGCATCAAAGCTTGCTTTGATGCTGCTGATCCAATTAAACCTAGGATCAAGCAAAAGGAGGAAGACATTTCAAAGAATTGAAACCAGAAAGATCAGACTCATGGTGCTGATCGATTTAATAAATACGTAACAGCCTGAAAAGATGGAAATTCATCCAAAAAGGGAGATCTCGGCGCTTGGCTTCATGGTGTGTATGAAGTTAACAATGCATGGTTTGTTTCCTGTCTTCCAGGGAGTTTGAAACCATCAAGGAAAGGAACAAGCACAGGAGAAGACATCGCCCACGCAAGGATGCACAGCCTCTCCCCAAGAAGAAAAGGCCAAATTAGCCCTGCATTTGCCCCAGGCTAGCAAGAGTTAGGCGTCAAGGGGACTAGATACAAATAAGATTGTTTTTCAAGTTTTTAGGATTCTTTATTCTTCTTTTAGTTTACCTGTTAGGAATCTCTCTGTTTATTAGTTAAGATACATTCGTATTTTAAAGATGTATTAGTAGTGTTAGATTTAGCAATAAATGTAAAAGGTTTGGTGTTTGTTATGCTTCAACTTTCCCCTTTTTGTCTTTGTTGAGGCATGATCTGTCTATATCATTAAACCAAAGTTTGTTCCATTTTGCCTTCTTGTCTGTATTAAATTCCTGGAGGCAGTATTCCTTACATTTCCTTGGTGTTGGAAACTCGGCATTTGCCCTGAGAGAGCAATGGGGGCACATGAGTCCCCCCCAGGCCCAGCCCCTGGCTCAGCTGGCAGCACTTCCAGAGGCGTGTGCCCATTACTGCCAATGAAATCATGGTGGAGCTTCCTGCTTTGAGTCCTGAACATCTCAGCTGGGAGTGGCTGGGGAGGCTTTGCTGAATTCAGTGCACAGGATCTAAAGGAGTGCCCTTGTCTCACTGTACTTGCTGGGATAAAAGTAGTGGGTTGAGGCCTTTTTGTTGCCCAGCAACATAACTTTGTTTCATTTTGGGGGACAAGATTGACTTGAGCACCTTGGAGGACTTTTCTAACCTCTCTGATTCTAGAAAAGAAATATCCACATGCACTACAAAGACACCAGGAGTTCAGATTCAGTTTCTCTTTAAAGGACCAGGCTCTGAGCCTCCAGTAATGTCCTTAGCTAAAGCAGAGCGGCTGTGAACCTGATCCTCTCACTTCTCACAGCTTTGGTATTTGCGCCAAAGAAGAATCCAAGTCACTCTTTTACCGAGCCCAGCAAATGGCTCTGCCTAGCAAGGCTTTGGCAGCAGGGGCTGTGGAGGATGGCGAGGGGGCGAGGCAGGGGGGAATGGCCAGGCTGCTTCTGGGAAGCGACCAAAGCTTGCCCTTGCCTGCTGGAGCCAGTGCAGGTGGGATCTGGAGCCTACAAAGTATCTGCATTGCAGTGGGCCTCATTCCAGATGTTTTCCCAGCAGGTGGCTGGTGTGGGTGTAACATGCAGGCTGGGAAGGAAGCAAGATTTGCTTTTGCTTAAACCTTAGGCAGGAAAGCAGTACAAGTGGCTGGGTTTTGCCATATCTGGCACCTAAGTATTCAAACAAAGGTGAAGGCCATTAGTGTGGAAAAGAAATTCTCTTGGTGTTCCTTCCTTAGAGGAATGCCAGAGTAGTAGAGATGAACATTCCCCCTTCTTCAAGGGAGCTGGAAGAGAGACCTAGAAATTCTGCATGGCGTGTTGACTACAGCAATGCTGGTGCACTGCCCCAGTGTGTGTGTCCCCATCAGCTGGCCTGAGAAACATCCCGTTTCTCCAAGTTTCAGGGAAGGAGTGTTGAGGTGAGAGACCAGCTCAGCTGGCCAAAGGAGGGAAAACATCAAGTGACATTATTGGGCACCAGACAATTGAGAAAGGGGGCAGGATGAATGCCGCCACTTGGAGAGAAAGCTTTGCACTTGGTTCTGCACGGAACAATTTGCAAGCTCTAGCTCCTCTCAGAGCCAGAGGAAAGGCAGCGGCAGGAGTCCTTGTGGTTCTGTAGTGCAGGAAATGTGGAATGGACCCTTGGACAGAGCCAGCTCCTGTGCCTGTTCAGCTGCAGGCACCTTACAGAGAAGCACAGAGGAGAGCCAGAGCTGTCCCGGCTCTGCTTTTCCATGTCCAGAGGACTGAGGGGAAAAGCCCCAATGGGGAGCTCCTCAGAGCAAACTTGCAGCAGAAGAAGTAGAAGGGGCAAAGGTGGCCTGTCCCTGTTTCTGTCCCATGGTTCCCCTGGGGTTCTGCATGGAATGTTGGGCTGTGCCCATAGCAACTGCCCTTGTCTGCTGCTCCTGCGGCCGTTGGTGGAACACTGGTGGAGCAGCGCTGGAGCAGCAGCTGCAGCATCTGCTCCTGGGCTGTCCCTCAGCAGCCACCTTCTGCACTCAGTGTCACAGCTGGCCTCTGCAGCGACATCCTCATCTCCTCGTCTGCCGCCAGGCATCCCCGCAGCACTTTGGCACTGAGCAAGGTAAGAAAATCCCCGTGGGCCCCCAAAGCACTCACAGAACGGCAGGAGGCTCCAGCTGGCTCTGCCACCAACCACCACAGACACGGTGCGTGGTCACTTTCCCCAGAAGAGGTTGCACATGAAAGCAGGCTGCAACTTCTCCAGGAATAATGCTGCCTCCAGGGGAAATACAGACCTTTCCATAGAGGACGTAGGGAGCTGTCACGGTGCACTTGTAGATTCTCCTTTACTGATCGCCTGATTAGAAGTTCGTGGCACCCATTTAAGTCCTAAAACTACGTTGTGGTGACCCCAAAACCAACTGGTCGTTCCGAAGGAATTCAGGGGTTCAGTGTCCACAAATCCTGTTACGCCCTCACTCTGGTCACACCTGCTGCAAAGCTTCAAAAACCAGAAGGATGGGACTTCTCCTCTGGGATGCCTGCCCATCAGAGCATGCAAGGAGTTTGCTGGGCTTGTCCTGCAATACTGGCTTTCATCCTCCAAAATGATCTGGTTGCAGCAATTCTTTTGTACTCACATACTTACATCACTTCCAGACACTGGAACAATATTCTATTTTCATAGCTTTTTTGATTTTTTTCCACCTGCCTTACATCTCTTTTCCAGAGAGATATTGCCATAGATTTGTCTGTGTTGTTCAATGTGTGTAGGGCTGGCTCTGCCTCACGGTCAGAGGCAGCTGTGAAATGCCCTCTTGAGTGGTGCTTCTCAGGAACACAATCACAGTATCACAGCATTTTCTGGGCTGGAAGGGACTCCCAGAGATCATGGAGCCCAGCACCTGGGCCTGCTCAGGACAGCTTCAGGAATCCCAGCCTGTGCCCAAGAGCAGTGTCCAAAGACTTTTGGAGCTCTCTCAGCCTTGGTGCTGGGAGCCCTTCCCTGGGGAGGCACTTCCAGTGCCCAAGCCCCCTCTGGCTGAAGAACCTTTTCCTTCCATCCAACCCAAGCCTGCAGTAGTGCATCTTCCATGCATCCTCTTGGCTCTTCTCACTGACCCCAAGACTCAAGGCACTCTAGTGCCTGCCCTTCAGCTTTCCTTCTTCAGGAAGCTGCAGACTGCTAGAGGGACCTGCCTCAGACATTCCAAGTGAAAAACACAGCAATGACACCTAATGGAGATGAGCTGGGACTTTTCAGTGGTGAGGATGAGAAGCAAGGCTACCAACACATCTTGGCAGAATGAGTTTCATCTGGAGCGTTGTTTTGATCTCTTTCAGGTGGAAAGGAGAGGCACAATGAAGAGGAAAGCAAGAGTCCGCACTAAGCCGTGAGTTTTGGCCTAGGGTTAAAGGACAGCAAACTTGAGGAATGGCGAGCAGGACAACTGCTCTTTCAGAGTCACGGTGGAATTGGTCCAAGGCTGTGGCTGCACACCAGGTGTCTCTTGACCACTTGCCTTTCTTACGTCCACCTCCTTCTTCCTCTAGACACATCAATGTTGGCAGTGACTTTCAGGCTGAGCTCCCTGAGCTGCAGACCGGGCCGCCAAGTGAGGATGAAGAGCCTGCAACCCTGGTCTGGAAGCCCTTGGAGAAAGACGAACCTGACCTGGAAAAACCGGACAGAGGTAGCTGTCTAGCTTTCCTTCCACTCCTGAGATAGTCAGGCATGTAAAATGCTGGTTTTTGGGTAAAAAGGCAGCTTTTGGCAGGCTCTGCTTCTCTCTTTGTCATGCCCATCTTCCCTTGTGGAAGTGGTAGGCGTAAGGACAATGCTCTGCTTCTGCAGACGAGCAGGAAAAAGAGCAACTGTGCTGCTATCGAAATGGTTCAGAGGCATGTGCCACTGGAAGAGGGGAGATTGGCCCCCACTCCTTATGACAAAAACTGCTTGGAAGGGAGAGGCAGCACTAGGTGGGCCCTTGCTTCAGCTGCCCCTTGCTTTGCTCTCCCTTTCGTGCTCTCCAAGCTGCAGGCTTTAGCTCTTGTGCTTTCCTTCTGCCTTGTATGGAAAGCCTTCCACTTTGCTGGCTCAAGACTGACTTTGGGTGGGTTTTTGTTGTGCTTGCAGTCAGAGAACTGTTGGACATGGCCAGCTCCCGTGGCCTTCCCGGGGCAGCAGCTCAGCTGGAGCTCGCCCTGCACTGCCTGCAACAGGCTCGCGGCAGCGTTCCGGTAGGAAGCGGCTGTTTGGGCGCGGGCAAGAGTGGGCAGGGAATTGATAAGGCCCGGGCAGCGGGACAGCCTTTCTTGGCTGCTCCTTGAAGAAGGGAGTTCACAAGCAGCAGAGCACTCGCTGCCTGCTGTGTCTCGTCCAGCTGCGGCAGGGCTGAGCCCAAATGGCTCCAGCAGGGACAAGATCTCTCCTGGAGGCAGCGCCGCAGGGTCCTGCAGCCTGCTGCCTTGAAAACCTCCTGGAGATCTGTGTTCTCGAAGACATTTTGAGGGACAATTCCCAGAAGCCGCAGTCAGCTGAGGCAATTCAGGGTGCAGGAGGAGCAAAATCTTGGAGTTGGAGAGGAAAATGCTACCCTTGGGGAGCAGGAGCCAAGGGCTGGGCAGCAGAAACAAGGGACTGGGAGCAAAGCACAATCTTTGACCCATATGAGAGGCAGTGGCCTGAATCCTCAGCTGAAGTGGCAAAGCGGCTGAAAGCAGCATGGGTGGGGTTTGGCTCCTTTTTTGTGTTGTGGGGCAGCTCAAGCCTTTTTCCTTTGCATCTTGCAGGAGGCTCTGGAGATGTTGCTCTCGGGGAGGCCTCCAACAGCTCAAGACCATCCCTTGGCTGATTATCATTATGCAGGTAACCTAAGCCCAGCTTCTTCCTTCACTGACACATGCTGCCGTGCCCTTAATGGCCGTGTCAAGCATTTCTGCTTCAATTAGTTGTGCTTTAAACTAGCACAAGATCTCGCCTTCTCTGGGGATGGGGAAGGCACCAGCATCTACTCCTTCAGCTTGACTCGTTTTCCATGCTTTTTTCCCTGGGGAATGCCTGCTCTCGTCTTCATCACCTTCTGAGGGAGCAGACATGCACACACGTGAATGATGGCTGGTGCCAGCTTGCTTTCGGCAGCCAGTGGGATCTGCTTCAAGTGGCTAGAGGGATCAATTCAGCTGCTGCTTTTTCTTGCCAGGCTCTGATAGATGGACAGCTGAGGAGAAGGAGGCCTTCCAAAAGGCTTTCCACACCTACGGCAAGGATTTCCATCTCATCCAGAAGCAGGTAAAGCCACAGGACATACCTCACCTTGGCAGATCATCAGAAGGGACATGTTAATTATTGCTGGTACCAAATACTGCACCTATGTCCCTCTCTTCTCAAGTACCAAAACTGTTAAAGTAGTCACAGAACAGGACATGGAAGGCCTGCGTGAAAATGATGATCCTGCCTCTGCAGCCCTTCTCTCCAGGCTCTTTTGGAAGACAAAGCTCTGTTCTGTCAGACTTGTCTCCCAGGTGTGCTGTTGCTTCCACAACACCTTGTGCTGGGATAACTGCAGTGAACAGGGCAAAGAAGAACTCTGCTAGGGGGACTTGGTGTTGATCTGTGCATTATATGTGTTACCACGTAGCATAAGACTCGGTTTATTACATTGCATAATGCCTCTCTGACTCCTGCATATTGATTTCATTTTACACCCTCCTCAATTTTCTCCATGACTTTAATTCCTACTTTACTCTGTATTCTCATTGTTCTCCAATGCACCCTACAGGACGGCCATTTCACATTCCTTCTTTTGCTTTTCACAACAGATCCCAAGTAAGACCGTGGCACAGTGTGTGGAGTACTACTACTGCTGGAAAAAAGAGCAGAAACTTGCCAGCAGCACTCTTGCTCAGGTGAGTGGGAAGAAAATCCAGACATGCCAGCAGGGTCAAGAAACTGGCAGAAGGGCACAAACCCTGCTGCAAGCCATGCCAGACACCGCTTTGCCTGGCTCCCTTGGTCCCACGCAGCAGGAGAGGCGCAGCAGGTGCTGCCCGGGGCTTTCTTGTGCTGCTGCCCTGAAATACAGAATTGTGGAGCATAACCTTGACCAAACGAAGCAGCACCGCCACCAAAATGGGCTTCGACTCTCTACAAATCGATTTCTCAAGGGCTGGCACCCTCAGATTCCTATCAGACCCTTCATTTCCCACTGCTTGCTAACATCAGCCATATGGGCCGCCTTCATGGAGATGCTGCCAAATTTTAGAGATCTTTTGTAGCACCCCAGCGTATCCTCAAGAAGGAGCTGCTGGTGCTATGGCACCTTTAATACTTTCCTTACCAGCAAACAGCAATTTGCTTCACAGAGAGAGACAGAGAGAGGGAGAGAGAGAGATTATTTTGGGTAGCAGAAAATGGGTAATCATGTGTCTTCACTAGTGTGATTGAATGTAAAATCCATGCCCTAGACATGTGGGGTGGAAAACCAGAGATAAATAGATGTTAGGCAGAGAGGTAGAAATAAGACATGTAGAACTATGGATAGCCACGTATTTATCCCACCCCCTTAGAGCTGTAGGAAAGGGGAGTATTTTCCTCCAAGTGCTGGGTTGGCAGCCTGCCGCAGCCCACTGCCATATCCAGCCCTTTTCTCAGCTCTTCGGGGTTTGGAAGAAATTGCTTAGGCCGATAGATTTTTGGGGTGGACGCTGTGAGCGTCTCAGCTTTCTGAGAGGAAGGAAGCACTGATAAGGATTCTTTGATTTCCAGACTGCGGGCAAACGGAAGAGGAGGAAAAGCCCTCCCAGGAAGGAGACAGGGGAGACCGGGAAGAGAAGCCGCAAGCGGGCTGGCAGCGCGGAGTGTCCCTGCTGCCAACCGCGCCAGCCGCCCCAGCCGGCGGGAGGCCCCTTTCCGTGCGGGCAGTGCCAACGGTGCGCAAGCTCCTCCTCCTTCTGCTCCCAGCTGCCCCTTTGGCCTAAAGCACGCTGACCCTTTCCAAAGGCACCACAGGGCAAGCTGAGGCCACTTGCAGGATCGCCCCTGGCAGCCCTGCTCAAGCTTACAGCCCACTTGACACCCAAACAGCTTCCTTCAAACCCAGCATTCCCAGTGAAACCTTGCCATGCCCCAACAAGACACAGTTCGTACAAGCAGGAACACATGCATCAAAGCTTGCTTTGATGCTGCTGATCCAATTAAACCTAGGATCAAGCAAAAGGAGGAAGACATTTCAAAGAGTTGAAACCAGCAAGATCAGACTCATGGTGCTGATCGATTTACAAATGTGTCACAGCCTGAAAAGACAAAAATTCATTCGAAAATGGAGATCCCGACACTTGTATGCACTTCATACACACTTGAGCTCGGTGTGTATGAAGTTAACAATGGATGATTTGTTTCCTGTCTTCCAGAGAGTTTGAAACCATCAAGGAGAGGAACAAGCACAGGAGAAGACACCGCGCACGCAAGGATGCACAGCCTCTCCCCAAGAAGAAAAGTCCAAATTAGCCCTGCAATTGCCCCAGGCTAGCAAGAGTTAGGGGTCAAGAGGACTAGATAGAAATAAGATTGTTTTTCAAGTTTTTAGGATTCTTTATTCTTCTATTAGTTTACGTGATAGGAATCTCTCTGTTTATTAGTTAAGATATATAAGTATTATTAAAAATGTATTAGTAGTGTTAGATTTAGCAATAAATGTAAAAGGTTTGGTGTTTATTATGCTTCAACTTTTCACATTTTGTCTTTGTTGAGACACAATCTGTTTTTATCATTAAACCAAACTTTGTTCCATTTTGCCTTTTTGTCTGTATGAAATTCCTGAGGCAGTGTTCGTTACATTTCCTTGGTGTCGCACACACGGCATTTGCCCTGAGAGAGCAATGGGGGCACATGAGTCCCCCCCAGGCCCAGCCCCTGGCTCAGCTGGCAGCACTTCCAGAGGCGTGTCCCCATTACTGCCAATGAAATCATGGTGGAGCTTCCTGCTTTGAGTCCTGAACATCTCAGCTGGGAGTGGCTGGGGAGGCTTTGCTGAATTCAATGCATTGGATCTAAAGGGGTCCTCTTGTCTCACTGTACTTGCTGGGATAAAAGTAGTGGATTGAGGCCTGTGGTAATCGGCGGAAGAAATGCGGCACTCAATATGAGTGATCAGCAAATCTCAAAACTTTATTGATAGGCACATACATTTATATTGGTGCTAATGAGGCCAATACATATTGCAAAAGTCGAGCTCATTTTTGGTTAGTTACTTATCAGCTAACTACGCCTACCTTAGCATTCTTGTGGCTACTATGTTGCAGCTGTCCACATCTTTTCTTCATATTTCTAACTAACGATCCTCTCCCCCATCCTGATGTTGCACCAAGGGCACAGTGCCCTTGCCAGATTTGGACACTGACTGCTGACTCCTATACCCATCTCCTTCTTGCTTAACTAACGCTATTATATCAGTGTGACCTTTGTCAACTAGCTAGCTGTTCACAAAATCCTCCACAAAAGTTCTCTGTTGCATTCCAGCTCTGGGCTTTTTTCCCATACTGCGTGCGACAAGACTGTAATTTTTATTATAATTATAGTCGCTGTTATCCATCTAATTTTTAAGAAGGCTCCTGTGATTGATAGGACATTCCTTCCCCTCTCACACAGCCCGGCTCCAGCTCTCCGCTCCTTGATGCTCCTCTCTTGAAGCTCTTCAGGGAGGGACTGCCACGACCTAAGTCACCACCTCGGGTCTCCTTGATGTGCTCACTGCTGGACAGCCATCCCTCGCAGAACATCTTTCCCTCTCTGCCCAGACCTTCCTGATTCAGGGCAGCATCCCAAATGAGCTCCCAGAGAAGTTTCTGCATGTCGCTGCTAGCCAGCGTGTCCCCGTGCTGGTGCAGGAAAGCTTTGTGAATGGCCACTGCTGGGAAAGCAGGCTGAGGTGGCACAAGCAGCTCCTGCACTGCAGTGCAAGTTTCTCAGAGCTCCTGTCACAGCCCCAGCCCTGCTCCCAGCTCTGTGCGTTCTACCCCAACAGAAACAGCCGCAGCAGGCAAGAACTTACTGCTTTTGGAAAAATATTTATTTATCAAGATCAAGAAAACAATCATTGTCTGCTAATACCAAGTATCACTACCACTAAATGTACCACTATCACAAAAACAATCACCATCCTCCAATATTAACTATCACTATCGCTAATACAATCATTGTCCTCTAATATCAAATAACACTATCATTAAAACAATCACTATCCTCTAATATTAACTATCACTATCATTGAAACAACCACCACCCTCTAATATCAAGTATCCCTATCACTAGCACTAAAAGAATCACTACCACTATCACTATTTATGACTATCACTATCACTAATACAATCACCCTCCTCTAATATCAAAGAACGCTATCATTAAAACAATCACTATCCCCTAATATTAACTAACGCTATCATTAAAACCATCACTATCCTCTAATATTAACTATCACTATCATTAAAACAACCACCACCCTCTAATATCAAGTGTCCCTATCACTAGCACTAAAAGAATCACTACCACTATCACTATTTATGGCTATCACTATCACTAATCATCTATCACTATCACTAATCATCATCCTCTAAGAGATGGTAGTCCTGCAGGTATTGGTAGGAGGGCCAAGAGGATGCTGTGGGCTGAGGTGACTCCAGGGAAATCCAGTGGTCCCGTGAAGAGGCGTTGTCAGCCAGAGCACAGAAGGAGCAGGTGGGCAGAGGTGACTGGTCTGCGCTCATGTTCTTGTACAGCTGGGCGAGCTCTGCTGCAAAGAGCTCAGGAAACAGGCGGCAGCTGTCCCTGAACCCGTTGCCTTGGGCTCTCTCGCCACTTCCCGCTCCTTCTCCTGGCTCTGCTTCACCTCTAGGCTGACCACAGCTTTGCCAGGAAGAGTCCCAGTCCTGTCCTGTTGCCTCTTTGTCCTCCTGGCTCCTCCTGTAGAAACAGATTTCCAAGAAGACTCCTCACAGATAGGAATTTGGAGCACAGTTTCCTCAGAGCCCTGCTAGGAGCCGCCTGGGCGCTCCTGCATGCTGCAAAGACTTCCTTGCCAATGGCAGCAATTCATAACTCACCTGTCTCTCTTCAGCAGCTGATGCATGACTAGATAGCCAGACACTGCCCCAAGCAGAAGCAAAGCTGAGGCTGCTACTGTTCCTACTAGGATGTAGTACTTGCTCGGGTCACGGTGTCCAGCAGTCTCGGCTTTTTGCCCAGCGGATGACCCTGGCAGGAGCAGAGACAATGCAAGAGTCAGCGTCTGTGCTCTGCACTAGGCATAACCCCACAGTGTGCTTCAGATGCCCAAGGACTGGCACTGCTAGTGGATCAGAACTGACATCTGATGCTGTCTTCAGAGATGGCTTCCTCTGGCTCTGGTGTCTTAGCATCAGGGACCAAGAGGGATCCCATCAAGCTCTCATGCACAAGAGCCCAGGGTGTGCCAGGGAGCAGCACTGCCCCATCTACTCCTCCGGGCTGCAGGCCCGGGCTGCGTGCTGGGCACCTGCAATTCACCCATGCAGAGCACTGCAGGGATACAGCAGAAATGCTGCTCTTTGCCCAAGACAGCATCTAGCAAGCACTCACCTGAATATTCCTCAGGCTCAGCAAGTGTCCTGGTGTCCTCTATTGGTTCTCTTTTTTCATGTGAGCCTGGCACAGTGTCACTTTCTTCCACTGCTAAGGTCTCCGGCACAGTCTCAGAATCTGTCTCTTCAGAAAAAAAAAACATTGCACACATGAACCAGAAGCCACTGCCCCTCAGCACAAGCACGGTACCATGGCCTGGGCATTGCGGCAAGCAGCGCTGACGAGGCCGCTGTCCCCCCCAAGACAGGAGGAATCGACAGCTGGATTTTCTGCAGTGCAACAAGAAGCGCAGAGCCAAAGCAGCCAAGACTTAATCAACCAAATGACCCACAGAAGGAGTACCTTCAGGTTCCCCCTCACCCTTGGACTCCAGCTTCAAGCCGTCCCTGAGCCTGAGCTTTGCAAGGGGCAGCCAAGGCTTGCTCTGATGTCATTGCTGCCTCCATGCTGTGCTGAGCATGTGGCGAACCCAAATTCAGCACTGGCCTTTGCCCAACATCTGGATGCCAATGTCTGCACAGAGCAGCCCTGGCCAGGAATGCTACAACTGCAGCAGCAGCTGGAGAAGCCCCTGGCAGTCATCTGGAAGCACAGCTGCGAGCAGAGGCTGTGCTGGACCATCTCTAGGGCTCCCTGCAGGAGCTGTGAAATGGAGTGGGCCTGCAGCAAGACTCTGACTGAGTGCTTCTGCCTGTCCAGGATACAGCACATGCCTACAGGAAGCAAAAGCTCAGCTTCCCGGCTGCCAGGGTTAACAGAGTGGGATATACTAACCAGATGGGGCTTCATGCAAGGCTGCCAGGAGCTCCTCTGGAACATCCGGCAATCCTTCAGGAAACTCTTCAGGAACCTTGTCATCGTTCATCCCTATTGTTAGATTTACAAAAGCACGTTAACCTATGACGGTATTTTTCTTGTGAATAAAATAGGGAAAAGGGGCGCTCCTTTTTCTGAAGGCAGGACAGACTGACTACTCACGCTTGAGGTACCAGCTCGGAGTCAGCACGGTATCTGCCCCTCGCTCAGGGGCTGAAAGAGCACTCTCTGTGTCCACAACTACAAGCAAACACCCACAAGAAGTTACCATCACGTGCACTGCCCTGATGGGCACACCTCAAGGCCTGGATGTGGGAGGCACTGCTAGGGCACGCTCAGGCAGGTCTGCATCCTCACAGCTGCAGGGGGGTCTGGCTGCCCTTGGGACACTGAGCTGGCAGCTCCCACATGAAGGGAAAAGGCGTGGCATGCCCACACGATCTGTGTGCGGGTCAGCGCTGGAGCCGGGCCAGAAGGCTGGACAACCAGAGCGGAGGGACGGACAGCCACTGCTGAGTGATGGAGAACTGGTGCTGAGCTTCCGGGCCTGACCCGACCCTCCCCACATCCTTGCTCCTTAGGAAGCTCTCTCCATGCTGCACCCGAAAGCAGCTGCAGCCCCTCACTCCTCCCCTGGAGCCTCTGCCCCTCTGCCTGCCCCGTGGTGCCTTCCTGGCTCAGCCATCCCTGCTCCCGGCCCCGCTGCTGCCAGCCAGGGCTGTGTGCTGGCCCCTGCCTGCCTACCTGCTCCCTGCCCAGCTGCTGGAGCACTCTGGGCATTCTGGGCTGGCAGGGCCACGAGAAAGAGCAGCAGGAGGTAGCGGCTCAGGACCATGATCCCCCCTGCTAGAAACACTCTGCTACTGCTGCTGCTGCTGCTGCTGCTGCTGCTGCTGCTGCTGCTGCTGCAGTGTTGCCCAGAGCGAGCACTGAAGAACACAGTGGGGCTCTGGAACGTGACATCAAACAGAGCTCTGTGACCTCATAACAAAGTGATGGCTGTGAAGGCCCCAATGTACGCCCACGTTACCTGTGAATTCCTGCACCTCCCCTCTACTGAATTTCCTTCTTCTGCACAGGAATGGAAGGAGCCAAATGGAGAAGGGCTGGAGTATTTTGGAGGCAGCATTGTGCATGGGAATGCAGAGGCACTCATGTCTTATTCCTCAGAAATTCCCTAGAAGAAAACCTGGATGAAGGCTGCTGTAAAAAGCCCAAATTCAAGAGTGTTTCTTTGGTAGTATTTTTGTCTGCAAGAATTGTGGCAAAAACCTGCTTTTCCCATGACTTCTGCTACACTTTCATGACCTTTGATGGCAGCACTGCTTCCATCCTGCACTGTCACGCAAACATGGCTGTGCAGTGCTGACGCATCTCCCCCGTCAGCCTGCTTTACTCCCCTTTCCACTTCCAATGCTACTTAAAGCTCTCTCAAGGAGCCCTGCTAACTCTGGAGCCGAGAGCCTTTTTCCCTTTGAGGCAGATGTAGCCCATGTGCCACCATCAGGCCTGCTGTCCTGTAGAGTAACCCACGCTCAAACTCCCACACTGTTGCTGGGAACACCAGGCTGCCGGCCATTCACCTCTAGAGCCTTCCTGGGTCTGGCTCACTGCACGTGGCGGAAGAAAATACCACATGCGCCCCAGATCCCTCAAGCAGTCATCCAGAGCCCCTGAGCTCCCTCTGCCTTGTCCACGGACACCATCAGGCACCGCCACGGGACACACACAAATGTCTTGGTTGCTGCAGATATCAGGTAACACTGCTGGCCTTTTAGCCAAGCAGCTCTTCTGACAAATAAATATGCATGACTTATGTGTGCCAGGCAACCTCCGCTCAGAAGCTCTTGGACAGCCTTCTAGAGCACCTTTGGTACAGTTGTCCCTGAAGCACCACTTAAGCCCCAGGTGTTTCCAGCTGCAAGCAAAGAGGCACTGACAGATTTCCACCCCTCGGGTCTCTCTCCAAGGCTCGTAAGAGTCCTATGCAGCTGACAAGCTGCAGAAACTCAGCCCATGGCATCCTCTGGAATCAAGCACACATCACTGCCCACTGTGAAGGCCGCAGCCCGTGATGAGCAGAGGGCCAGAGCAGGCTGGAGGGTGTCTTGGTGACATCTCCTTCCTACGCAGGACCCAGGCAGGCTGCCCAGCTGCCTCGGCCTTGGCTCTGAGCGCCATCTCGGGCCCTCCATTCCTGCCCCAGGGGAGGCACCAATGAACACGGCCCTCCTTTGTTCCTTGAGGGGCCACACGCCCAGGCTCTCCCTTACCGCGCTCCGCGCCACCGTGCTGCTTGGCGGCCTGTCACCAGCTGTGGCACCAGTGTCCCCAGAGCTCCTGTGCTGCTGCTGAAGCCGCCCGCGGCGTGTGGCCCGGCGGGGCGGCAGCGCTGCCCGCAGCCCGCGGCCTCCTCGTCCCCTGCTGCCGCCATTGCGCACGGGGCCCTGAGGGGCGGGCACGGGGCTGCGGGGCTGTGCCGGCCCCGCTTGCCGGGCCTCAGCCCCAGCTGCTGCCGCTGGCTGGCAGCGACCACTGCAGCAGGAAAACACCTCGGGCTTTACTGGAGTGCATACAAAAACTGCCCCTGGGCTTCTCCTTGTGTGTTGCTCTAGCCACTTGCCCGTCCCTTGCTTGCCCGCTATAGCCCTGTTCTTTGCCTCTTGCTCTCTATTTTGTTGTCCCTCCAAAGCTTCTTCAACAGTCTCCATCCCGCCCCAGCCCAGCGTTCGCTCTCTCCTGCTCCCTCCTGCTCATTCTGCGTCTCTTCCTCTGTCCCTGCTGCCCCTTCCCGCAGCTCCGGCCCCGTTCCCTGGCCCTCTTTTGCTCCCCTTGTCTCTCCGTTCTGCTTCCTGCCCCTGTCTCTTGGGTCTCTATTTCTTGGCTCCGCTCCCTGGGCCATGCTCGCTTCAGACTCCCAGGCGAACCGCCCGGCAGCCGCTCTCTGCAGCCGGGACACGGCGGGGAGCTCTCCTGCGGCGGCACGACAGCGGCCAATGGGGCCCGGCACCGGCGCCTCGGCCCTGGCGCCGGAGCGGGGCCGCTCCCAGGCAGCGGCGGCAGCTGGAGCTGCGGCCCGGGAAGCGGGGCCGGCACAGCCCCACAGCCCCGGGCCCGCCCCTCCCGGCCCCAGTGGCAGAGAGCAGGGATGAGGTGGCAAACCAAGGCACTGGCCACTGGACAGAGCAACACACAAGGCAAATGCCAGGCACGCTTTTTGCTGGACCCCTTTGAATCCAGAGCTCTTTTGCTGCTTCAGTGGCATGTCAGCTCCCTCAGAAGCAGACGAGGCATTTCAGAAAGGGCACTGCAGGGCATGAGCATGCATATGTCCCCCAGCTCTCAGTTGTGCATCTGGAAGGCTGCAAGTGTGGGTGTCTATATGAGAAGAGTTTGTCAGGCTTGCTTCAAGGCTAGAGGCACAGCTCTCTTCTGAACAGAGCCTTGGGCTGCCCTCTCAGGAGGTGGCTATCTCAGAGCTGCTGCTATCTCAGACAGGCCCATGAGAGACAGCGCACAGGCACAGCTGGAGCTGCTGTGGAGAGCAGAGGAGAGGAACAAGGCTGAGGATCTCAGTGCTTCCTCTTCATCACTTCAAAGGGAAGAGCATTGTCTTGGGACACTCTTTACCGCCTGAGCAAGAAGTAGAAGGACCCCCCCCAAAAGCCCACTGTCCAGAGATGCCTTCAAGCATCTCTCTGGCAATTGCTGCCGGCAATATCCTCCCCACACACTGCAGGCAACAGTCAGCCTCAACAGCAGCTGTGCTGCGTTCCTTGGACAGCAGCTTTGCTGCACTCACACCTCCAGCTTTGGCTGCAGATGGCCCAGCTGGAGCAGGCATGGGCAAAGGCCTGCAGGACCACCGTCAGTCGGACTCGTGAGCCCAGGACAGCAGTTCCCTGGCATGCTGGTTTCTTGCAGTGCCTCGCTTTCTTCATCTGAGACAGGCACTCTGTCACTTCTTTCCACCTGGAAGGCCTTCCTACATTCCATCACTTGAGAAATCCAGCAGGAAATACCCCCATCTATATTGCCTGAGTCTTAATCTCCCTGAACTAAAAGTTAAGTCAAGTCCAAAAACAGGAATAAAGGAGCCTGCAACTGCCACACTCGCTCAAACAAAAGATCACATCAAAGTTTGTGGTATTCCTCACTCTCCCACAAGCCAAGCAATTATTGAAAGAGCACATCAAACATTAAAACGCATTTTAGATCAACAGAGAGGGGGAGCAGAGGTCACACCGCAGATGAGACTGAACAAAGCTTTGTATGTTTTTAATTTCCTAAACAGTTCGTTTTGCAGAACCTGATCCATCAATTTTTAGGCATTTTTCAAATAACACGCAGGCGAAACTGAAAGAAAATCCACCTGTTTTAATTAGAAACCCTGAGTCTGGACAAATTGAAGGTCTTTTCCAATTAATAACCTGGGGCAAAGGGTATGCTTCTGTCTCTACAGGTGCTGGAATTAGGTGGGTCCCAGCCAAAAATGTCAAACCATATCGCACCCCAGAACGTGTTGACAAGTCCAGAACCGAGGAAGCAAGTACGCAGATGTGAGCCGAGCACAGAGATCCCTGGTCACGCCTGACGTTCCTTGTTCATCGGTGGAACCTGCAAATTCTGGCTTTGTGTTAATGTTATTTATAAGTGTGTCAATTGTATGTCAAATGTTTGTTTTGTAGAGCTGACTTTTGGCAAAAGTTTGGGTTTTTGTTTTTGTTGAAAGCAAAATTTTAGAAATTGATATATATGTAAGGATTCTGCCAAAATTTAGCTCATGGATAAGATGAAGCAAATGCAAGTTGTATGTTGGTATTGGTGGGTTTTAATTCTTTTTTGTCGTGCAGATTTGCCTGTGGAACAACCAAAACCAAATGTTTGGGTGACCTTAGCCAAGGCAGCCGGCTCAGATACCATACGGTTGTCTAATTCGGAACCAGAAAAACCTTTCTCAACCTGTCTGGTTGGTGTGCCAGTAAAAGAGTTGCCTTTAGTCACAAAACAATCCAATGGTAAGCCAGGTGAAATTGACAATGGAAACAATCCCACACTGAATTGGAACCTTTGGGCCAAAAAACTTCCGAGGTCAGCTTCTGAACCCCAAGAATTGGAAATCCTTGGTTCTTTAACAATAGATTTTTGCTTTACCTTCATAGCTAGTGCTTGGCGAAAAGGTGATCCTCCAAATTTCAATGTTACTCCCCATTACTTTGCATATAGAAATTTGAGGTTTTGGTGTAATTCTTCAAACAGTTGGGATGTGCTTCCTGAGGCTGACCTATATCCCCGGCAATTGCCTAAGGGATATTGGTTCATTTGTGGAGACAGGGCTTGGCAAGGCATTCCAGCACACCTTGAAGGTGACCCTTGTGGCATTGGGATGCTCACTGTAATCGCACCCTCAGCTAAAGCGGTCATGAAAAGGAAACAAAGGAAAACAAGATCTGCTCATCATTATGATGAGAACTGTCAGAGTGATTTCATGCCTTGGAAAGCTGCAAGAAGGGTTTCAGCAAGTATATTTTTACCCCAATTGACTTCAGCAGTGGCTTTGAAACAATTAGATCCAGTTGGGTGTTGGCTGAGCAAGCAAACTAATGCCACATCCTCTGCCATTAGTGATATGCTGACCGATGTTGATAGTGTTGGACATGCTACCCTTCAAAACAGAGCAGCAATTGACTTTCTTTTACTGGCACATGGACATGGTTGTGAGGAATTTGAAGGACTGTGTTGTATGAACCTGTCTGATCATTCGGAATCCATTCACAAAAGCGTACAAAAACTGAAAGATTTGACAGCCCAAATTAAAGAGGATGGTGAATCCTGGTTGGATGATCTGTTCCAAGAATGGAGCTTTGCACCTTGGCTAAGGCAACTTTGCAAGATAGGTCTCTATATATTGGGTGTTTTGTTAATGCTTCATCATGGCCACACTGTGGGTCAGCAGCCTGTCTTTGAAAGTGGGAGAAGAAGGATGTTGTGCCACTGAGGCAAGAAAAGTGGTTTCCAAGGCTGTTCACAGGACACCCCAGGAGCTCGTCAGGCAGCACAAGCTCCTGGGAGCGCTCAGTGTCTCTGACAAGCTCAGGAGGAGCTGGGCCCAGGGGCTGTTCAGCAAGGCCCAGGCCTCACAAGCTTTTCTCAGGCCACCATGTGGCCGCACAAGGCCGGGGGCATTCACCACCACAACCTGAAGCACAAAGTTTTGATGCAGGGTAAAAAGCCATGGCCCAGTGGAAGTGGGCTGTGTCCTCAGGCCTGTGGGAGAATCACAATGCAGATCCTTGTGCACCTGATTCCATCTCTCCCACTTTTCTAAGTTCTTGGTGGCAAGGTCATTTAGGTTAGACACACAGCTCACTGTAGCTTTCTGCACAATGAATTAAAGTGAGATTACACATCCCAAATCGTGTTCTCTTACCGTTTAACTGACTGATTTAAGGAATTTCTGGAGCAGCAAACTTGCTTCCTCAAATATTTACTGTGTGTGGCACAGAGAACAGAGGAAAGATTTAATATCAAAGGCATCGCCCAGGCAATGCTCTTTTGACAAGTTCTGCCCTGAGCTTTCCTGAGGAAGATCGGAAAGGTTCAGTGTCACTAGCACAAGCTCCTGCAATGGCTGCTGGCCAGCAGAGCAGGGCTGGCAGCTGGGAAACAAGTGTTGCCACAAGCAGCAGCTCAACCAGGGCAGCAAATCCAGAGCAGGGAAGGAGCTGATCTGAAGGCCAAACCCCCTTTTAGCTCCTCCCAAGAGGGCTGGAACAGTTCCTCATCCCAGTGAGGTGCAGTGCTGGACCCCACAGCTCTGTGTGAGCACTGGACAAAAGTTTGCTCCCACTGGCTGGTGCGATGGTTTCTACAGGAGCTCTGGGCTCCTGTTTGTGCTGGACACAAGGAGGAGACGAGGAGCCAAGTGCACTGACACACTTTTGCCTTGAGCATAGCCCGGCCTGGACCAAACACACTGCAAGGGTTCCCCTTTGGCCCATGTCTCGAAACATCAGGTGCACTGTTTGATGACTCAGGCTGGTTTGGTGTCAAGGAATTTGCCTCAGAAAGACTGGGTTTGTCTCCCTCTGTGCCTTCCCCTCAGCAGCATCGCGGATGTTCCTGTGTGAAGCCATCTATCCCATGCAGTTTGAGACAACTTAAAACAATAAGTTGTGTCCTCTAAACTGTTCCAACAATCCCCTTCCAGCAACAGGAAATGAAAACTAAAGAAAAAAGGCCAGTGACTTCTAGATACCAAACTGTCAGACCTCACTGTCCCCCCTCTGGAACAAAGGCCCAAAATGCCGGAGGACAATCCCCCCAGGACACGCGTCACAAGATGGCTCCGGGTTCTCCCTCAGGAAGAACAGGAGCTGTCACAGAGCAGTTCCAGCAGGAGATGAAAGTTTGGTGGCTCGTCTGGCATCTGGCACTTTCTCCCAATGGCAGAGCTCTATGGAGTGGTCACGGCAGGGGAATCAGCTGGGCTGGAGCCCCTCGTGTCTTTTCTGCCCAGTGTGGCACAGCTCACACTCTTGGGCTGGGAGTGGGACCGTTCCACTTCTGCCAGCACGATGTCCCTGGGCTTGGACAAACAGTTTTCTGCCAGGACAGCCCTGCAGACTGTTCCACATATCTTTCATAAAGCCCATAAAACAACTCCAAACACTCTGCCTACAGCAGCTTTCCGAAAGAGCTGCAGAAATCCAGGACAGCTTAAAGCGAGAGTCAGAAGGCTTTTGTCTTGTTCCTGCCTGCAGAATTCTTGATGATCTGATGCAATTTTATTCAAATGTAACATGGGATCTGAGTTTTTCTGTTAAAATATTTCATGATGAGTGCAAGCCTCTAGAGCATGAGGTACAGGAGTGATGTGTGAAACCATGAGCACATCCTCCAAAGTGGCCAGTTTAGTTGTCCATTTTACTATTCTTGTATTTATTCTACACTAATAAGCAAAATCAAGCTTTGCTTGGATGTAAAACAGGCACGGCATACACTACAGTCCTCACAGGATCACCAGGGCTGGCAGTGACAAAGCATGCAATCTGCTTCATTGTGAACCACTACAGAGCTACATCACAATGTGGGTTTAAGTAGCATGGTATTATTAAGACCTCCTTTTTTGCATGAGATACAAAAAGGAAGTCCCAAATGACCTTCATGCAAGCATGCAGTAAAGAACTGATCCTGCTATCCTAACAAAGCTTTGGCTTTGGCATTTACACTCTTCCCATTCATCTTTTGACGCAGACACTCCAGGTTTTCCCCCCCACCCCTGCAAGGCTGGCAGTCGCTGTTTCCCATTTACTGTTCTTCCCTAGAGCCAGTACAGCGGCTGGTGAAACTAAAAGCCCTGAGATCTGGATATCATGAAGGAGAATGAAATGCTAATTAAGTGTTCACATTAGTAATACCCAGGTCTGCACTTCCCAGTGCTCTGAAGTAGCAGCTGGAGGTCCTTGCATTGTTCCTGTTTGTGGATGTTCATGTTTCAGGGCTGCAACAGCAATGGCTTTGAGGAGGGACAAGAATGCCCCTATTCAAACAGTGGCTGTGCAAGGAGATGTGAAGTTTCACTGCCCTTTTTAGAATATTTTAGAAAGATCTAAGAGAATATTGTGGCATGGAGCAGATCCCTAATTGTGTCTCCAGAGAAAGCCCCAAAGCACACGTTCACTCTGCCGCTGATGGCAACCCCATAAGCACATGGACTTGTTTTCCCTGCAACATGCCACCCTGCCTGGGCTTTACTAGACCAGGACTAGACTCATAGCTAAGCAAACACATGCAGCCACGTGATATAGAGTTTTCCCATCAGAAAACCTAATTAACGCATTCACACGCAGTTCCTTCTGTAACATCAGAAGCTGGCAACCATGAGGACTTTGCTGTCAAAAGCTTGCAGTATGCATTGGGCCCAGGAAGTGTTTTCCCTTAAGGCAAAGCAAATTGAAATGTGAACTTTAAAAGTTTCAAAAGACTATGAAAGGAAATTGCAAAAGAATTTCTGGATAGGGAGTATTGTCAATGATTATGCAGCCCACCAAGCAATTCTGGAGCAGAATCCTGAATTGCTTGTTCCAGCTATGCAGGAATTCATTACCCTGGCAGGCAGTGGTCCATGGGAACAAATGATCCCTCAGCTCTGGGCTGAATGGTACACAGGCTGCACTTTAGGTTTGAGGAAACCTTGTCACTCGTTATTGGCCTCCCAGTCCACTCATCCTTCTGCAAACAAGTTGCAAACAACAAAGTTGGACTGCTGGCCTGGGTAAATCTATATACAGATGACTTTTCCAAAGCAGTGCATCGTTTCCCAGTGAAATACACGACCTCTTCTTACCTATGAAAATGTGATTGAAGACACCTGTGAGCCAGCTCTGTGCAAGATTGCAAAGGAGCAAAGCTTTGGCATTTGGGCACACTTCTCTTTGTTTCTTTGCTCAGGCCTTTGGTGAGCACAGAACTCATCTAGGTAGAAAACTTTTGACCATACAGGATCTTTTGGATCCATTGTCCCCCAAACATGTCAATGTGTGGCCCTGTTGTCATGACAAGTTAAAAACAGCAGCACAAGTGACACAAAGAAAACATGGCAAAAGAGGAAGAAGAGAGGCCCAGTGAAGAAAGGATGTGGTGAGACACTGCACTCCCATAATCTCCAGGAGATCCTGGTGTCACATTCTTCTTTTGGTTTATTTAAATTTAATTGATTCATTTAGGTTGTTTTAAATCATCAAAATAAAATATATACAATTAAAATATGTCATCAAAATTTAAATATACAATCAAACACATTTATTCAAAACTATCAGAACATAGATACATCTGCAACTATGAAGCCTAAACCTATTCCAAAATCCTAACTCCTATTGTTGATGAATCCTATAGTTGATGAATCCTATTCTTGATGAATCCTATTGTTGATGAATACTTTTCTTGATGAATCCTATTCTTAATGAATCCTATTCTTGATAATCCTAAAGCCTAAATCCTATTCTTGAAACATTCTTTGGACAGTTGGCAGCTTCTTCCTGATCTTGGAAGAAAGAGCATTTCTGGACTGGAGGCAAGGACTTTCTTGGTAAGGGAATATCAGAAATGTCCAGAGAAAACTTCTTGGAAAGACTGTAGCCAGTCGTATCTGTGGAGACACAAAGTTTAACAGAGCCTGGAATGCAAACCTAAAGCATCTGAAGCTCCGTATTTCATGGGACAGATTCCTTGGAAATTTCTGAAGAGCTGCACAGGGAAACATGCTCCTGCTGGCTGCAGCTTGAAGCAGACCAGGGGGAAAACCCTGCCCCACTTCCACAGAGCTGCCACAGGAACAGCCTGGCCTCTGGGCTGCCCTGGGACAGCAGGGAGCCCAGAGCCCTGTGCTCTCCAGCCATGGCTCAGCTGCACATGCACCCTGCTGCTGCTCTCCCTGCCCCACAGCTGAGCAGCCCTACAGCTCCACAGGGCACTGCCAGCAGCACAGCTCATTGCAGGGCACATGCAGGGCACAATGTGCACAGCCATTGTGTAATTCAAGCCAATGTTCCCTGCCAATGTGCACAGCCTCTCTGGGCTGCCACAAGACCCTTCCCCCCAACAGAGAGTGGCCCAGCTCCCACCTCACCTCTGTGTGAGGCAGATCCATGCTTGGTCTTCATCTTGTCCTCTGTCTGCAGTTGCTTCAGGCTGATCCATGCTTAGTCTTCACCTTTTCCTCAGTCTGGGTTCACTTGAGGCTGATCCATACTTCATCTTCACCTTGTCATCAGTCTGCTGTTGCTTCTGGCCCCCCATGTCATGACTAGGAAGGGCAATGGTGATAACAGAGTGGGGGCAGATCCACACCCTTCCTTAGTATTTTGTCATTTCTGGCACAGCTGAAAAGTCACGTCCCGTGGTGTCCAGCTCAGAAACTTGTCCGCTTTCTGGAGAACATCAAACCGTTACCAGCCCAGAAGGCTGTTGAGGTTTTCCTGCACGTGTGGAGGTGTGCTGTCAGCAAACTTAATGATCTGGCTGCCCAGTGCCTCACATAGGGCACAGGCCAGCTTGGTGACCACAGCGCAGACGTTGGCGCTTCGCACAGGCAGCGCCTTGTTCTCCAGGCAGGACCAGAGCACGGGCAGGGCGTAGCGCTCGACCGCTTCAGGGCTCCTGGCATGAGCCCATTCCACAAGCACTGCCGGGAGAGAGACACAGCTGCTTACCCACCAGCCTCCATGCAAACAGGGATCTACCTCTGCTCTTGCTTCTTGGAAGCCTCTCGGGCCAAGATCAGTGAAACAGCACACACAGCCCCGTGACCCAGAAATGGGCAAAGCCGCTGATCATCCTTGAAACACAACCACCAACCCCTCGGGACTAATATCTCCAACCAGAGCCTTGTACCTGTGGCAGACTTTGTACCTTTACTCAATTATTGCACAATTTCTTTCTGCATGAACAATGAATGAAACGTCAAATTGCCTTCTATTTCCATTAACAAGTTGTCTAAACCCACGTAGAAGATTTGGAAATGCACCCTAGAGAGACAATTGAGAGATTTCTAATAAAAGCAATGATTCCATTTTTGAAACTTTGATGTCAAGGGCCAAAAGTCTAATCTGGCTCTCCCCTTTGCTCCGTGGCACACAGCAAAGGGCAGTATTAGAACACACTTCAAAACTCCAGCCCACCAGAGATGGCTGCTACTTGACAGCTGGATGAGAACCACCAGAGACTAGCTGGTGTCTTTGGCAGAATGCTTTTGTGGCTTCCAACAAAGAGCTGTTTCAAACCTCCAAGAAACCTCAGGGTGTCTTGGAGAATTACCCAGACCCATTGCCCTGGCATTTGCCCCGGCACTTGAGCATCTCCACATTTTAATGACATTTTCCCTCCCAATGTTAATAGCATTTCTTCTTACAACGTGCACTGAAATAGGGGCATAGAGACAGAAAAAAGCTACACAGGGGACTGAAATTTATCCAAAACACGAGGGTTTTCTCACATTGCCTCTGGAATCTGCTCTCTGCTCATTTTCTGAACTGAACTATATCAAACACAGACAAAAAGTGACTACCAACAGGCTCCTTGCATGGCAGATTTGGCTGAAAGATCAAAACCTGAAATGCTCAGGAGACCAGTCTTGTTTCCTGATCAGGCAAACTGTTATGTAGTAGCCATTTACTATTCTGTGGTGGAAGAAACTTCATTTCCTCTATGCTGTTAATCCACCAGCAGTCATCAACATTGAAAAAGCTCCTGAAAGTACCCAAAACCAATTTGGCTAAGCAGGAAAAGGGTTATGGTACCCATTCAAAAATGGGACTTCATTTGAGTTTAAATGCAATTAAAGGCATTGGCCACTATGGGACTTGAGAAGGGCCCCAGTGAGAGCTCAGCACCTCCTGATGTGGAGGAGCTACTCTACTGTCTGTTCGCTGGCATTCCCTGTAAATACTCCCTCGGAGACCTCTTGGCTTAGAAGGGGAGGCCGTACCTGTGATACGCTCCGTGACATCCAGCAGAGCTTGGCCACTCAGTCGTCTCCATTGGTGGCAGAGCTCTTTCATCAGTGATACTTCATCTACAAGTGAAACACACGTTTCTATTCACTCTTCTGAGGGCATAGGAGAGAGAACAGTGGTGAGGGAAAGGGCAGGGGCAACCCCATTTTATACAATAAAGTCCATTTCTGCTGATTTTTGAATCCTTTTCTTCTTTCCTTCCAGCCTACTTGTCAGTGTTTAAAATGCCAAAAGAAAAGCTCTCCTTTCACATTTGTAAATCCAAAGTTGTCTGCTCTATCAGGAGCTATGTTAAAACATTTCACATCAGGGTCCTCGAGAGTTCAGTCACATGGAAGCAATTAAAAGGTTCTGCATCCCAGAGCCAAAAGGAAGAAGCCTATACTTGGGACACAGAAAGGCACTGAGGCAGTCCATGACTTCGCAGAGCAGCTGAGGTGGAGAAAGTGGAAACTCCCCTTGAAGACCTGACTCTTCAACACTCCATTGTTCAGCCATATTCCCATGTGGCATTTTCAGACCCGACATCAATCTGTGTGGCAGAAAAATTTACAGCTGCCCTTGCCTCTATAGGTATTTGCCATTTCCTTCTTGTCCCATGCAAAACAACGTGTGGAACAAGGCATCATTGACAGATGGATTTTGACCCATGTGTTATAAAGAAATGAACTTGATGAATCCTATGGTCCCCTTTGAAAAAAGAAGACAAAGAAGAAAGGTGGAAAACAGGCAGCTACTGCCTATAATGTAGAGCCTTCCAGGTGGCTGCTGTGCAGAAGCTCTGATGGGCCGGTGTCCCTTCATGCCTACAGCAAAGCTGTTCATTTGGCAAGTCAGACGGGGCCCAAGCAAACTCCAAAACCCCTTTGCCTCTGAATTGCAGCAAAGCTCTAGTCCAGGACTTGCTCTTCAGACCAGCAGCACAGAGCCAAGGGCTCCTGGGACTGTTGGGAAATGCTGCTGCACATTCCAGCCAGTTGGGGATGGTGCATAAGGACTGCACCTGCACAGCTTCTGGTGGGTGTCAGCTGGAGCATTCCACAGACAGCAACAGCTACCAAGGCACTCAGCGTTCTCTTGTGTCGGAGAGACAGAGACACAGGTGAGGAGAGTCCATGCCAGAGCTCAGCCTTACCTAAATGCACAACAGATTGGTCCAGTGCCGTCATAGCTGCAGCATGAACCCCGGGATCCTTTGAGTTTAGGTTCTTTGTTATGCCTTCAACCAAACGGATCATCAACGGGTTCATGGCATCCTGCAGCAGTCCTATGATTTCTGCCAGCGCCTCCAGCGCCTTCTGCTTCACTTTCTTATGTGTGTCACAGATTCTCAGGCCAAAATAATCAAAAATCTGTGAAGAGAACAAACAACATGAAAGCTTGATTAAAATGACCTTTTTTGAAGAGGCGATGTAGAAATGAGCACTCAGGAATCTAAAAGATGAAAGTGATCCTTTCTCTCAGGTCAGCCCTTGCTTGCACATTTTCACTGTTTTCCTGTGGGCCACTCACTGGAATGGTTGCACAACCTCATGCTGCTTGAAAGATTTTCATCTGTTTTTAAGAGGTTTGGGTGGGGACAGAAAAGTTCCTATGGTGTTTCTCTCCACCTATAAATCATTAAATCAATTCCATTTATTAATTCAAAAGACTACCTTTGCTTTACAAGTATGGAAGCAGATGTTTACAATGCCCATTTTTTTATACAGTTGCCTCAAGTATTGAGGGCAGCTATGATTTTGCCTAAACTATGGCTGGAGGAGATCTAAGTTTTATTTTCTCTGTCTCAGAACCTGTGTCTGGAGAAGGGCAGGGCTCAGATCAACTCTTCCAGGATCCAGACCATTGCTCTGACTAACAGGTGGACTTGTGAAATATAATGTGCTGTACAGCTCTCATTCCAGCAGGTTCAGTCCCTTGACAGCCACATTATCAGGCACACTTTTCTGGAAAAAGGGGAAAAGCAGCTACTGGGAGGAGAAGGGATGGATCTGTCCTTATTTGTTTTCTTCCTTTCCAAAGAGAAAAAAAGGCCCCCCAAGAAGGGTGAGCACCATCTTTACCAAGAGGAATAGGGACGAGGATGGAAATGAGTTTTACCTGTGCAAGACAAGATGGAGTTCACAGAAGTATCCTTTTAAAAACATTTTGTTTAAACCAACCCAGCCTGATACTTCTCTTCCCCATGCAAACCCATTTTTTCTCTAGAAAATAATTGCTCAATTCCCTCCACTTAACCCAACTGGGAGTAGGAGACAGCAGAGGTTACACCAGCAGAAAATTCTGCCATCATCTGATGAACAGCAGCAATAGGCACCTGCCAGACAAATACAGCTGGACTGAAATAACTTGTCCTGAAGCCTGGAGCTCAATTAATTTGTCTGGATAAGAAGGGCCAGTCTGTCCCAAACAGCCAGGATATAGTGCCAAGACACACTGAATTGAATTTACTTCTGCAGGCTTGGGAAAGGAGCTAAATGAAAGGAGCAATGAAGGTATCCTACATACTTGGACAATGTTAGTGGAGATG
The DNA here is from genome assembly GCF_036417665.1 of Passer domesticus. Lineage (NCBI taxonomy): Eukaryota > Metazoa > Chordata > Aves > Passeriformes > Passeridae > Passer > Passer domesticus. The sequence goes on from NW_026990182.1 coordinate 173,288, forward strand.
AGCTGGGGTCTGGTTTTGGACAGGTCTAGGAGGAGTGCCACTCCTTCCATCCGTGTCTGGAACGCCTTGGCTTCCAGGAGATGGTAAAGCTTCTGGAGCAGCTCCCTTTCTTCCACAGATGCAGGTAATGTGACCTGGGCTCTTGCACGGCGTAGGCGGCGTCCACCAGTGGCAGACTTTGCCCTGGAAAATAAAATCAAATTAGGATCTGTTTCTGATAATCCCTTCAGTTAATTGTGAGCCAAACATCTTGGGGAGCTTTCCTAATGATGTGATTTCAAGCTAGAAAATCATGAGGCTCTGAAGTGAAGAACAACGTGGACCTCATGACAATCATTATGGGAAACAATCTGCAAGTCACATTCTCCCAGTGCTCACGCAGGAAAACCAAGGATGAGATGCATCTGATCTATCTTCAGATGGCTTCTAAGACACACAGGCCACGTTGCTTTGTGGGGAAAGAGAGACACTGCTTCCAAGTTTAAATGCCTCCTCATACGGGATGTGTGTGTCTTACAATAAGGAAACTCATCACTCTGGAGAAGTGTCTCTACAACCAGGCATGACAATCTGCAAAAGTAGCTCAGATGCATCTGAACAGATGAACAGGGGCATAGCTAAATGATCCAGAAAATCAGTAACAGAGAGAAAAACAGAAATCAGACATCCCAGAACTACGCTCACATTTCATTTGCTTCCCTAGAAACTAGATGCACAGCGTAACAAACCCACTGGGAATAATCCTCTTGGATCAACCTGTCTCTTCCATGAGAATGGGAAGATGCTGGGTATGCTACTGAGGCATGTGGTCACTTTCTTGCCACCGCTGAGCATGACAGAGCTAAATAAATCCCCTCTGTTGTCAGAGGAGAACAGTACAAGTAGCTCTGCCACTGGCATGAAGAGACAGCAAGGACCAAATTCCTGTCTTAAATGCTGATTGCAGCACAGGGCGAAAGAAACCAAACACGCTGTCCATCAAGCAAACTGTAGGAAGGACAGGAATCGCAAGACAAAAAGTCCACCTTGAGATACCTGTTGACCAAAATGGCTTAGGAATTGTCTTGGTCCTTACTACTCAAACTTGGTACTGCTGTTTGAGGGTAAGAAAACCAACAATCAGCTAGACCAAACCTCATGGAAGGGAACTGCTTGTTTGAGGAATGGCATCCTGCCTCTAGACTGGGACTTCTCATTAAAACACCCATCTAAAAAGGACTCCACTTGGATGAAAAAAAACCCTGGTTGAATTTACTTGTCTCAAGTCAGGCAGCAGAGACTTGGCCCTCTCTCCCAGCCTCCACAGCCCTGCCCTTGCCACTGCACTGGATCATCTGAACTGCAAGCAATGGGTGACTTTTTGTCGCCCAGTATTTGTGGAAAGCCCTCCAGAGAAACTGTGTTCAACACAATGCAGAAATAGATATTTTTTATCCTAGAGCATTTGTAGGGAAAGGAAACAATCTTTGGCACTGGTCATTTCCATCAGAAAGATGTGCCTGAGGAAGAGGCATGTGAAGTTTTTCATGGGCTTTGTCACATCTGGCAAAAGTGCTCAGTACCGTTTGCTAGGAGGTGATGTGGCCTGGGGCTTCTGGGAGCCATCATTCCTCTTCTTCACCGGCTCCTGCACAGGTGGGAGTTCAGCCTTGTTGTTTTCCATCCCCTACAGAGACACAGAGAAACCCCATCAATCTTTAGAATAGAACTAGGAAATTCCCTCTTTAAAACACCAGTTAGAACCAGGATCACTGCTACCAAGGCCTAGGGAAACATTTCCTAACTTACAGAAATAAACAGACCAGAGATTCAGTGATGCCAACTCTTTGTTTTTGGTAGCCCAAGGCAGGTTATGGGTGCTACCATACTGAGCTGCTGTCTAAAATCCCAAATTTATTAGTTTTGACCATAAATGGGAATTATGCAAACTGGTAGGCAATGAGTGGTCTTAAAGGAAGCAGCAGAAAGAACTGGACTCTTTGGGGGTGGGCCCATTGTGTTGGAAGTTGATTTGGTTCAACACTTATTCTCCCTGCCCCTGCATAAAGAAACACTCCCTTCTGTAATGTAGATAAAAAGAATAAAATCCCTCCCAATCAAAGAAATTATTTTCCACTGGATGCTGCTGAATTTACCAAGCTTCTTCCAGCTCCACAGGGCTTGACAGCAGGGCAGTATTCCTAAAAGACAGACAATAATTGTAGTAACTAGGATTGACTTGGACATCTTTTGTATATTTGGAAATTTTCTTGGTACTACTAAGAGACTTAGAGTCTCTTTTGCAAAGACTCTGTTATGTTCAGAAGCACTATTGTCACTTAATTGCTTTACTGAGGGCAGGGTAGGGAGAGTGCTGTGGGGGCTTACACATGAATATAAACCCATTTTCTCCTCTCTCCCTTTCCTCTTTGTGACCCATATTCAAAGTATTCAAAACCCCACTTTTCCCCTAAGAATACAGTTCCTCTGTGGTCTGCAGAAGAACACGCTGAGGATTAACAGCTCATTTTCAGGAATAAAATGATTCAGCAAAAGAGGAATGAGATACAGACACATTGGGTATATTTGATCTCCTATTAGCAGTGGCAATACTTGCACAAAGGAGACATTTGTCCTGCCAAGCACTTACTTTCTTCTTAATTCTCTTCAGGATATCTTCCAGGTCATGCGTTGAAAGAGATTGTTCCAAAAGCTTTTTAAATTTTTGATTATTAAGCAACATCTTCACCATCTCCTGTCCATAATGCCTAAGGAAGGACGGAAGGAAACAAAAGAAAATTTAACAAAGGAAGAGTGTTAACAGAAGAGGCTGATGCCTTAAACTCATCGGGTGCAATGTTTGCATGAGAAGGCGTTACCTAGACTCAGCAAAGAGGGAGATTTACCTCACTTGACACTGCACAGTGCTGTCAGCTGAACACAAGAGGCAAGAGGAGAATGTGGGCCAACAGAAAAATACCATTTCTCTCTGAAACTGGGGGCGTGCTTCTGTGGGATCAAAGGATCCCAGGCAACAAGGGAAACACATCTGCTTTGTTGTCAGAGCCTATTAGCAGTGTTCTGCTGCCCTTGCACATCCATTTTCCTTCCTTTAACTGGCAGGGAAGCCAGGACAAAACACCTCATCCTTGCTTTTGATTATTCTATACTATCTTTATGCACATGGGCAGTTAGTTGCTCTGGTGTTCTTGGCAGCTATTAATGGGAATTTCATCATCAAAGGAAGGGGATTTTGGTGGCTTGGGGTGATTTTGCCACTAGGAAACCACAATTTTCTTCAAGAAGAAATGTGGAGGTCACTGAGCCACAGATAATAGCACTCTAGAAATCTGCAGAAGAGGTTTAGAAAGACTGAATACATTGGCTAAAGACCTCTAAAATATTTCTAGGGAAGTCTTAAGTTAATGAGAAACAGATGTTTGGGATCCTTCAATGATGAACATTAGCCAACACTTTGGCTTTCTCTTGTGCACCTAAGGCCAAACAAAACTGTTGGACTGGCTAATCAGAGCTCTTGTGATCTCAGTAAAGAATCTTTCAAGTGTCACAGGAAGTTGGCAATGCTCCTTGCTGCCAACCTCAGGTTACCAGTACAGTCATGTCCCCAGACAACCCAGAGCAGTGGTCACAGCACCAAGCCTGACAGAGCTCAAGAAGCGTTTGGACAATGCTCTCAGGCACATGGAGTGACTCTTGGGCTGTCCTGCACATGGCCAGGAGCTGGACTGCATGACCCACATGGGTTCCCTCCAACTCTGCATATTCCATGATTCTGTGCCCCTTAGCCACACTGTGAGGTCACTTATTATTGCCTTGAGTTTCCACTCTTTCTGGTTTTAGCTTAAAGCCAAACACAAAACGGTTTTCCTGTTTTAGGAGGTGAAAGAAGATCATTACCTCGTGTCCTTGTGACTGTCCTGAGCAAGTGTCCCTGCCACCTGTGCCAGCCTCTCAGCCATGGGTGTGCCTGCAAGCTTCGTGACTCCCATTTTCTCCATCAAGGACAGGAGGAGTTCGGCCGTACACTTCCGCGCAGGGACGTAGCGGCTCCTGGGAAGGAGAGAGCAAACCCTGGGACACAGGGAGAAGGAGCAGCAGCAGCACAGGCCTTGGCCACAGCCTGCTCCCTGTCCGTGCTGGGGGAAGGAGCCTGGCTTCTCCCTGCAGCTGCAGACACCTGTAGAAGGTTCTGTCCTCAGATAAACACAAAGTTAGCATTGTACAGAAGGGCTGTCTGCATGGAAAAGGGAAGCATTCAGTCTCCCTGCACTATCGGATGCTCAATTTCTTTCCCGAAGTTTACTTGGAGAAAGATTAAAGTAATAGATTACATATGAATTATTTAGAAATTAAGGATAATTCGTGCTGACCCATCAGAGGGCACCCACTACCCAGAGCTGCAGCAGGATGAGGCTCTTTCCACCCATTCATCCCCAAATCTGCAGACCCCTGGGAAAACACAAATGCAGAGAAAACACGCCGTGGGCCGTGAAGTTGAGGAATACCCAGCAATGCAGCCTGTTTCTTTTGTAAAGCTTGGCAAGGGATACGTCTGAGTGCTTTACCATATTCCAAAGCTGAGGAAAGGGTGGCAGTCAGTTTAGCAGCTTGTCCTATTCTAGAGACCGTCTCTTGGAAACTATCAGGCCCAGCACCAACACTTAAGGCATTATTTGCTTCAGCTGTCCCATGGCACTCAGCCGGTGAGGGTGCCTGGAAAGTGCTCCATCATCTCAGGGCTAACATGAAACATCAGTTTGAATAGAAAGCAGAGCTCTAAGGCCAGGACAGTCACACAAGACTCCTTTTGGCAGGAGCTGCACCTGCTGTGCAGGCTATGCCACACCCAGCACATTCTCCCTGATGTGCTCCATGCCCCAGCAAGTACCCTCCTTATTTCTCAGAAAGGAGAAATTAGGTTGATCAGAGAATCAAGTCACTGAGTCCACAGGAGATGCAGGATACAGGGCCCTCCCCTTCCACCATTCCTGTTCTCTCTGTCATCCCTTCCCTCACCCACACACTAGAAGGTCAAGAATATCACAGAAAGAAGAAGAACCTACTTGACTCCATTGTCCATGAGAGCAGTCATTGCTCGTGTAGGAGTCACGTTCTCTACCATCATCCCCAGGCTCTGACAGGCTGCCTTCTGAATAAACTCTGGGGAGTTCCGCAACATGTGGAGAAGGACTGCAGCAATCTGATCCACCTCGGAGTCCATGTCCTTCCCCAAGATCGCAAAGAGCTCTCCCAGAGTGACAATTGCAGAGCAGGACACGTTGGACCGGAGGTTGGTCACCTGGGGAAGTCATGAGGGGAAACATAAGCATCACCTTGAAAAGAAAACCAGTTTCCTTAGACAAGACTCCCAGGAAATCGCAACACGTCCTACTGTGTATAAAAGCACAGTAGGAGCAGAAGAGCCCAAGCACAGAAAGGCACTTACTCTGGCACCAATTTCTGGCCACACCCCTGCTTACTGCAGGCATGAAAAATAGGCTTTACTAAAGTGTTCCACTTAACCCTTCTATAATGTCTACTGCTTTGATTTTAGGCCCTTTTATTTGAAAAACATAGAAGCAAAATATAGGAAGGGCTGCTTTCAAACCATAAAGGCACAAGGCATAAAGATAAAACATTCAGATGCTCCTGTTCAAAAAAGCAACACCTATAGCTGAAGCAGCCAGGCAGAAAACAGAAAACAGGCTCAGGTCTACAGACTCATTTGCAGTGTTCAATTACAGCTTGAGCAGAGATTGGGACTCTGGTATATCATGTCATTAGTGTCTCTTTTCTGCCTTGCATTATAATGGTACCTCACTCACAGACAAGTGTCAGATACCCGACCTGCCAGTAAATACAGCTACATGTACACACAGATCCTACAGATAGCTGACAGACATTAGAAATAGAAGGTCTAAAACCAGAAATGAAGGCAGTCCCTGAGCACACATGGAGATGAACAAGCACATATTCTACTCTACAAGCTGTGTATCAAGTATGGGGGACAATTCAGAGCAATGTTCTCACCTCACTGGTAACTGCCAAGCAAATCTCACGAAGTCGACAGAGCAGGACTTCTGAATGGGACTCAGCCAGCAGTGTGATGTTCAAGAGTCCCTTCTTCTTCTGTTCCCTGAAAGGCAAGTACAAAAAAGACTGATTTTTCTCTCTACCCTTGGCAGCACCCTCTGAAATCACCAGGCTGGCAGCTCAGTCAAAGCATGGCAGGTGCTTTTCAAGGAGTATTTAATGAAATCGTGGAACACATTGCCACAGGATGTTGTGGCTGTCAAAAGCATACACAAATCCAAGAGGCAAAGAGAGGGCTTTCAGAGTCTTCATTTGTGACCTTTCTGAAAATCTCTGCTATGAAGTCCCTCTGTCATCACTGCTTCCTAGAAGCTGTGAGGCCAGGCCATGCTGCTGGTTCTTGTCACCTCCCCGTACCTGTCCCTGAGACACAGTCCCATTGGGCTGTTACTGGGACATTTTCCTTCTTTAGCAGCCCCAGCAGGCAGTTCAGCACTGAGAGTCTGCACTGGCACTCTGGAGCTGAGTTTCCACTCTACAATTGAGGCCTGTGTGTCACCCACTCCACCTCACACGTTCCCCAAAAAAGTAGCAGGATGCCCCAGAAGATTAAGATTCCACCCCTGGGCAAGAACTGTTAAAACTCTGGCTTTTCCCAGAACACTCCGACCTAAAACAACGCCCACAACAGCAAAGTGTTATTGAAAAGGGGCAAACAACTCCATCTCTCAGCACTTGCTTTGTGCAGGCCCTCAGCTACAGGAAGGTGTGTGAGGCATCAGAGCTGCAGCCAGGGTTGGCAACTGATCCCACGGGCACCCCTGAGTGTCATCTGGACCCCCACACCTGCAGAAGCTCTCTGCACCTCCCAGGGCATCAAAGAGAAATGGGGAAGAGAAAGCAGAAGAGAAAGGGCACAGCAAAGGAGACTGCACAAGGAGATGCAACGTGGCTAATTTTTCATGCTTATCCCTGTGAGAATGAAGCATCCACCAGTGAGTGGATGCTAACCCAGACATCAAAAAGACAACCAATATCACCTAACATTTGGAAGGGTATCACCTCTGGGCCTCCTTCTGTCTGTGTAGAGTTTTGGGACACATTGTGAGTATTGACAAAATATCTCAAGCCCGTATGATTCCTTGAGAAGGAAAAGTTGAATTGCAAAAGTGCAAGATTCCCAGAGGATTTTATTTCTCTTTCCTTCTCTTCTGCCATGAGCCCTTCAGGAGTAATGGCAGGCAGAGGGACCTGAAGGCACAACTCAGTCCATTTCTCAAAAAGAGGAGCTGCCTGGAGCACCTTCTGGGACTCACATGCAGGAGTCCCTGCCATTGCTGTCAGCAGTGGGAGCAGAGAGGAATCTTACTCAGTCCCACTGGGCCAGTGGCCCAAGGCACCCAAATCTCTACACTCAAAACTGCTGCCATCCTGCTTCTGCCTTCAGCCAGCAAAGCATCTCGTCCCACAGCTTTCTCTCTTCCCTCAGCATTTCCTTTGAAGCTCCATGGAGCAGCAGCCAAAGCCAGGAAACAGCATGGACCTGCTGCAGTTGGAGCAGTGCTGCAGAGCAAGGCCAAGAAAAGGCTGCTCTCCATCTTTATCCTCTCACAGCTCCACAGTGGTTTCAGCAGTGCCCTTTGGCCCTCTGGGCTCTCGGGGCTCAGAGGCACCAGCAAGACACACTTCTGACCGACCTTAATGCCAAGAGAGACACAGAGTGATGGGGCCTTTCTTACCAGTCGTCGCTGCCCAGCAAGGACAGTGCCTCCTGCAAGGCCTGCTGTGGGTCCGAAAAGGCTCTGTCCTTCTGCCTGTGCCCACGGAGCGGCTCCTCTTGGCGCTGGGCACCAGTGGCTGTCTGCGAGGTCTCTGCAAGGACAGGGTCGGCCATGGGCGCTGCAGGCCCGGGCAAGGCACCCGCCATGGAGCGGCCTGCAGCCCATCTCCCAGCCAGGGTTCCCTGTGGCACACACTGCCACTGGGGCAGAGACTTCCCTGCTCTCTGGATCCTGGGGCTCCCTGCTTTCTCTCAGCCTCCCCAGCTGAGCACAGCTCCAGGCTAAACCTGACAATTGCCCCACAGCCCCAGCTCCAAGTGCCACAGGTGCCACAGCCAGCGGCAGGTTCCTGAGGCCGCAGAGCTCCCACTCCCTGCCAGGCAGTGCCAACAGCAGGACTGGCCAGCCCAGCAGGGAACCCCTCAGGTGCCCCTCTTGTCTCAGCACACTGATTTTCCACAGCCCTGAGGACAGGGGCTCTTGGCAAGTCCCTGAGGAGAGACCTGCAGCTGCCTCGTGACAGCACCAAGCCAAGCCTGAAGAACCCAGCCCTGCTGGGCCCAGCTCAATCCCCAGGGAGCAACAACCAGGGAACAGCCACACCTGACCCTTCACACCTGACAGTGCCTCTGTTTCCATTGACTTCAAATATTCTAGACTACCAAGCTGGAGTAACTCCAAAGTAGATTTGCTGTTCATTCTCATTACAGACTATGGACCCAAGATCCCAGCTGTGCTGGCTGAGGCAGGAGGCAGTTCGTGCTCCTTTTGCAAGGACAAACCCCTGCAGGAAAATGCTGCCATGGAGCAGGCTTACCCGAGGAGCTGCGTGGGAAGCTGCCATCTCCAGGGAGGGTGGGCGTACTGGGCTGTAAGGGCACCGTGTCCTGCTTTCTCACGACCGTTTTCTTCATGGCGCTACCAGGGTCTTTTCTCTGTACACTGGAAACTGTGCCATTGATAGGTGGTAGGCTGAAGCCTGCAGGGACCAAAGAGGAGCCTGTAAGTGGTGAGTTCTGGACAGGGTGACGATGAAAAAGGCCAGAGAAGTTGCTAGAGCTGGGTAACATTCTTTGTTGTCCCAAAGAACTTCAAGTATAACAATGGCACACTAACATGGGACAGTGATCACAGAATCCCAGAGAAGTTTGGGCTGGAAGGCACCTTTAACCACCATCTAGTCCAACCCCTGTGAGCAGGGACGTTGTCTAGATCAGGTTTGTTAGAGCCCTACGTAAACTGGCCCTGAACACCTTCAAGGATAGACCAACAACAGCTTCCTTTGGCAAATCCTGCCAGCTTTTCATCCCCTTCATTTAAGAAAAAATTATCCGTAATATCTAATGTAAATCTGCCCTCTTCTAGTTTAAAAGCAAACTGCAGTGACGTTTCTCCCAAGAAACAAGGAAAACCCAGTATTGCTTTGCTTTTGTTCTCCTGTTCCAGAGGCAGGCAGGGAAGTTACCAAAGTGCAGATAGCCTGGTGTGATGCCCTTGGGCTGAGTGCTGCCCCTGAGGGCCCCGCTGCCGCCCTCGGGCAGCGCTCACGGCCCTGCAGGCTGAGCCCCTCTGCCAGGATTCAGTTGGGAATGCTGCTTGCTCCTGGGGCTACAACACAAGCACTGCCTGGGGCTTCAGCACAGCTCTACAGTGCCAGCTCCTCAGCAGGGAGCAGCAGGAGAAGGATCTCTGGTGTTTTCATCAGAAGGAATGGAATTTAGTTCCTTCCAGGTTGCAGCCTGGTTGAAAAGCATCCTTTTGGCCTCACCTTCCCTGGAGGCTGCTCTCCAGGAGAGAGTCTGAAGTCCCAGTGTACTTTGCAAGACAGAATTTTCTACTCTGAAAGACTTTACAAGTGGAGGTGGGAAGCTAATATTCTGTTACTGACTCAATGAGGCCATGGGCAAGACACTTCATGTCTCTCTATTTTTCTGTAGGAAACAGAATTAAATCCTAATGCAAGCTTCTTACTCATATGCAAGCAGAACAGCCCCCCCAGTCTGATTGCAACATTGTGCAAAGTGCAAGCAAGTGGTCAAAAAGGACCACTACAAGTGTAGCCACCACTTACTTGCTTCAGCTGCATCCCCAGGCTCAAATGTCTCTGGAGGAAGTTGCAAGGATTTTTCATTTTGTCTCCTCTTCATCTCTTCCATCAAAATCTCCATTTTCTTCAGCTCTAAGTTCTCTTTAGCCAACCTGCACAATTCAGCGTGGGTCTAGGTGCAATGGAAACACATCACAGACTGTAAGCAGAGACACACCAAGCAGACACAACATCTCATCAGGAGCACAGAGTGCACAGAGTGCCACAGTCTTCCATGCAGCTCCATATCCATTCCAATAGTTTCAGAGGAATGTCTCCCATGCTCACCTTGGCAATTACACACAGTGAGGTGGAACACTTCACTGCCACAACCTCACACTGCTGCAACTGCAACCTATGTCAGGAAGCCCTGCTTGAAGCATGAAAGTCATAGGAGTGCTCCAAGACAGATGAAGAGCTCACATGACAGTGAGCAGGCAGTGCAGTTCCTACAGGCCATGGCAGAAGAATGAAAACCATGTGCAATAACCAGCAAGGAGGGGCAATGGCTGTTGCTTAACACTCATGGCCAGGAATTGCAGCTGTTTCTCACTTCCTGGCTTCTGAAGGACTCAGCTCTGAAGGACTTGGTCTCTGAGGCCAGCAGACCAAAAGGAGGAGTCTTGTGAAAACAAGTTGCACAAATGCTGATGTTAATGAGCAGAAAACATGAGAATGAGAGGGCTGTGAGATACAGCCACAAAGGTAACCAGGAAAAAGCAAACTCTCCCATTTTAGTTTGCAGCCTTGCTTACACTCAACATTAGAGTCTTTGCTTCTCTGCATCCAAGGATGCACTTCTCCCACATTCACTGATGTCTAGCATGATCTGCCATTCTGAACTTCTCTAAACCAGCCTTTGCACATAAAGAATGCTTCTGGCGTGACCTTAGCACCATCTCCAAACCAGACACCTTGGCACTACTGGAAATAGCCAAGCAATTGCTATGTAGCTGTCAAATACATTCCCAAGAGAATCCCCATCCCCCAAGGAGTGGAAGATTATGATTTTCAGTGGCATTTTGGGCCAAGCACTAAACAGCCACTGGAAAGGAAGTCTGCTCATCCCTGTTCTTATCCCTTACCTTTCCAAAGCTGTCCCTCCGCTCCTTGTCACTCCTAAGACCAGGACTGCTGGGATGATCTGTCTCCTTGGCCTGACTCAGTGAGAGGCCTGGGAATGGAAGCAAAGGTTCCTGTAAATCTCTGGCACCACGTGTTGGAAGCAAAAGAAGCTTTGCTTTCCTCATTAGATGTGCCCAGTATTCTGCAATCCTGTATTTGCAGGGAACAAAGTGCTCATCCAAAAGTTCCACTTTTGCTCTCCTTCCTCATTCCAGGGGTTTATTCTCTGCTTTCTTTTCAGCAGAGACATCCAAACCCAAATAAACATGACCTAGCTCAAAATAATTTTGATCTTGGCTGATATTGACAATTCAAAATGTCCTTAATAGAAATAGCTGATGGCCGGTCATTCTGAAACACTCCCCAACAGAGCTGGTAGAACTAGGAGAACTGATTCTTCACATGGTTTCACAGAGGATAAAAAAATGTAGCAGTCAAGCACTATGAGAGGTATACCTGTCTTAAAACTGGATTCTATCACCCTGCTAAATGATTGGGTCAGTAACAAAACAAAGACCGGAAAGGATGAATGACAGAAGTGATTTATAGTCCAGAATTAATCCAGAAAAAATGTCATTTACTTACTAAGGACTACCGCTGCCTAGCTGCAGTAAGCATTGCAGTTGCATATACACAATTAAGGAGTTATTCCAAAGGTGCCATACTCAGGATGTGGCAGAACAAACCCTGAGCAAAGGGACCAGGTGATCTGATCCCTTTTTCTGCATCAGCAGAATTACTTCTCCAAGTCTCATCTCTCCTATCATTACGCAACCAGAGATGCCAAAGGAACAACAACAGTGTCATTGAGGCTTACAGCTTGAAAGCAGTGGATGACCCAGAGGTGCCAGAGACTGCATTTTGTCTGGCATAATTCCACTTGTCTGGGATCAGGCAAGGCAGGGACAGGAACAAGGCAGGAGTCATCTCCTCCCCAGCCTCAGCCTGCAGCACTGACACAGGCACAGACAGCCAGGGAAGAGATTTGTCATTGGGAACCTGCCACAGGTGGCTTTGGCCTTGTGCTGTCAGAGGATGACAAACTCACACCCTGCCTAGGCTGCAGCCATTTGGAAGTCTCCTTCTCCTTCACTGGAAAATTCAAAAGGACTTTCATCATAGGAGGTATGCCTATTCCATACAGTGCAAAACAAGGAATAACCAAGTGCAGACCAAAAATCCATGAATCTCCATCAAATCTCAAAGGGTTCAGACCAGAAACTACCTCAAGGAATGGTTTACTCCTTCAAAAGCAGGAGGAAGGAGTGGAAACATTTCTCATTTCATACTAAATTCCTTCATTTTCTACTCTAATTTTGACACAAGAAAGGCTGCAGGGCGATAAAAGGCATGTGCAAGAATGTTTCCTCTTCCTGCACAGCACATCCAGGAGCCAAGGTATCCCCCCAGCTCCTGCCACTCAGCATTTCACACTGGAGGAATTTTCACTGCACTGCCAGAGAACACTCCGAGTCATTGGGCTCTGGGAGAGTCCACTGAGCCCATCAAGAAAATGAAATTAATATAAAGATATCTTTAAATGAATGTGTTTTATCCAAGCTTTCCAAGTGTCACCTCTGAGTCAAGATCCCAATGATCATTTTAGGACAGACATGCCCTGTACATACTTGCATGCTCCGGGGTCTTCTCTTGGCTTCTGCTGCTGGGTCTTGCCCTGAAGAAAATGGAGGACAAAAAAACATATGAGGAGCTAGAAGGAGAAGGGAGAGAATGGGTGTACCATGCAAGGAGGCAAACCTTCTTAGCATGGTCACTGTGACGAAGGATGAATTGTAACACATAAACCCAAATATGATTTATTGTCCTTAAGCTTTCAGTTGCTGGAATCACACAGAACTGGCCAAGCTCTGGCTGAAGTAACAGCCAAGTCCAGCAGGGGACCCATTCTGACATGTTTTGAAGCCCTGCCTCCTCTTCCCCAGCACCACCTCTGCTCTTGGGGCATTGCTCTTGGGTTTGACATTGGATGGGCAAAATGCGGAATATTCAGAGGTTTGCCTAAATACATGGGAGACTGTGCCAAATCACCACAGGAGATGGGAAGAGTGAGGTGAAGAGCACACTGGAGCAGCAGACACCTTGGCTTACCTCATCTCTTGGGACTCCTGCAATTCCATCTTTGGAGAGCTGTGCACAGACCCAGCAGCACTGCCCACAGGGGGAATTCCTGCCTTGCACAGACGGGGGATTAAAGATTTTCCCAATTGTCTCTTCTTCATTTCCCTGCCAGTGGAGCACAGCAAGGAGGTCTGGAAAGAGTAGAACACAGTGCTCAGATCAATCATCCACACTTGCCCCGTTTGATGCCTCAAGAATTTTATCAATGCTCTTAACTGGGACCTGGTAGGAAAAGTCAAACTGATGCAGCAGCTTGGCTGTGGATTGGGAATGCAAAGGGAACTGGGAGAGACCATGTCCCACATTTCTGAGCTCTCCCCACCTTCTCACTTCCCTGGAAATGCGACTACATTCCCAGCTGGCATCCACATGTTTGACATCAAGGTGTTCTGGGGTGCCACTGCCTCCCCTGGCCTTTTAGATGCCATGGCAGTGGGTTTAGATCACTCTTCTCTCCCTGCCCCTAATGTGTCTCACAGCCAGTGCTGATCTCCAGCCAAATCCCCACAAAGCCATTCTGCAGCATGTCCAAACCTGCTTGTCTCAAGCCCCTCATTCCTTCTGCTGCTGCCCTTCCCTCCTACACTTCCCCAGCAGCCTTGGAGCCCAGATGCTGCTGCTGAGCTCTCGGGATGCTCGCTGCTCTCCAGCTCCCACACATCCATCATCTCAGCCTCACTGCCATTCAGGAAGTTCAGCAGAGCTCCCTGCCCTGCTGCTCTCTGCAAGGTCTCTGCCTGCCCAACTTGCTCCAGGGCCCCCATGCCATGGCCAGGAATGGGGGAGGAGGGGCAGATGCACACCCATGCTTAGTATCCAATCATTTCTGGCCCCACTAGAGAGCCAAATCAGGACCTGTTCAAAGTACACTGAAAGGGTCAGTTCCTGTATACACTGAGCCCTTTCTCTGCAAGGCTGAAATCAAGTGCCCAAGCCTTTGATTGGACATTCTGTCAACCAAAACTGTTGTTCATCTGTCTCCTCCTGCACCCCACAGCAAACCCAAAACAACTGCACATCCTGGCCGTGGTGCAAAGAAAATCGTGTGCCTGGGATCTGGGCTGCTTTCCCGATGGCCACATGCCATCTCTTCCCTACGGACAGAGCCATGCCAGAGCACACAGCTGCCCAGAATCTGATGAACTCTGGAAATAGCATCAGAGATTGCTGTGCAGGGGGCATGGCTGTACCACTCACAAGCTCAGACAACCTGACTTTGCAGGTTCCAGCAATCATCTTTTTCCATCCAAAGCAGACACAGCTGACAGAAAACATCAGCAAAACATACAGGTGCATCATAGATACCTGTAGATTACTCAGTGGGGAAGGATTGCTTTCCCAGATTGCACAGCTTTAGCTGCTCTGACTGCTTGTTGGTGTTTTCTCAGCCATAAGACAGACGAGGAACTACAACACAGCCCAGAAACCATTCAAAGACCTCTCCTGCTATTGATACATGCTGAGGACATGACGTCTGCCCTACACACCCATTGCAAAGACAGCCTGAAGCGCAGTGTCCAGCTGAGCTCTTCCTTAGCTCAGCTGCTTCCCTGGGCTCACAGCACAGGAAAAGGCCTCCTTGCTCTGCCTACAGCACATAAAATGAAAATCTACCATCCAGGACTTAGCTTGGTCTCCTTACCTTATGTCCTTTTCCCTCTGAACTCTGCTCCGCGTTGTTTCTTCTGACATCTTCGTTGTCAGTGCTACTTTTCCCTTTCTGTTCCTCCCCATCATACATCTTGCTCAGCTTGATGGAAGAGCTCTCTTGGATGGGAGGCAAGGGCTTGAAGGGAAGGAGTGAAGCGGGACGTGTGTCAGGAAGATTCGTGGCAGGAGTGTAGCCAGTCAGATCTGCAAAGTGGAGACACAAAATGTAACACAGCCCCCAGTGCCAAGATGAAGCATCTGAAGCTCCGTATTTCATGGGACAGATTCCTTGGAAGCTTCTAAATAGCTGCACAGGGAAACATGCTCCTGCTGGCTGCAACTAGAAGCAGGCCAGGGGAAAACCCTGTCCCACTTCCACAGAGCTGCTACAGGAACAGCCTGGCCTCTGGGCTGCCCTGGGACAGCAGGGAGCCCAGAGCCCTGTGCTCTCCAGCCATGGCTCAGCTGCACATGCACCCTGCTGCTGCTCTCCCTGCCCCACAGCTGAGCAGCCCTACAGCTCCACGGGGCACTGCCAGCAGCACAGCTCATTGCAGGGGCACATGCAGGGCACAGCTGTTCCCTGCCAATGTGCACTCTCTGGGCTGCCACAAGACCCTTCCTCCCAACAGAGAGCGGCCAAGCTCCCACCTCACCTCTGTGTGAGGCTGAGCCATGCTCACAAGGGAACAAGTGAGTTCGGTGAACTCCAGTTTTTACAATCAATCCATCTAATGGGTGAGGCATGCAAGGGGTGTTTTCATTATTCAGAAGATCTCTCTGCTTTTTCTTTTCATGCAACTACCATCACTAGAATTCCTTTGAAATGTATGGAGCTGGCAAACCAGGAGAGAAAGCTTCTACAACTTTGCTTATGTGCTGTTCATTACCCATCCACTACTTTGAAATCCCTTTCCTTCTAAACTGTGGGCAACCCACAGTGGTCAACAGAATCTGACAATTACAACTCAGAAGTAATTGCTTTCCAAGTTAGTGTTCATGGCCTTTGTTTCAGTAACTCCCACTCAGTTCCAGGTTGGGTTTTATTGCTTCATTGCTTTTCTTTCTCTTCACAACAGAGGAAATGCTGGCACGTGAACAATGGCCCCTCATGTTGGAAGAAGCTTTGCAATCCAGGTTACATGACCCCAGTACTCAAGGAGTCTGCATTTGCAGGGCATAAACTGACCATTCAATTGGAAATTGCCACTTTTGCTGTGCTTCATTGCTCCATGGGTTTTTCTCCCTGCTTTCTTTCATGTAGAGAACAAACAACCAACATAAAACCCAAAACCAACATAAACATGATCTGCCACAACACATTTCTTATCTTGGCTAATACTGCCAATTTAAATTTTCTGAATGGGAAGAGTGGAGGGCAGGTGATTCTGAAATGCCCTCTAAACAGAGCCCTTAGAAGTAAGAGAACTAATTTTTTACATTATTTCACAAAGGGGAAAATAAAAAGGCAGCCAAGCAATACAAAACGAACGCTTCTCTTAAAACTGGGGCCTTTCAGCCTGAACAATGCTCTGGTCAGTAACAAAAGAGAGACAGGAATCATTCAACGACTTAAGTAATTTCCAATCCAGAATTAATCCAGAAAAACTATCCCCCTGCTTATGGAGCAATACTGGTCTAGTGCTGCATTCAGCATTGCAGCTGCATTCCAGCAATGAAGGAGTCATTCCAAATAGGGCCATACCCAGGATTTGGCAGAACTAACCCTGAGCAAAGGGACCAGGGGATCTGATCCCTCTTTCTGCATCAGCAGAATTACTTCTCCAAGTCTCATCTCTCCTATCATTACACAACCAGAGATGCCAAAGGAACTACAACAGTGTCATTGAAGCTTACAGCTTGAAAGCAGTGGATGACCCGGATGTGCCAGAGACTGCATTTTGTCTGGCATAATTCCACTTGTCAGGGATCAGGCAAGGCAGGGACAGGGACAAGGCAGGAGGCATCTCCTCCCCAGCCTCAGCCTGCAGCACTGACACAGGCAGAGACAGCCGGGGAAGAGATTTGTCATTGGGAACCTGCCACAGGTGGCTTTGGGCTTGTGCTGTCAGAGGATGACAAACTCACACCCTGCCTAGGCTGCAGCCATTTGGAAGTCTCCTTCTCCTTCACTGGAAAATTCAAAAGGACTTTCCATCATAGGAGGTTTCCCTATTCTTCCCAGAGCAAGACCATGAATAACCCAGTGCAGAACCAATATTCATGAATCTCCTTTAAATCTAAAAGGGTTCAGACCAGAAAATACCCAAAGGAATGGTTTTCTCTTTCAAAAGCAGGAGGAAGGAACGGGAACATTTCTCATTTCATGCTAAATGCCTTCTTTTTCTACTCTAATTTTGACACAAGAAAAGCTGCAGGGACATAAAAGGCATATGCAGCATGGAGCGGAAATGTTTTCTTTTTTGCGCTGCAGTTCCAGAATCCCCAGGTACCACTCAAGCTCCTCCCACTCAACACTTCACACTGGAAGAATTTTCACTCCACCACCAGAGAACACACCCAGGGACTGGGCTCTGGGAGAGTCCACTGAGACCATCAAGGAATTGAAATTAATTTAAAGACTTTTTTTAAAGAATGCGTTTTAACCAACCTTTCCAATTGTCAACTCTGAGTCAAATTCCCAATGGTCATTTTAGGACAGACGTGCCCTGTACATACCTGCATGCTCCGGGGTCTTCTCCTGGCTTCTGCTGCTGGGTCTTGGCCTGGAGAAAATGGAAGACAAAAAAACATATGAGGAGCTAGAAGGAGAAGGGAGGGAATGGGCATACCATGAAAGAGGCAAACCTTCTTGGCATGGTCACTGTGATGAAGGAGGAATTGCAACACATAAACCCAAGAGGATGCAAAGATGATGCATTGTCCTTAAGCTTTCAGTTGCTGGAATCACACAGAAGTGGGCAAGCTCTGGCTGAAGTAACAGCCAAGTCCAGCTGGGGACCCATCCTGACATGTTTTGAAGCCCTGCCTCCTCTTCCCCAGCACCACCTCTGCTCTTGGGGCATTGCTCTTGGGTTTGATATTGGATGGGCAAAATGCGTAATACTCAGGGGTTTGCCTAAATACATGGGAGACTGTGCCAAATCACCACAGGAGATGGGAAGAGTGAGGTGAAGAGCACACTGGAGCAGCAGACACCTTGGCTTACCTCATCTCCTGGGACTCCTGCAATTCCATCTGGGGAGAGCTGTGCACAGACCCAGCAGCACTGCCCACAGGGGGAATTCCTGCCTTGCGCAGACGGGGAATCAAAGATTTTCCCACTGATCTCTTCTTCATTTCCCCGCCCGTGGAATACAGCAAGGATGTCTGGAAAGAATAAAACACAGTGCTCAGATCAATCATCCACACTTGCCCCCTTTGATGCCTCAAGAATTTTATCAATGCTCTTAACTGGGACCTGGTAGGAAAAATCAAACTGATGCAGCAACTTGGCACAGGATTGGGAATGCAAAGGGAACTGGACAGGGAGAGACCATGTCCCACATTTCCATGCTCTCCCCACCTTCTCACTTCCTTGGAAATGCAACTACATTCCCAGCTGGCATCCACATGTTTGACATCAAGGTGTTCTGGGGTGCCACTGCCTCCCCTGGCCTTTTGGATGCCATGGAAGTGGGTTTAGATCACTTTTCTCTCCCTGCCCCTAATGTGTCTCACAGCCAGTGCTGATCTCCAGCCAAATCCCCACAAAGCCATTCTGCAGCATGTCCAAACCTGCTTGTCTCAAGCCCCTCATTCCTGCTGCTGCTGCCCTTCCCTCCTACACTTCCCCAGCAGCCTTGGAGCCCAGATGCTGCTGCTGAGCTCTCGGGATGCTCGCTGCTCTCCAGCTCCCACACATCCATCATCTCAGCCTCACTGCCATTTAGGGATTTCAGCAGAGCTCCCTGCCCTGCTGCTCTCTGCAAGGTCTCTGCCTGCCCAACTTGCTCCAGGGCCCCCATGTCATGGCCAGGAATGGGGGTGGAGGCAGCAGGGGCAGATGCACACCCATGCTTAGTATCCCATCATTTCTGGCCCAGCTAAAGAGCCAAGCCAGGACCTGTTCAAAGTTCACTGAAAGGGTCGCTTCCTGTCAGGGAAAAGGTCTCAGAGCTCTGCTGTGTCCTGGGTTGACTATATGATGCTTTTATCCCCAATTGTCTTGTTCTGTTTATACCGAATAATAAGTTTTACACCTTTAAGACTCTCTTCCAGACAGTGAAGAGGGGAGGGAAGAAGCGCACAGTTTGTTTTCAGACTGCTCTCACTCCTCCACATTCCTGCTCCTGGACTGTGTTGTCTGCGGATGGACAGACAGCCGGACAGAGCGCCTTTTCCCCTTTTTTTCTGCTTTTAGTTAGTTTTAGCTAGCTGAGGCAAAGAAGTTCCCTGGACCGTGATTTTTTTCCTTTTTCCTTGGACCTGTTCAACCCTGCTCTGGACTGAACACCCAGAAGAGCACCGGCAGCTCCACCTGTGGCCCCCTGGCCGGGCCTGGGCCGCGGCGTTTCCAGCACCAGAGACTGGTCAAAGACTGAGTGAGCCGAGCTGCAATCCGGGGAGGGGAATGTTCTGAGTTTGCTTTCTTTGGAGCAGTGAGAAGTTTTATTGTTTAATATTGTTTGGGTTCTATTGTTTAATAAACAGGTTTCTTTCCACTTTTTCTCCAAGGAGATATTTTCTCCCGAACAGGTTAGAGGGGGGAGGGGCAATTGAATCTGCTTTTGTAGAGAAGCCCCTTTGGGGGTTATCTCCCAAACTTGCCCTAAACCAGGACACAATGCCACCCAGACAGACAGTGCCCAGGGAAGCAGTGCCCATAAGGAGCCCAGAGGAGTCCAAAACAGCACACAAACTCTCTTTCCACACTCTGTGCCTCTTGACTGCCTCTGCTTGGTAGCTTTTCTTCTTCAGCTTGCATGAGGGCAATTTCCCCCTTCATCTCAAGCAGCCTTTTCTCCTGCTCCCTCTGTACCTCTGCCAGGAAGTTTGACCGTTCCTCCAGCTGCTTCCGTGCCTCCACATGCTGCTCTTCCAGTTGTCTCTCCTGATGAGGGGAACAGACAATTCCTGATGAAGTCCAAGCAATGCTCCCCATAGAAAGAAATGGAAGCTTCATCCCTCCAACAACCCCCCCACCTGGAAAGTGCACATGAGTCATGACTTTGTGCCCTCCAGCAATGCTGTTCTAAACCAAAATGTAGAGGGAGTGTCAGCAGGTGGAAGGAAGGAGATGCCACCTTCCTTCCCTGCTCTCATGGCTGCCTGTTTTCTAGCCCCTCTCTCCTCAGCATTTCTGCCTGTTCTCAGAGGCTCGGTGCTAACATTCCCCCTGCCCTTTCATCAAGGAAGAGCTGCACATGGACTGCAGGATGAGGATGAGGCCAGCGCCTCAATGATCCAGTCACAAGGCAGGCCACCAGCTGAAATACCAGCAACACAGGGCCTCTTGCATATGATTCAGGCCCAAAGACATCTGTCCACCATGGCCTCCCATGGACAGAAAGCAAGGAACCCAGTTGCTGGGACTGCAGTTGGCAGCAAGGTCAGCAGCCGCCTGCTGCATGGCACAAAGCTGTGGGGAAGATCCTGCCCCTTCACTGCCATGCTTTGGGTGGCGACCACCCAGCCTCCTAGGGAACTTGGCTGATGCCCATCCTCAACCTGTGCATGCATATACTGTCCCAGCATTGTCCTCTGGCTCTTCACAGGCCTTCAAGTATGAGCCCTTGAAGGGCCCTGCTGCCTGGCCCAGCAACGTCTGGCCTACAGCAGATGCTTGTGGCCATGTCACATACTCAGGCTGCTCTTCTGCTGAGACAGCCCACCAAACCTGCCTGAAATCTTCAGGGGCCTCTTGTTTCTTACCAGTTCTTGCATGAGATTCGTTTTTTCCTCTTCCTGGGCAGAGTGCCAGAGTCTCAGAGCCTTGCAGCACTGCTCTTGTGCCCAGCGGAGCTGTTCAGCCATGTCTTCACATTGCTGCTGGCTGAGAGCTCTTACAGCCAGCAGCTCACGACGAAGGCCCCTCACATCCTCTGCAAACATGACACACAACAGCAGTCAGACACTCCACAAGCAGAGCAATCTGCTGGCCTTAAGCCCTTCCAGTTTCAGGCAAGGAGGGACCTGCCCTCAGCTGCTTCACTGCTCAGAAGCCCTGGGCACAGAGCTGCCTTCGCAGCCACTGCACTGGGCAGGGCCATCAGCAGAAACAAAGCGCACCAGGCTCTCACCCAGTATTGCCTCCTTGGCCTGCCTGGCCCTGTGCACTTGGGCTTCCACACGGCTCCTGGCCATCTCCAGCTCCCATAAGTGCTGCTGAGCCTCCAGCAGGCTGCTTTGCAGGCTCTCCTTCTCTGACCTACAAGGCATGAAGATGAAGAGCAATTGCTCCTGGCACACAGGGGCAGCTTCTCCAGTAAGATGTGCCTTAAGATCCCTACACCTTAGTATGCAAAATGGCTTGCATGGAATCTCAGATACAGCAGGACTATTTTGCCACTTTACACAGCAAATCAGGCCCCTCCAGGTGACTGGGCAGCCTTTTCTCATGTCCTAGCCCAGCTCAGTTTGGTCTCAGCAACCAAAGCTGAAATTGCTGTTGCCTGACCTAGCACACACGGGTGTGCCCACCAAGTATCTGCAAAGGGACAAAAGCCCAGCCTTTGCTCACAGCCCTGAGCTCATCAGCACTTCCAAGTCACTCTGCAGGTGCAGGACAGAACAGGGCTCTCCTGGCTGACTCCTCAATGCTTCATGCCATTCATAGTGGACGTAGAGGTACTTTGTTGGCCAGGCACTCTCTAAGTAAAAGGGACTAAAGGAATTCACCAAACCATATAGCAAAACCTCTGGCTTCTGGCAGCATGAGTAGGAAACCAGAAGTAGGTTTCTATCTGCACAAGAACTCACTAGGAGGAGGGACAGATATCTTGCAAATTAAATTACTGGAATACATGAACAAGACCACTTGCTACCTTTATTTTTGGCTAACTAAGCCAGCAGTGCCCAAATATCTGGGCACTCTTTAAAAAGGAAGAAGGATCAGCCAAAAAGATCCTTGACAGGTTACAGAGGTGGCTGGACAAGTGGGCAAGAATCAGTGCTCAGCAAGAATCCCCAGACACTGTCAAGAAGTCACAAGACCTTTCCCTTCTGCTGCTGCTGCTCTTTATAAGCAGTTCTAGGTTCTGCACCATCCTTCACAGGAGTCAGCTCTGCAGGCTCTCAAGATTTTCAGCATGACCCTCCAGCTTCACCTGAAGCGCCAGCGCCCTACTCACAACATTCACATCTAAGAGCCTTGAATTCCAAAAACCCCATGTCAAACAACTTGGCAAGCAAAGATTGATGGTCAGATGCACTGAAGGAGAAAGCAAAACCAGAGGGAAACTTCTGGTTTCAGCAAACATCTGCACAGTGTCCCTGGTCCTCAATTCAGTGCCAAGTTGGCTTGCTTTGCACTTGTCACAGGAATGTGCAAGGGGTCCCAAGCAGGCACCCAAAAAATGCTTTGAGAGCTTGAGCTGGCAGAAAAGTAAGATTCACATCACAGTATCCTTCTCTTTTTGCTTGTATCTCTTTGCTTCTCTGTCCGACAAACATCTGGAGAGCACAGAGCAGGCAGTAAATCCTGACATAATGCTCACCACCTTTGTAACTACAGACCTTCAATAATGTCCCACCCAGGGTCTCCTCCCTGCCTTTACCTGGCCTCTGCCAGCTGCTCTGAAAGGCCTCACAGGTCCCGCTCCGTGGCTGCCAGTCGGGCTTCCAGGGCAGCGTTCTCCTGTGCCAGCACTGCCTTCTCTCTGCACACCTGGGACAGGGTGTGCCCTTGGCGGGAGAACTCCTGCAGCAGCTTCTCCAGGCCCCTGTGGGCTGGCCGCTGCCGCCGGAAAACCTGGCAGTGGAGGGGCACCATTTTTCAAGAGGAACAACAACAACAACAACACAGGCTCGGTCTCAGCTTGCTGCCAGAAGCAGCATTCGGGGGGGTCTTGCTAGGACAAATCCCTCTCCCACAAGTGCTGCCTAGGAACAAGGTGAGCATACCTTTGGCACAGCCAGAGGAACCGCTTCCTTCAGCAGATCCCTCTGAGGCTGCCATTCCTCCGCTGTCGCTGCCGCCACTTCAGACGCCCTCTCTAATGAGGAGTGGCACTTTCTCTCAAATGCAGCCAACTCCTTCCACCTACGGCAAGCAGACAGACAAACAAGCCTTTAATTGCAACACAGTCTCCTTGCAAGACCAGGACAGCATAGCATGTCCCACACAAGGCAGTCTCAGGGGCTTCCAACAGCCCTCTACTTCCACCTCAAGAGAATGCTGCAATTCCCTCCCTAGACCAGCATCTCTCTTTGTTGTTCATGCAGGTGAAAGAGTCACCACTGAGGAAGTCAAACAAGCTTCCAGAAGCCACAGAACACTTCCAGAAAGCTCAGGTACTCTCAGCTGAGTAACAGCTTCCTGCCTGCTAGCTCTTACACTCCTTTCTGATTACGGTGGATACTGGACTTGCAAAAGTTCTTCTTTGGCTAAGACATGCTTGCTAAGTCGAGATGAGTACTGCCACAATTACTCTTGCTTTCACTAGTGAAACAAGGAAAGAGCCTGCAAGCCATAGCTTGGGGAGGAGGTGGGGACGATTTTCCAATCCAGTTATCAAAGGATGGTTAGGCTGGCAGAGATCGCAGGAAGCCTCTAGCCCAGTCTTCAGTTCCAAGCACTTGGGTTCAGCATCTGGACAGGCTGCTCAAGGCCCCATCCAGCTGGGGTTCTGAATTTCCAGGAGTGCAGTCTACACAAGCTCTCTGAGACACTTGTTATGCTGCATGACTGCCTTTGCAGGTCAATGCTTTGCTCTCCTTAAGCCCAGCCTGATCCTCCCTTGCTTTTACTCTGGTCTAGTTTGGAATGCTTTTTGTCAAGGTTTAAGGAGTGAGTCCCAGGAGGCAGCTGTGCTCTAGGTTGCTCAGCAGCCAGACCTGCCCTGGGCTGCCTTCCCCCGTCTGTGCTGAGCAAGTCCAACAATGTGAAAGCCAAATTTGTTCTTTGACATTGGGCCTCCTAAAGCCCAGCAATGCCCACCCCTGCTCAGAGAAAGCGAGAAAGCTCAACACAGACCTGAACTCCTGGGCGCCGTGCACTCTGTCCGTGCTCTCCTGCCGCTCCGCCTTTCCTGCCTGGGCCCAGGAGTCCTGACTGGCAAGATCCTCTCCTCGTGGGACCTGCAAGGAATAGGCAGGGAAAAAGCACAAACAAGCAATCAGGAGCAGGGAAGTTGGCTCCTGAGAGCTGGCAGAAGCAGCAAGCAACAGCTCACCTGAAGGCAAAAGCTGTTGTGTGGGGCTGTTTATGTGGTGTTCATGTGGTGTTTATGTCCCAACTAACCCTGGAGTTGTTCAGGGAGTATCTGAGTAGAAGCAGGGAACATTTCCCTGCTCAGCTCTGCTCAACTGGCTTCCCCTCAGGATTTCAGGCCTTCAAGAGCAGCCAACAGGAACTGCATTCCAGTCCTTCACAGACAGATTTTGTCTCTGCCATGCAGAGCTGCTCAGGAGTCTTTTCAACACACTTGGGTCATGTCAAAGTTAAGGGGGCAGTGGAAGCAGTGCCTGTAGCTACCTAGATAGGGCGTGGAGAGGGGTGGGTCCCTGCAGGCAACAGCGGCTCCTCGGCACCCCTCAAGGCTGTGAACTGCACCTGGGGACCTCTCTCTGCTGACAGCAGGGAGCCTGCACAGACTCTGTGCACAAAGGGGCTGACTTCCACACCAGTAGCACTAAAGGACATCATGCTACCGCTTCTCTGACACCAAGGCAAGTTCACAGTCCCTGTGAGAATGCCAGGAAAACGATGCCTGCATGTCAATTTTCAGATGCCATTTCCCACGGGTCAGTGGCTGGGCTGAAGAGTGAGGTCATGGCAGGACTCCAGCCCCCAGCATCCTCAGCCACAAAGGGCAAGGGCTGCCTGCTCAGAAACTTGCAGCTCTGCACTGCCCCAAAGCTTTGCACTCAACCAACCAAAGCTGCCACTGATTGCTGCAGGATGCTCAGGCCCTGGACTGACAACACCTGGAGGTTTGTTATCCTTTGTGTCCCCTTTAGCCTCTGGAGGCAGAGAGCGAGCCAGAGGAGGTTCTGCTGCTGCTGTGGTGCTCTGCAGACAGGCAGCAGTGTGAGGGACAGGGAGTCACCTGTCATTTAGAACCTGATTTCTTCTGAGCTCTATTCCCAGCTGTCCTAAGCACAAGTCATGAATTTGGATAAAAGTGAGATGCTCAGGCATTAAAACTCAATTAAAAAGGGCTGATAAGTCTAATGTTTAAACGGGATTGTGCATGCTTCTGCAGGAGATATTTCAGGCTGGCTACAATCAGCATGCAGCCTCCTGTCTGCAAAGCTTGACTTTCATTAGTTAAAACCTCCTCAGTGGAAAAGGAGGAAAGGGATGGAATCCTTCTGGTAGTGTTCATGCAGATGCTGATGTGGACTTTCTTTCAGCTTGCCAGGCTGACACTGTACTGCAACAGGCCAAGCCCACAGCTTTCTCCACACTCCTCAGACACCAGGAATGTCAAGGGTGCCCGTCCCACTCACCGAAGCGCGCGCTTGACTCCTTCCACCTCTGAGGCGAGCTGCCGGGGGCAAGGGAAAATGAACCAGGTGCTGTTAGAAAACTGTTTGTGCGGAGGAATCCCACAGAACAAGCCCACCCAAGCAGAGAGCATTCTCCTTTCACAACATCCCTCCAGGAGCAACACTTCTTTAACACAGCAAGCAAGACTGCAGGCCAATACCCTAGGCTGTGTCTACCTTTTGCTCGGCATTGCCACTAAGGAACTAGAAACTTGGCCTTGAAGATGCAAATTGTTCCTTAGCAGGCAGTGCCTGCATTGGAGCTCATTGTCTACACTACAGCTAAAGCAGCTTTTTTCTCCTCTCTTTCCTGGACTTGCTTTTTCTTTTTGTAAATTGCATGTAGCATGTGCCATGTGCTTGCCGTAAACAATTCCCTACAAAACCTTCCACCAAACCCCTCTCAGCACTTGCAGTTCTGTTGGGCCTCAGCACAGGCCCAGCTCTGGGCTTCAGGAGCACACACAAAGTGCTCGGCAGTTTGCCCTTCAGCACAGAGCCAATGGCTCTTGGAGCACACAGAGGGGGTCCAGTTACACAGGCACATCCTTGAAGGATGGAATGCAATCAAAAGATGCTTTTCCTCAGTTCTGGAGAGACCTGCATAGTTTTTAGGAGGATGCCTGCAAAGCTCTCCCAGTCTGCATTTTGGAGGTTCCTACACCCTGCTGGGCAAGAGACACCCCCGTCTCCAGCGGAAGCTCTTGACAGGAGCTTTACCAAACAAATGGCATCTTTATGCCATTTTTGTTCTAATGTGCTGCCCCAAGGGGAAAAACAACTTCTATTTACCAGCCAAACGAAGAAAAGCTTTCCGAGAAGCCGCCAATGAAAAGGCGCTGCTGACTGCTCTACGGACTCGCTCCATCCTTTGAGCAGGGCTGCTCGAGTCCGTAGGCCAGGAAACAACAATGGAAAAAATCCCCACTTGCACAAGTCCCGGGACTGTGCAAGTAAAAAGGGGGAAAACAGGACACTTGCACAAGTCCTGAGACTGTGCAAGTAAAAAGGAGAAAAACAGGACACTTGCACAAGTCCTGAGACTGTGCAAGTAAAAAAGGGGTAAAACAGGACACTTGCACAAGTCCTGAGACTGTGCAAGTAAAAAGGGGAAAAACAGGACACTTGCACAAGTCCTGAGACTGTGCAAGTAAAAAGGGGAAAAACAGGACACTTGCACAAGTCCTGAGACTGTGCAAGTAACAAGGGGTAAAACAGGACACTTGCACAAGTCCTGAGACTGTGCAAGTAAAAAGGAGAAAAACAGGACACTTGCACAAGTCCTGAGACTGTGCAAGTAAAAAAGCGGTAAAACAGGACACTTGCACAAGTCCTGAGACTGTGCAAGTAAAAAGGAGAAAAACAGGACACTTGCACAAGTCCTGAGACTGTGCAAGTAAAAAAGGGGTAAAACAGGACACTTGCACAAGTCCTGAGACTGTGCAAGTAAAAAGGGGAAAAACAGGACACTTGCACAAGTCCTGAGACTGTGCAAGTAAAAAGGGGTAAAACAGGACACTTGCACCAGTCCAAGGACTGTGCAAGAAAATAGAGAAACAAAAGGACACCGGCCGTAATCTGAGAACAACTCAGACGAGGTGATCCTCCTGCAAGGAGCACGCCAAGAGCTGCTCTGGATGCTGAGGCCTTGTGGGCACCAGGAAAACCTCCTGCTGACAACGCTGTGACGTGGCAGCCCTCTGCTGACATCACAATAGCAGCCGCTCTGGCTTGCTCTGTGAGTTCATGCATGGCAACCAAACCTCCTCTACAGCTAATGCAAAACAAAAGCCCCGAAAGTTCTCCTCTGCCCCAAAGGAGCACAAAACCCCCTTGCAGTCCATAACCCACAGCTCAAAGGATCCCAGAGTAACACAGAACAGGCATCAAGCCCATTCACCCTGTACGCCAAGCTGAACACTCAGAAAGAGCCAGCATGTGAGGAAACCAAAGGCAATGTGCCCTTTTGCCCAGCAGTGCTTCTGACTAAAACCAAGAACTCTTGGTTAAATGCTGTGGATGAAATTGTGCTTTGCTAATATACTGGAGAGTTCCCTCAACTGGAATGCCTGTCATTCCCACCCACTTGCTGCATGGCTAACATCAACCAGCAAACTGTAGGGCTTGCTGAAGGAACAATGACACCTAAGTTGGGAGAAAAAGCCAAGTAACCAACCTGCTGCACACACAGCACACTGCTGCTGCACAATTACAGCACCTCAAAGAAGCCTTTGGGACCTGTGCCTCACTTCTGGCAGCTTCCCTGCAGTATGCATCTGGCAGTCACAGGGATCTGACTCCAATGGACACACAGAAAGAAGGAAAAGAACCTTAAATCCCAATGTGGGACAATGTAGAAGCTGGTGGGGGGAGGAAAACCACCAAAATGGGCAAGTCCCACCTAAAAGGGAGTTATGAGGCAGAGACCAAATAGCTCAGCTGGTGGGCACACCTTAGCAAGGCAGGCTCAGGAAAACAGAGCAACCACAAGCTTTCCAAAGTTCAGAAGCTTCCTTCCCCCTCCTCTCCTCTGCCCTTGGAACCAATTTTTTTTCTCCCTCCTAAAAATAACTTCATGAGCACGAACAGAAAGTGCCTGGAAAAACCACCAGGTCTCAGTTAAAAACTAAAGGAATGGAGAAAGATCTGGGCTTTTGCTGTTTGCCTGCTCTTGCAGCCATGGCAGCATTTTGGAAGGGCTCTACACAAGTCCAGGTGTTTCCCAGCTCCAGGACCACCTCTGGCATGAGCCCAGCAAGTGGAGTGGAGAGAGCAGCTGGTCAGACACCACATGTGACAGCTGGGAGGCTGCATATTGTCCTGATGCAAATTCCCTTTCCAGAAATACCAGAAGTACCCGTAGCACTCCAAAGGTGTATAATGAATCAGTTCAAATGTTAACTCATTTTGCTCTACTCAGTTCCAAAGCTCGGGTGACTGAAATTAGTTCTACCTTCTGGGCTGAAACATCAGAGGGGAGTGCCCCCGATTGGATTACCTCGGGCTGTGGAGTCACTGTGTATCCAGATGTTTGGATAGGAAGATTGAGGGCATGGTCCTGTGAGAGAGCAGCTGCTCCTGCTGCCCGCTCTGCCTTTGGCATCTGATATGCTGCAGGTGTGGCAGCTGCAGCAGGATTTCCTGTGGGAAGAGGCAGCACTGCTGCCATGGCCCTCAGATTGCAGGGGCCCTTGGCTGTGCCCCCAGCACAGGAGTGTCACCCACGGGGGGGCACAAGGGGAAGGGCATTAGGAGGGAGAGAAACCAGTGTCTAGGGAGTGTGTGAGGGAAATAACAATTGATTTCCTTTTCCTTGAGTAAAGAGTTGCAAGAGCCCTGCTAGAGCTGCTGGTGGCTTGGCCTCTTGCAGGGCTGGGGAGAGCCCTGGGGCCAGGGCCCCTCCTCTTTTTGGGACACCAGGTCTAGCTGGGCAAGTGGCCCCTGTTCCAGCCAGGAGCAGAGGTGCTGTGCCTTCTGCCCTGGGCACAGGGACCTGCCACTGTCACCAGCTCTTTCCACAGCTCGTCCTGGTGCTGGGCCTGCCCTGAAGGGATGGGCACAGGAGGGGAGTGGCTGTGAAACCCAGGGCGGGGCTTTCACATTGACTGCTCTCAGTGAGTGTCTGGAAATGACAGTTTTCCATCTTCTGCCAACCAAGGCTGCCAGTGTTTCTGTGTTTGTATTGATGAGAAGGGTAGAGTGTGGGCTTGTGATTTCATGGAGAGGCAAAGCAGTGTCTGAATTCAATTGATTTCAATTTTTTCTTTCTTGGTATTTTGTCTGTGAAAAGTCCGAAAATGAAGGACATCTTTCTGGAATCTGCTGTCTGTGACCTCAGTACTGGCCGAGTGACCTTCAGAACCTTGAACTGACTAAGCGAGTGCATGAACTCTATTAGCTCTTTTTAGAGGGAGAAAATAAACCAAACCCAAACCTGTTTTCTGAATCTTTGGAAAATCTGACTTATCCAAGACAGTATCATTTGGAATGTACAGATTTTCTGTTCATCATTCATTCAGGCGCCTGTGAAGCCAGACCAGCAATGCTCTCTTCAAAGATTTAACACAGCTGATTGACATCAAGTCACTTGAAATTTTGCCTCAACTTTCAATGATATTTTGAATATGAGAATTTGCATTTCAGGGAGGAACAGAATGCATTTGCACAGTTCCATTTTGGGGTTTTTTTTTTTTTTTTTTTCAACACACAGATTCTCTCATTTCCCCTTCTGTAATCTTAAGCATTAAAGTTAACCATCTGCTTTGGAAACGCAGCTGAAATGTAACTCTTTCTGCTTTTTTGCTTAACTTTTTTTAGGGGCTGAAAATATTCAGTTGTAATTTGCTTGATAGAATTGTTTGTCACTGTGGGATTGGAAAAAGTTCACAAGAATTTCCCCCATCTCAGATTTTAAAATAATTGAAAATGTTATTATAAAGACTATTTGGCAATATTTAATTTTTGCTTCCTGTGTAACTTTATTAAATCTGTACTTTAAAACAAGTGTTACCTAGCAGGCTTTCAGTTCAATGACAGCAGTTGCTTTTCAGCAGGCTGATTTTCCTGTAGGACTAGCCAAGGAAAGTACCTTAGGAAACTGAGTTTTCCACATTGTTGCAGTGTAGGAATGGTATTCCCTAGTTGAGTGCTCACACTGATACCCCTCAGAGCACGTGCCCCTCACTGACTTCCCCACCACTTTCCCTGTGGCAGGATGGAGAGAAGAGCACAAATGGGTAAAGATCACGGGTTGAGATAAGAACAACTTACTGGAAACAGCAATGGAAAAAGAACACAGACGGTAATAACAGCACTAAAAGGAGAGTGTACCAGAGGCAAACGAGTCCCACGTGATCGTTCTCCACACAGAACTTGGCACAGCCCGTGACTTACAGCACACAGGTGGAGGAAGAACAAACCCTTCCATTTGTCCCTGCCACGTGGCAGGTGGTATCCAGTTACCCCAAGGTCCTGGCCATGCTCCTCCGAGCTGCTGCAAAGATCACCCTCCTGGCTGGATCCAGGACACAGGATCCTTCCTGCGGGTCCTGGCTCTTGCTCTGGGTGACAGACCCCCACGGCATCTGCCCTGGCAAAAGGGACTTGAGGACAACCTCTCACTTATTGACATCAACCCCTCTGCCCCCGCCCCAGCTCCCTTTTTGCCTCCAGAAAACTTTGAACAGAAGTAGCACTTAAGTACAGTTCTGCACATCCTGAAGTGGCAGGAAGGTGACCCACATGTCGCTGTAGG
Source organism: Passer domesticus (assembly GCF_036417665.1). Taxonomy (NCBI): domain Eukaryota; kingdom Metazoa; phylum Chordata; class Aves; order Passeriformes; family Passeridae; genus Passer; species Passer domesticus. The sequence continues at coordinate 204,009 of NW_026990182.1, forward strand.
CACATGTGCAGCAAGGACAAAGAAAGTGTTTGAGGGGCTGGCTCTCAAGGCATTCACTCATGCAATAGGAGCCCTGTTTCTGAGAGGCACAGCCAAGAGTGGAGCAGTCAGGTGTGGAGAACAGGGGATCTCCTGAGCCAGGGAAACCCTGGGGGAGCAGAGAGACGCAGACACCGGGCAGACCCCAAGTGACACCTGCTGCTGGGGCACAGGCACCGCGGGGACACGCACACTTTGGGGTGAGCTTGCTGTGCTTTACTGGAGTATGCAGCACACAGGCATTCTGTTTCTCAGAAATCATTAAATATGTATAAATTGCTTGAGTCTGCACAGTTAGTTTCTGAGGGTCTGCTGGGGATCTTTAGAGACCCTGGGTGTTCACTGAGCTTTTGGACTTTTGTTGACCTTTCATTGTGGTCTTCCATATAGTAGTCATTTTCATCTTGATTATCTGAGCTGCAGAATGTGTTCTTGAGGAAACTGTCTTGCTCTGGCTTGGCTTGGGACATAGAGGGTTTCAGAGCTTTCAGAGTTCCACTACCCTCTCCTTCCTCCTAAGCTATTTGCAACAATCCCTCACACAGATCCTTTTGAGATTTGTCTTGGAAGTCTCACTTCTAAAACTAATTTTCTTTTCTAGGACAATAATATTTGTTATTATAAATATTTGCAAAACATCTCCTGAAAGCTGAAATACAATGAATTATCACACACAAAAAAATGCAAACAGCAACAATTCCAGCACTGGTTAGAAATAGTTCTGTAAGCCTTTAAAGGTCTGGTAGCCATGAGGAAAGCCAGTCCCACCTAGAGTAGGGACTTCTAGTCTTCTCCCATTCTTACATTCCTTTTTCTGATTGATGATATGCCAGATTGCTGGATATCAAATCAACCAGCATTCTTGTAACAAATCCAGCAATTTGTAACCTTTACTCAGGGTTCAAGGCAGTAGCTGCCTTTAGCACCACATCTTTTGTTCCAGGAGTACCACCTGTTACTTTAAGGTTCTGTTCAGGGATAACCAGTGACCTCCTTTTTGTGCTGAACCAGACATAACCATTTGCAGCACATAAACTGTCACTTTTCTTTCCCATTTATTTTCAAGTATATTCTATCAATAAGGACCATGGTGGTTCCTGCTCTGAGGTGCATTGACCATGCCTTGAGTACATAGTTCAGTTATTTTTTGAGAAATACGCCCAAAATACCACAGGGTTCCTTCCTTCGTTCCCATTCTTTGAGCTAAATATGGGGCTACTGTGCAGGGCAAAGGCACTCATGGATGAACAGTGCAAAGGGTTCTGTCAAATCTGGTAACTCCAGAGCAGGGGTTGTCATCAAAAACATTTAAAAGATATGGAAAGGCTGTTGGACATTCGAGTCCAGTGTAACAGCCTCCATGGATTCCTTTCATGGTTCCTACAAAGGCTTTTCCAACAGTCCATAACTGGGGCTCCATAATCAACACAAACCAGTCATTCCCAAAAAAGCACACAGTTCTTTTACAGATCTGGGCTCTGGTGTTTGACAAATTGCTTCCTCCCTTTGTGTCCCCAGACTACACTGTCCTTGTGAGTGTGGCAGCCAGGAGATGAGACATGGGTAGATATAGACATGGACTTCAAAACTAACACAAGATATGATTGAAAATGAGCTTTGGATGGTAATATTCAACACATTTTAAACAACATGCTTTATTACTTCTCCCTGTAATTCCTGGACAACTTATGGCTGGCACTTATTTTTGGTGCCAGCTGACTGAAATCTGGAATAATCCTGGGTATGGGGGAAATGACAACAAAACCATCATAAATTGAATATAAAATGTTTTTCTACATGTGTCAATAACTTCAATGACCACTTGCAGTCAGCACAAATGTCAGCCTAGAATTTTGTTCAGGGCCAGCACTGGCCTTTCCATGTCAGCTCCTCCTGCAGAGGCTGTGGGGGCCTGGGCATGCTGCTGGCTTGTTTCCTTTTAGGAGACTGGGATGAGGAAAGGTTGGGGGATTTTGTCAAAGAGATGATGTTTGAGTGACCGTGTACGTGCTGGAAGCCTCACAGACTGACGGGCCCACGACAGGAGCGCCCAGTGCTGGGAGGGCTGCACCTTGCTGCCCTGGTGAGAGGTGTTAAGCTGCTCCTTCGCCTCCGAGAGAGCCAAGTGCAGCACTTTAGTGCAGAAACCCTTCACTAGGCCTGGTTTGCACAGCTGCAGCACCTGGGGTTGGTGGAGTGCCCCTTTCTGCACTTGGAAATGGGCTGAGTCAGTCATGGGCCAGGGCAGGGCATTCCCCACCTGGGCCCATTGTGAATTCCCTCTGCCCCGACTGTGACGCGTCCCGCTCCTCAGTGACATCCCGCCCAGCCTGGAACATGGAACTCCCCGTTTCCAAGGACACGTGGCCATTGTCACCGGCACACGGCAGGACCGCTCAGACCCTTCGGTGGCTGCAGCCGGAGCGGAGGTGTCAGAGCAACAGCGAGTGTTGTTCCAGCTTTGGTGGTTCCAGCACTCGTTGTTCAAGAGGCCGATCCACACACTGAGTGGAGGTAATTATTTACAGTTCTGGGCAGAAAGGGGAGACTTAGGGGCAAATTCACAAAGCCAGCACCACAAGAACCAGAGTGTGTTAGTATTTATACAATTGAGCAAAGAAAGGAATTAGTGTTCATTGATTGAAAGTCTCCTAGTTCTCTTCATAATTAGTATTGTGTCTGCTGTTGGATAATTTCCTCTCACTTCTCATGCCCAATAGTCTTCATGCTCAGTCTCCCCCTTATTCACAGTGAGAGGTTTCTGGAGTGGGTGGCCATGGTCTGCCCCTGCTGGAATGGCCTTTTACCCTGTCACAGCTGATTCAGCACAATTGCTGTGTTGGCTTTATCAGTTTGTTCCTTTTCTCGGGGGTTCTGCCAAATGTCCTTGTGTCCATAAATCCTGCATTCTTTGTGTCCACCATCAGAGGTGCATCCTTCCTCCCAAGCCTTGCTAACCTCTCCTGTGTCTGAGGTCACTGAAGGCTGTCAAGCCCTGCACCTCACCAAGGCAATTGAGCCAACAAGTAACCTGCCTTTCAAAGGCCGGGCCATCCCTTTGAGCTTGGTGGCTGCTTCTTGTTTCATGGAGGTGATCTCCCTTCTTCTTGATGAGCCTTGAAAGCCACCAAGGCCAAACATCCAGGAACACATTTTGCTAAGAAGGATTTTGCATTTTGCAGACTTTGCAGCAGGATCAGTGTCTGTGGCAGCGGGAGCAGCCGAGGCAGAGCGGGATGGCGGAGCTGCGGGCCTGGGCAGGATCCAGTGTGTTCCGCAGGGCCCCAGCGCGCGCTGCGTCCCGCAGGGTGCTCAGCAGCACTGCCGTGCCCGTCAGGGTGACCCAGAGGCCCCAGGACCAAGAGGTGAGGGGCAGCTGTGGGGCTCTGCGGGCTGGCAGCGGGTGGGGGCTTGGCCATGGTGTTGGTGTCAGGTGCTGCTGAGCCCGCGGGACCTGTTGGGCAGGGCTGGGGCCCCACTGCTGCTCCAGGGCCCCTTGGAGGCAGCTGCCCGGGTGGGAGCCACTCACAGGGATGACCCGCAGGAGGTGCCAGTGGAAGTGGGAGGATCTCTGATGGATGTGGCACTCAGGGATGACACTGAGGAGGTGCCAGTGAAAGTCACATGTTCTCCATGCTGGACACTTGGGAAATTCATGCCTGGGCATGGCTCTTGGCCACAATGCATGGATTTCTCATTGTTCCACGCTTGTACTGCACTCACCAAACATGTCAGGGTAAAGGAAATTCTCTAACAGTATTTTCTAGTATTAGGAGGAGGTATTAGTATATTCCCAGCTGTGATGGCTAGTGGAGAGCTCCAGCCACATGCACATCATTTTCAATGCTTTTCCACTTATTGATACAGTTTTCGCAAACATAGAAATTAACTTTCATTGGCTCTTAATTTCAGTTCCACTAAATAATATTCTATTTGGTTTGATGTCTCCTTTCCCATGCTAATTAGTCCACATTTTTCAGTCCATTTATCATACATTTTAGATTTTATCTCAGCCAATTGTGCCTTCAGAATGAAGCAGTTGGATGGCAGCAGTTGTTTTTGTTAAAAAATGTACTTAGGCTGAAAAAGATTTTACAGATTTTTAAACTCCACTGGAATGTGACACAATTTGTACTAAATGATTAGATCAGCCAAGTAACCCCAATTTTGGTATATCTGTCTTACCAAGGAGAAACTGTTTCCACTTCACATCTATCCAAAATTGCATCTAGAGCTGAGGAAAAGAGAAAGGGTTTTCATGCCTCTTGAGAGTCGAAATTCACCTTACGCAGATGAAATTCTTCTTGGAGCTGACTCCAGAATGTACTTCCATAGTGCCAAATAAATTCCAGTGTCGGGTCCTGCCCCGAATTCTTAATCTTTTTGTGAACCACTCTCACCTGGATTGTTAGCTGAGCACTGACCAGTTCAATTGTACTCAGGCACTTGATTTAAAGGGAAGCCTGTGCCTATAAATTCCAGCAATTGGGAAAGGATGACTTGCTGCTTGAAGGCTTGGCCGCATTAGAGGCTAAGTGAGGGTCGCTCTCTCAGGGCGCTTTTGTAGCTGGCTGCTTTCAGAGGGAGAACTGTGTCAAAGCAGCCCTTTTGAGTGATGGAACAGCAAACCTTTGCAAGTGCAGCTCTTGTTTAAAATGAAGGGCCTAGTTAATCAGCAGTGATGGAGAATAGGCTGAAGATTTTACAGAAAATTTCTTCTTCCTTTTAGCCAAATGCCAGCGAGGTGTCACACAATGGAAGTGTGCAGGATGTCAAATTGTATAACCCACTTGGAGGTATGATTGCCTTTCATATCTTGCTCAATGTCTGTAAGATTTTCAACTTGGCAATTCATTTTTGCAGCATATTCTTGGGACAGGGGATCTCTTGTGTTCAGAGCTCTCAGCTGGAGGTGGTTTGGCCTCAGGTCAGCCTTGCAGTGTCTTGTCAGTGCATTCAGGCACTGGTTTGTTTTCCCCTGAGAAACCTGCCAGTCCTTCCTTGTTCCCATACTGCTTGATGGGCTGGAATTTGAAGCATGGATGTCATGGTTTGGACCCACTCCGTGTACCTAATTTCACTGCCTTGGTAGCCAATGTTTTGGTTTTGCAGTACCTAGACACTGCCATTATCCATTAAATTTAATTGGAAATGGAAAGAAAATGACCTTGAGGAAGTCACGCAGAGAATTTCATAAGGTCAATATGGAAAACTCTGCTTGATTTAATTTGTTGTCTTGGTCATTAATAAGTCAGTGTTGTCATATTACTGTGTTGGGTTCTTTTCAAGGAAATTGGAAGGAAGGCATTGATGTCACCTTCCCAGTGGATTCCATCACTCCCCACAAAGCACAATGTGCTTAGGGGCTGCCATTTGTTGTTAACCTGTTCTGAGTGCTGTTTCCCCAAGGAGCCTGGCTCCAGGCAGACACCAGGTGCACATTCCCCTTGCAGGCACTCCGTGGTGCTGCCTGCAGCAGTGAGCTGAGCCAGGTACAGCCAGCTGCCCTGAGAAAAACAGGCTCTCACCTGGCTGTGGCTGTGGTCACCTGCCTGCAGGGACATCCCTGCCCCTGCAAGCGCAGCTCTTGCTCTGCCTTAGCCTAGTGCAGAGCATTTTAACGCAGCACCATGGTGATATAACACTAAACTTCTGAATTTCTCATCCAGGACATGCTGTTTCACATGTGACTGAAGATTTGTGTTATTCTTGGTTGTGGTCTACGTAAATCCTAAGGGAATATTTAACATTCAGTAGCTGGGTTTGAAGGCTGGCAGTAGTGAGTCAATTGTGGAACTTGGGGCCACTTCTGCTTTGGGCTGGCACAGAGAATCTCAGGTGGGACATGTCTGATTGCTGGTAGGGTACAGGGTGCCTTTGCAATATGATCCATTCAGTACCAGTTTGGGACTGGGCTTTGTCACAGAATCAGTGAATATGCTGAGTTGAAACGGAATCACTGAAGGATATTCAAGATCAGCTCTGTCCCCTGGAATATCCATCATCATTTAAAATCAACTTTTTTGCCTTCTCCCAGCTTCCCATTTGACACTTCTTTTTCTTTTTTCCTTTCCTTTGGGAAAACAAGAAGATGTGAGAAGAGCCAAAGCAAATGCTTCATGTCCTGCCCCTGGGAAAAGGAGAACAAAGCCCATGAAGCCTGCAGAGAGTGAACAGAATCCTTGCAGTGCTGTTTATCACCGGCCCTTCAGGGACAGGGTGATTCATTTACTTGCTCTGAGGACTTACAAGAAGCCAGAGTTACTTGCTCGCTTGCAGAGAGATGGAGTCATGCAAAAGGACAAGGGCACCCTTGGGAAGATCCTTCAGCAGGTGAGATTGTGGAGTTGATGTCAGCAATTTTTCCACCACACTAAGGTTTTGTTCCTAATTGTCACTTGTTCCTCCACTGTTTCAATTAGATAGTAATGAGCAAGTTAGGAAATGCTCCCTGTTAAGTTTTTCCATCAAGTTCATCCAGAGGTCTCAAGCTGCAAGTCCATGTGACAAAAAGAAAGCAAACTTCAAACCTTTTGGGAATTGTTGTTTTGCTAGAATAGCTGGTAATGAGTAACACTTTGTAATGTTGCTGCTTCTCATGCCTTATTCCTTCCCCTGTCTTTTCCATGCATTGTTTAGCTGCTTCATGGAGTAACTTCACAGGGGTTCCTTGACTGGGGGAAATGGTTTGTCATGGCACTTAAAAGTTCCTGGGATAAGTTGCAGAGCAGAGAAATTCAGGACCTGCAGAGGCCAGTATTTCATTTGAATAGAGTTGGTGGCCCATCAAGGGCACTTGGCTTCTGCTGGGATCTGTGGGGATTGCCTTCCAGGAAATATTGTTCCAGACAAATCCTCCATGATAGAGGTGGTAGCCAAACTTTGAGCAGAGGCTTTCTTTGCTGTCACGTGGATTAAATCTCCATCTTTTGGAGATTTGAAAGTCTTTTGGAACCTAATCAAGGGAGGAAAACTCAACATGGCTACACTTTCAGTTGATCCCACAGTGACTTTTAAGAACTCATTTCCTGAACCTGTGAAGTTTGTTGCTAGCTTGCCCAGGGCAGTGGCAGGGTTTTTTCACCCTGAAGACATTCACAATATTATGAGAGCCATGTTCTGCCATCTCAGCTGAAGTAGTCCATTTAGATTTCAAGTTGATTATAAATTTTCAAGGCCCAGCCCCTTAGAAGGTAAAGGATGAAAACATTTTCTCCTATTCCATTGCAATGTTTGAGGAGAGTGCCTTGGAGGCAATGTGCTGGATGAGGTGTGAACTGCCTCAGGGTCTGCATTCTGAAAGTGCTGTGTGAGCAGCCCTGCACCCTGAAATGCTGTGCTCAGGCTTTTGTGGACATCAGAGCAAGTGGGGGTTTATGTGGTATAAATCTCAAATGGGCAGTGTGAGCTTGCTGAGATCTGGTACACACACACTTGCCTCCCTTCCAACACAACCTGAATTCTGCTTCTAGGAAGTGAATCCCTGATTCTGGGTATCTTTGTTACTTTTACATTTTTTACATCTGTGCAGAAATGTACATCAACACAGACCCGTATTATAAATGCCTACCATGTTTTCAAGGAGAAAAGTCAAAGTTGTGACAGATGGTGGCAGTGTATTAGATGAGTTATTCAGCGTGTTGCAGAGATCAGATTGATGGAGACTTTCCAATGGGCTTTTCTGTTGAACTCTGAGCAGGTGTCAGGTGATGAAGGCTGAACCAGCACCTTTGATATCAGTGCTCTTGAGGTTTGACTCCATCATTTTACCTTTATAAGTAGACTTTGTATTTGTCTTGAGGAAGGTATGAACCACATTTCTTTTCAAAGGAATCATCAAAGGCATGTGCACGGCCTTCTCATGGCAGGATTTTGCTGGAATGAGCCCAGGCCCTGCCACATGAAGAGGGACTCTGGGCCCGACCCCCTCTCCTTACACATTGTGGCACTAAATGTTGTTTTCAAAGGAACACTTGCTGGATATGAATGGAGATACTTGGTTGTTTCCAATTGGTGAAACATTAATACGGCTTAGAACTCATGTGGCAGGGGAATAATTCAGCTCTGTGCAAAAAGACATTGTTGAGTTCAAATTGAGTGCTCAAAAACAGCTGTTCAGCAACAATCATATTTCTGTAGTTTGCACAGAGCAGCGATAATGAAGACTTGTTTTCCGAAATGTCTGCCCATAGGTAGCCAAGTGGAATCCAAAGGAGAATTCCTTCAGTCTGAAGGAACATCTATTTCACACCCTTCAGACTGATTGGCCTGGCTACACTGACATAGACAGAGAGAATTTGAAGCTAATACTTTCTGGGTAAGTTCAGTCTTTGGGAGAAAAGGGAAAAAAAGGATCTGGAAATGAAGCCAAGATTCTTAGAATATGCTGAGGTAGCAGGGACCTGCCAGGATCCTGGTCCTGCACAGGACACCACAAGAATCACACCCTGTGCACAAGAGAGTTGTCCAAACACTTCTGGAAGCCTTTCTGCAGTGACCACTGGCCTGGGGAGCTTGTTGCAGTGCTCGAGCACCCTCTGGGCCATGAATGTTTTCATGATATCCTGCCTAAAGCTCCCTGAACTCAGCTTCATGCTGTTTCCTTGAGTCCTGACACTGAAGGTCTGTTTTCCTTGCATGGAAAGAACTATGACAGTTGATACTTAGGCTTTTTAACATGAACTATTGGATCATCCATACAGAAAATCATCTCCATCTCAGAACACCACTAACACCAGCCAAGTGACATCTTCGGGACCTTCTGAGAGAGACACTCCAGCAAGACCTGCTCAGGTATTTTGTGCATTTTTAACCTTCTGGACTGTATGGTAAATTTTAGCAGACTTGCTGGTGGTGTAAAAGCTGTGAATGTGCAGGACCTTCCCTTTTTGGGAAGCTTTGATGGAGCTCCTGAATGGGAGTGTCTTTCTCTCAAAGCATTTTAGCTCCAGACTTGAAGTAGGACTTGCTAAGTGCTAAGATGAGAAAGGAGCGATGAGATAGAGCCTATTTACTTGCAGTACTTGCTGGTTGAAATGCTCTTTTTAATTAAGAAAGATGTGTTTTCAACCTTGGCCAGTTCAGAAATGCTGCCTTTTCAGAATGGGAGCAAAAGCTGACCCTGCTCCTAGGTTGATGAATGAATTATGTTGTTATTGTTGCAGAAACGGCCTCTGGCTTCCGACTTGACCAGTCCTGTGACGAGCAAGAAGAGGAGAATTGGTCACCAGCCCAGTCATGTCCAGGCAGCAGCTGGTGGCCACTTTTCTTCCTTCCTTTTGCCTTCCACATCTCTTTATTCTTTGGACATGTCTCCAAGAGTTGTCTCCGTTTCCCCCTGCACCCATATAGTACAACAAACGGAGAAATTTCATCTTTCTACCATCCCAGCACCTGCCAGGGAGGAAAAGGAGATCCCCAATTCAAATGGGAAAACAAATGAACTGGGGAGGCTGAAGCAGTTGCAGCCCTTGGATTTCGATGAAGGTATTAATGAGCTGGTTTCCCTGACTCCTGTGTGGATAACTGTGGTGTAAAATTAGGTTATTAAGTGAAGATTAATAACCCAAATTAAGGTGCAAGTGCCACCGTTTTCCACAGTCAACAGTAAAAATATTATTGAACAGGAAATGCAAAACTAGGCAGATAGAAAGAAATAAGAGAAGACAGGCAGGGTGAGGGGAAGAGAGAGACATTCAGAGGAAGATATCATCCCCACATGGGCCCTCTGTCATCCAGCCAGTCCTTCCTCACCCTTTGTCTTCTCGGTGGTGGGGGTTCCCAAGTCTCTCTGGAGGTACCAACTTTCTACTGTCCAAGACTGGGATATCCACAGGGTGGTCACAGCTGTCCCCACGTCTTGGGCTAGAAGCCATGGAAGCAGTGATTTTCCATAGTCTCGGCAGTTTATAGAAACATGTCGGTCAAATCTCAGTGATTCCAGGGTTGTTCATTGAAGTCAACACTTTCATGGAAATACCAAAAGCTGCAAAAGCTACAAAAACCTATAAAACCTGGGCTGTGGTTTCCTGGAGATCTACTTTGAACTAGGCTGTGAATTCTTCTTTATGCCAGCTCCAGAATTTCTTTCTTCAAAAGCAGTGGAAGTGGTACAGACTGACAACAGTGCTGAAAAGCTAAACATAAAGGCATAAAGAACACTTGATTTCTGATGACAGGAACACAGGCAGTAGGGCAGAGTTCAGTTGTTTGTTAAATCTGTGGCTTGTCTTTTTTGGATGTTGACCTTGCAAGTTCCAAGTTGGGTTTAGCCTGGAGGCAGGTTTAGAGTGTGCAGATGCCTCTTGCAAGTGCTGGTGTGCTTGTAGAGACAGGTGCTTTGAGATGGTCTTCCCACATTTCTTCTGGACATGCACACGGTACCTGCAAACCTTGGGATGCCTTTGGAAGGATTTCTGCTTGAATCCATAAATACATGAGCAGCTTTTATCAGGAGGCAGTAACAAAATTCTGCCCAGGTGGTGAAGGAAAAATCTGTTTTGTGTTTCAAGTTGGGGCTCAGGCTGAAGCTTTTGTGTGCACTGAGTCATGAGAGCAAATGCACTTTTGGAAATGAAATGCTCACAGCAAAGCCAAGTTGTATTGAACATGCTCTGACTATTGGTATTTCTGTCACTTTTATTGCCACTTCTACACTTCCTTTTATACTTCTGCTATACCATGTAATAGTTTGAACACTAAAATCAACAAAAGCAAGTGGAATGGGACGCAAACAGCTCTTTCCTCAAGATTTAAAGCTCAGGTGGCCTAAAGATTGGCAAGAATGGCTGAGTTTGAACAAGATTACTTTGGGCCTCTGGAATTGGCAGGGAAGTGGGAATAAAAACATGGCATGAGAAGAACTCAGCTTGCTTCTTCATTTCTTGTTAGAACCTTGATGTTGGTCTCTCTCAAGCTGTTGTCTTTTGTGAAGCTGCATCTGTTGCTGCAAGAATTGAATGGCTCTACAGATGACACCTCATGCTTTATATTTGAGAAAATATATAGCTGGGGCTAACACTGTGGGAATGCACAACCTATAGGATAAAGTGGCCATTCCCTCTTTCTAAACCCCAGGACAGGCTACTGTGGAGAAGAACGTGTGTGCCCTATTAATAAATGTTGTTGCTTCTTCTGAACAATTTATTGTGAAAAGAAAGCACTGAAGAACTTTTTCAAGACTGTCCAATGGGGATCTTTTGGCCTTTTAATGATCTCCTGATGAAGAGTGTCAAAATTCTGCTTTTCTGCAGGAGCAAGAACAGATCCTTCCATTGCCTCCACATGCTCTGCAACAAGCAACCAAGCAGACTACTTGAGGTGAGTCAAATAGCAATTCACTCTTGCCACTCTCAGTGGGGTGCAGTGTCCATCTCTTTGCTGTGCTGAAAGGATGAGTTTGAGCAGGCTTTGTTGGGCCTGCAAGGCTCAGAGCAGAGATGAACACCGAGGTGGGCGAGGCCCGGACGGGCCCTCCCTTCCTGCAGTGCAGCAGCACAGGCTCAGCTGCAGCAGTGCTGCTGCATCCCCTCATGGCATTTGCAGGAGAGGAGGGAGAAGTGTGTGTGTGGTATAAAGCCCTGGAAATTGCTGGCAGCTTGTGTCAGAGCAGTGATGTTGGCAGGGGCAGCCAGGCCTCCTGCAGCTCTGGGGCTCTGGGGCAGCTGCGGCCTTTGGAGCAGGCGCGGCAGGGCCCCGGCTCACATTGCTCCGGGACCTCCCAAATGTGGAAAGGCATCTGTGGTTTTCTTTTCAAAATTATCCTGCTAGTCAGGTGTATCTGACCTGGCATGCATCCTTGGCACAAGTTGTTGTCTGTCCTACTACTGAATTTCAACTTGTTAGCAATTTACTGCTTGTAAATATTATTCTCAGGGTGGTTTGAAGGAATTCATTCTGATGTGGAGGGAGTTTTTGTCATGCAGTAAGAACCAGACCTTCAGGCCCAGAGGAGCAGAAGCATTGGTGTGAGAGTGTTGGCAAGTGGCATCTATTATTCTCATTGCCACTTCATCTTGCATTTGTATCATGAGCTTGATAAACCTCACACCTGCTGATTTGAGGGAGAAGGGAATGAAGAAGGTTTGACTCCCATCAGTGGCTTTAAGCATTAATGAGTTTTGGCCTCCTGAGGAGCTGATGAGCTTTGGGTATTTCTTCTTGTAATTTCTGACTTGTCTAGAGTTTGTTTTTGTGGCTTTGTTTCCTTTTGTGTATTAGAAATGCCTCAGTTCCCAGGTCACTGATGTAACTGCTGTCCACTAGAGGAATCAAATAGTATCATTGACTCTGCTTTACCGTTAGGCATAAAAGAATGTAGCTCAGAAGTTCATTCATCTCCATAAATACATTCCTTTACAAAAATGTTTTGCAGATGAGTTTTCAGAATCATATGTAACTCAATTAAGTTTTTCCTACAGAGGAAGAGATTATAATTTAGTTATGTCTTCTCTTCCTGAAGCTGCTGTGTTTGTTTTTCCTTTGACATTTGAAATGAGGGCACATAATTTCTAAATGTGCTCTACTTGCTCATGAAGAAAACCTCTACAATGTAAGCTATTAGTAACTAGAAATGGGCCACATAGAAATGTGTCAGATTCCCAGAGTTACCTGACTACATTCTCTTGGTGCACATGACCTTGAAAGTAGAAACTGTCAGTCCCAGAGCCACTGACTCAAAGCTTGTGTGTCTGTGTTTGAGATTTCACTGTGCTTGGTGTCAAATTATATGTGTGTTTTATGGGTTAGAAACACACTCAAATGCTCTCTTAGAGTTCACTCAGAGAAAAATGGTCTCATTTTTTCCTTTAGAAAATATGGAGCCATTGTGTCCTTGGAGCAACGCCAGCGCTACAAGGATGACTTCAATGCAGAGTATGAGGAATATCGGAATTTATATTTTAAGATTGACAAGATCATCAAGAAATTCAGACAATTTCAGGAGCAATGGAAGTCTCTGACTCCAGGCTCCAAAGCCCATCAGGTAAAGAAGGATAAAACCATGAAGACTGTGCTTCATCACAGCAGTGTTTTGGATTCCCTGGAGCTGCTCAGTGAGACAGAGGGAAACTGAGGAATTGGCATATATGCTCAGACACTGCTTGGGCTGGGTCTGATTTTGGCAAGACCTTGTCCAAAAGCCCCTGTTTGAGCTGTCTGTGAAGAAACAGCTGTTTGTGAGAGGTGTCCAAAGCAGAGTCTTAGAGCATGGACTCCTTTTCTTGCCTATTGAGAGGCTTAATTACAGATCTTGGGTGATGCTGGGAGATGGAGATTTGTTTTGCAAACCTCCCAGAAGAGTGGTGGCTCACAGAGAAGAAAATCTCTATAGAGTCAGACTGAGTGTACTTTTAGTGTATTACCAAGGTGTGCATTTTATGGTGCCAGTGAAACATTTTTCATGGTTTGTTTGTTTTTCTTTTTTTCTTGAAGTTGCTGTGTCAGCGCATCCTAGCAGATTATCAGCAGTTACAACAGGTACGTGTGACACCAGACCTGCAAGGCCATGGCAACTGCTGAGTCTGCCTCAGGGCTTTCTTAAAGCAGAGGACATCAGATTCTAAGCTCTGCAGAAGTGTTAGCATGGCCTGATTTTCTTTTGCTTTCTCCTTCACAGGGTAGCCCCAGCTACTCTGAAATGAGGAGCAGGTGCCAGTACCTCCACAAGAAGCTGGCCCATATTCAGAGCTGCATTTCTGAATTTGACCAGCAGTGAGTGGAGTACTGGCACCAGACATCTGTTTCAGCAAGGGAACATCTGTGAACTCAAGATTTTTGATTTGAACGGAAGATTAGGTTTTTTAGGATTTCTGAAATTAGTACAGAAGAGTAGGTTATGTTAGTACTGAGCAGTAGATGATTTCTTATAAATGTAGGATTAGTTCAAAGAATGTAGGAAGTTTAAGTTGAAGTTGAAACATGATTGTATTGAATTTTAACAATAAAGAAATGTCACTATTGGTAATTCCATCTCTCAATGTTGATTGTATCATGTTTGGAGTGGCTTGTTGCTGGTCAATTCTTTTCTTCAAGACTTAGGTTTGTCCATTGAAATAAATTGATCAATAGAGGGTGGAAGCCCACTACCTCTACTATGAAGTTGAGCTCATTTTAAGAAAATATTGCAGTTGGTGGAAATTCTTTATGATAAGTGTAGGGGTGATTTTTGAGCTCCTTGTTAATTCAAACTCTTTGCCAAAGTTGTCAAAGGCTTAGAAGTTTGGACAACCCTGTCCCCAAATGACCTTGTTTTGGAGGGTTGCAGAGGAGTGCACATGGGCTGCTCTAAGCTGTCAGCTGAAGCAGCTCTCAGGACTGCTTGTAAATCATGGCCTCCCCTTGTCAGTGAGCCAGGGAAGATCCAGATCTCTGTAAGAGTTTTCTAAAACACTTGGAGAAATGTTGGAGGCAAGGTACTTCAATGGATTTTAAATGGAAATTCAGTTCAAGTGTCCCTATGGAAATGCTGTCCATTTCTTAGCATTTTTAAGACTAATCTGTCTCAAGCAGCCTTTCTAGAGAGACACAGATCTTGATTCCTGCACAAACCTATGGAGACTTTGAAGACTAGTCCTTTTCCTAAGTTTCCTCCATGTATTCATTCAGCTGATATGGCAGAGGTGTTGCCAGCAAGGCCATAACCTTCTTTAGGGAAAGGACATGAAATTGACTGTGGGAGGATAGTATTTGGGAACACTCAAAGGTGTCTGGGAATGCCCCTTTCTTCCTTGCAGAGCATTCTACAAATTCCTCCATTGTCTCCAAGCCAATGATGTTGAGTCCCTGTACCTGAGAGCCCTTGGGGTGTTTTGTGATTGAACACCTGAGCAGTTGTTGCCCTTCTGTTCTCCTTCAAGCCAAGTTCAAGAAATGTCACCTCCTAAACCCTGAGACTTGGGTCCATTTTTGCCTGGCTCAGGGGGTGCTCCTCCAGCTCTGCAGTGCAGCAGCCCCAGGGACGCTGCCGTGGGGGGCATGGGGTGAACTGTGCTGGGCTGCCTCTCCTGGGCCTGCTGGCTGCTGCTGCTTGACAGAGCGTGCCAGAGTGCTGCTGCCCAGGCTGGGCTGAGACTGAGGACTTTTCATAGTTACCCCTTCATGACATATCTTTCCC
This sequence comes from Passer domesticus, assembly GCF_036417665.1. Taxonomy (NCBI): domain Eukaryota; kingdom Metazoa; phylum Chordata; class Aves; order Passeriformes; family Passeridae; genus Passer; species Passer domesticus. Next base: position 219,160 of record NW_026990182.1, read on the forward strand.
TTGATGGGATTTCTTCTAACTCACTCTACACTGCATTAGAAAGTTTTATTTCCATGCTTTAACAAATTGAGGCTTCAAATTCTCATCTATATTCCCTCCCCCATGTCCCTTATGTGTTGGGGCTGTCTTCCCTTGGGGGCAGGTGTATCAATGTACTGATCCCATCCCCTTTTATTGCTGCAGGAGTGCTTAGGAACACTTCAAATCGTTCTTTCCACTTTTCTTTAGGTGGCTTGTTGCTCTGCTTTCTGACATAAGACACAGTTCCCAGGTTGATGAGGATGTGCCTGAATCACCAGGGATGGTCTCAGCAGAGACTTGTGGAAAGATGAGAGCACTTTCCACAAAGATGATAACAAGGGACTGAAATTATGATTTCCTATCATGGGCTCACTTTTTTCTTTAGAAGCCACTGGAATTCTGGACCTCAAGAGAGCAAGGTGAAGCACTGGTGGCCACTTTAGTGAGTTTTCCTGGCCACTTTTACTCATTTCTACTTTTAGACTCTGATTTGTTCTGTCAGCCTTGTTGAAGGGATTGACCTCCATGGACTGAGTAGGTCCCATTTAACTGGAAGTGTTTTGCATAACTTTTGTTCAGTTTCAGCTATGAAATGAGAATCTCTATCTGATGACATTGCAAAAGGAATTCCTAATCTTAGTAGTTTTTCTTTTATTATTACTTGAGTTGATTCTTTAGGGTTTGGTTGGTTTGTTTGTTTGTTGGTTTGGTTTGGGTTTTTTTTAATGACAAGAAAAAGCCTCTGGCCATGCAGAAAATGGGTCTACTAATCTGTGGAAGGATTCATGTCTGGACAAGGCCAGGACACTCTCCTGTGGGAATTGAACAACCTGGCCTGCAGTTTACAGAGTTACTCTGAAGACCATGTACTGTTCCCAGAACGAGACAGGCCATGTACTGTCCTCAAACAGATACATCAAGGAAGAAGGAGCATTGTGCCCAGATGAAACCAAATGCCAAGCACACCGTGGGAACTGCTAATTTGTCACACCTTAGCTAAAGATGTTTATGGTGTGACAGCCAATCAGTAATTAACATGCATGTGTGAATGCAGCTACTGAACCAAGGAGCATTAAGCATTAGTGGCATGAGACAGTGTCTAGAGAAGGATAAATGTGCCAAAGTTGCTTAACAAAGGGGAGCAGCATGTAGCCACATGGGCTGTGAGTGTTGTTCCTCGGCCGACTCTCCGTGGGACCCTCTTCCCTTTGGCGCCTGTGCACAGGGACTCTCTTTGCTGAAATGCAGTTCCCTGAAATGCAGTTCCCCTAAACGCGGAAGACTCTGAGCATCAGGTTCCCAGGCACAGCAGGAATCTATGGATGCACTAATGGAGCACTAACATTCTCAGCCTGCTCTATTTACTTTCCATTTGAATACAGGCTGGTAGAAGGAGAGATCTGGCTTTGATTTCTCCCCAAGTTACCTGTTGCACTTTCAGGTTAGGAGTACATGTAAAAGGCAGCTCTCTCTACCCATGAATATTCCACTAGTGGACTGACATACAGAAACATCCTTTTTCTCTTTGCACCTTCCCAAGTGGTGCCCTAATGAACAGGAGACTTGCAGAAATCACACAGAAAATCACCAAAACTGCTGAAATTAACACTCAATTCCATGAGAAAAGCTTCTGAGAAAATGCTTGAACAGGATCACTGAACTAACTCAAGCTTGGAAGAGAAACATTCCTTATAGCACTGATCAAGGGGAAAGAAAAAGAAATGCTGTAAAAATTCCAAGTGGAAGATAAGGAGAAAGACAGGAAGCAGAGGAAGAACAAGGCCCTGTCAGATGAGCTGTGGAAGGTAACTTTGTGCCCCAGTGCTGTCAGAGGACGTTCCCTGTCATTGGTGCAAGCAGCTGGAGACAGAAATACTGCTCGATTTGGGGGCCACAGTCTTGGTAAGTGCAGAGGTGGTTCAATAACGTGACATGAGGGAGTTCCTCCAGAGCAACTGGGATGCCTGAAAGAAGTGAACAGCTCAGCACAGCCTGGCCCCTCGGCTGCTTTTCCTTCTGACCCTCCTGGGGAGGCTCTGACATTTCCTCTTCCCTGGTGGAAGTGCAGCTGCTGCCAAGGGAAACGTCCCCATACTGACTCAGTGTTCCCTTTGCTTCCCACATGTCCCATCTGCTGTCCCTGTCCAGGAGAGCTGCTCTGCACGGGAGGAGGAGACCGAGGGAGAGCCTGGGAACATGGGGGGCTGCAATCCTTGCTGATCTGGTTCTGTTTATGGATGGGTAGAGTTAGACTTGGATAGTTACAAGTGTAGGGATATTTACATACATTGATTGATATTTGTGTAGGTATCTGTGTATGTATATTGTTATATTGATGCATGTATATTGATGTGTTTACATCTGTAGTTATATTTACATACATGTACATTTGTGGAGCAGTGTAGTTCTATTGCTGGAGTTGTATGGATTTTTTATTGATCCATTGATATTTGTATATTTATAGATATGTTTGTTATGTGTGTATTATATGTCATATATTGAATGAAATACGTAAAAGGTATTTACATTTATATATTGTTATAGATATATATGTATTTATTTTACTTCAATATATATGGAGTTGCATAGTTCTACAATTGTATTTATTTAATTCTGGATCTGAGATTCTTTAGAGAGGGATGTTGATATTCCTGTATTTGTATATGGGCTGTACAGTTGCAGTAATATGTAAAAAATTTAATTGTTAAACTTCAATTCATATTTGTGTGTAGTGAGTTGTAGAGTTGCAATAAACTAATTTTTTAAACTGAAGTTGATATTTGTAGATATTTATAAAGCACAAGTCTCACAAAAAAAACCCTCTAGATTTTAAACTTAAATTGATATTTGCATGTTCATACATTGGCAGCACAAGTGTACCAATTTTTAAAAAAATAATTTTTAAACTTAAGGGTTTTTTGCATATTTGTACATTACTAGTGCAGGTGTAGCTATCTGCAATAAATGCAACGATTCAATTAAAACAAGTGTAGATTTGTGCTACCCAAAGCCAGGAGCAAATGGAAATGCTGCAGGATTGGGCCATGGAAATCCTCGGCCATGCCCAGCACAGGCCCCACCTGCACTCAGGCTGGGCAAGGGCAGCGCAGATTTGGGATGGCAGCAGAGCCACACGTTGGCTCAGAACTCGCTGCCAAGGCCTGCTGAGAAAACTCCGGGACTCCACTGAGAGCAGAACTCCAAGCAGGAGCCACCTGGGGAGGACAAATCCACCCCACATCCCACGGGCAGCTCTTTAGGAAGAGCTCCAAGTGTCCCCCTGAAGCTCATCCCAGAGCCCAGAAGCCAACAGGGATCCTGAGCCAGCTCCGCTGCCTTTGGCAGCACTTGGGCAAATGAGCTGCAGCAAGGGGGAGGCAGCAGTGACTGTGACTGCTGCAGGCTGGGGGTGAAGGAAGGGCCATGGACACAAGTGCTGAGATGCTCCAAAATCCAGAAGGAGGCTGGAGAACCGGGAAGGAACAAGTTCTGACAAGCCCTGAAATGATGGAAGCCCTTTGTGTGAAGTTCCCTGAAGGAACTCCCAGGGACATGGATGCTCTAATAAGTAGTACCAGAATACACAAATGCAGTAACACCAGGAGATGGTCTGTATGACCCTCAGGCAATGGCTGAGAAAAAGACCAAGTCTATATTTTATATTTTCTGTTTATTATAGTATCTATATTAAATTATATAGTATGTAGTCCACAGATGACAAATTACATATATAATAAATTCATATGTGTTGTGTGATACATTTTGATATATTTTGATAAATGTTTTTATTTTGTATAGATCTGATATATTCCTCCAGCCAGGGAGAGTGAAGATGTACAGCAGTCCAAAACCTTCTGCCCACACAGCAGTCAGCCCTGCCTGTGTGCATGCACACCCACCCACTGTCCTTGCTCTCCTCAGCACCTCGGGGCTGCTGTTTGCACAGAATTGGGATGAATTTAACTCAACAGAGCCACAAGTGGGGTGTCCAGCTTGTCATGAACACTCATGTGGCAAGGAACAACGGAGCTCTCAAATCACATCATCACAGGTCCTTTCATTCCTGCTGGGCACTGATGAACTCCTAAAAGCACAAAGACATAGAGAAGAGGTGGAAAAAATTGGCATCATGCTACTGCTGGTATCCTCATGGAGGAAAATCTGCTGGGTTTCTTAAGGTCAAAGCTTTCCAAAAACTAGGAAAACTGCTCAGCACCACGAGCCCAATTGTGAGAGGTTTCCTTGACTTGGCAAAGCTGGGACATTAACAGTGGACTCTGTCCTTGGCTCAAATCACCTGCCCTCACCTGCAGACAAAAGCACCACCACCAGCAGAAGCTACATCAGTCAATTTTCTCAAAAAGCTCTGTTAAATACGGGAGACAAAAGGAAAACATATCAGACACTGTGGATTAATGACAGGACTCTGCGAAACAGTTTCAAAGCAAAGGGCAGCAGCTTCTCTCTGGGACACTCCTTGTGCTCCAGGGCAGCCGGGCTGTCCCAGCTGCCCAGGACCCGGCGCTGCGCAGGCTCTGCAGAGCTGCACAGCGGGGAGGCAGCTTCGGGCACCTCAGCCCCTGGCCAGGAGTGGCTTCTTGCTCTGGACGGCTCCCTGGGGGCAAATGTAGGCTGCTGGCCTTCTGCTCTTGGCCCTAGCCTGGCCTTGCAGGGCTAATCCTCTTCCCTGTCTCAAATGTGTTAAAGACAGACTTGTTTGTTTCCAGCTCTGCACAGCAATGATTTGCACCACAAAATACTGAAGGACTGAAGCCTGAACTTCAGACCCTGCCTGAAGCCTCAACAACAGGACCTGAGCCAAAGCTGCCCTCTAGGTGACCCTTCCAACCAAATGTGCTGTGCATCTGCTCTTAATCAACTATTGCTATCAAAATGATCAATGCCTCCATTCACTGGGGAAACACGTCTGCACCTTTCTGCTTTAGGAAAATGGACAAGACCACAGCTGGCCCTGGCTCCTCCTTGAGCCCTGGGCAGGCTCAGGGAGAAAACCAAGAGGAGAATGAAATCAGCTGTCCCCCAGCAGAAGCTCTGTCACGTTGCCTGTCCAGCACTGTCAAAGCCGGGCTGCTCTCACAGTGCACTCGGAAGCCTCGTGGCCGCCAAAGGTGGAGGCTCCGCAGGATTTCCCAGTTCCCGGCCGTGGCTCTCCAGGGCTTGGCTGGGACAGCTTCCCCCAGCTGATGTCCCACTCTGGATGAAGGGGAAAGTATTGGGGCATCTGCTGATGTATCTTTCTGAACCACTAGAGGCAACCTTTTGTAATAATGCTGGGGTGCATTGCTTGGCTTCTCCTTTTCTGACTCTTTCTTGCACTTTTGCATTGCAGTAAATGACACTATTCCTCCAGCTGGTGTGTCTGCATCTCCGACCCTCCCCTCCATCAAAACAAACACACAGCCACTTTAGCACCAGACCTGCCTCTCTGCCAGCCAATCTCTTGGAAAACACCCCTGATGGCCATCTCTGCAAATGAAATTCCCACTTGGCAACTTCCTTTTCTGCAGGCAGCTGAGAAAAGGAGCCGCTCCCAGTTCTGGACACCTCTGGAAACCAGCTGCTTTCAGCAGTCACAGCCCTGAAATGTCAACCTCCTTCCTTAACCTGCCACTGGGAGCTCCCACCAAGAGGCCTTTTGTCCAAGGATGCCCACAGAAGAGCTTGAGGAGGGATCAGTTTGGAACACAACTCCTCCAGAATTTAAACCTGCCTTTATCTAATGAGCACACACCGACCTGTCCCAAAGGGAAAGCAGGCAGGAAAGAGAAGCTGCTCTCCCACAACAGCAAACTCTCTGCTTTCTTCTATTCCAGCTGGAGAGTGGAAAACATGGGCTACACCTCAGTGTGGGAAGGAACCTGGGAATTGGCCTGATCTGGGAGCCTAGCAGTGGGAATTTTCCTAAAGACATGGAGAAGATTCTCTGGAAGCAAAAGATTATGGCAATATTTCTGCAGGGAAAACAAAAACAAAAACAAACAAACAAAAACCCTAAAAAAAAAACTAAAAAAAAAAACCTGAAGCATTTGAAGAAGTTCCCAGACTGAAATTTGTTCCCCAACATGACAGCCCAAATGTCTCTGTGGCGTGTCAGGAAGCTCAGGAATGAACCTGCAGGGCTTGGATAAACACCATTGGTGTGTGTTCCCCAGAGCACAAGCAGCTCCCCAACAAGACTTCAAGGCTGAGGGACAAAGCTTCCCCCTTCAGCTCTCCACAGCAGCTCTAGGGAGTCTCTCTCCATTGCAAGGTCTCCTTTGTCAGTCTACAGTGACAAGAGCTGGCTGCAGGAGGCATTTGCATTGGAACTCTCCCCAGATGGGGGGAAGAAGAGGGGATTCCTGAGGAAAGAAAAGTGCAACACCATCTGGGAAGACACCAGCGTGAGTTCCCCACAACTCTAGGCCATTAACTGATGCCCAAAAAGTAGGTAATAAAACAATGCTCCATAGTGTGGGGCCCACAGGGCAGGTATTGGTTTGTTCATCACCACCAGTGAGGGGGATAGCTCCACCACAAACTCACTCGCCAATTCTTCACACAGTACTAGTTTTATACTTTTTTTTTTTTTTTTACTTCATGGGCACATTAACTTTTCCTAACCTCACATTGTAGCATATTTTCTAATTACATGATTAAAAAGCCCTTGTGGCACACTTGCAGTTTCTGCACGAGGTCATCACTCTCCTGCTGGTCGTTTTGGATGAAGGCTCAGAAAGCTTCCTCGGGCTTGAACTTCTCACCTCTCATTTCTGCAGAGTCTACAAGATTGTCTGCTCAAACACCAAGTGGTTACCATTTGCAGTTAGCTTGTTCTGCTAAATTTGCTGGTTTCTGGAAAGCGCTTCATTCCCATCCCCTGTTACAAAGTAAATGCTTCTTTCAGCACAGCTACAGCTTTTAGCATAGCTCAGGCATTTCCTTATTGCCTCAGCACGAAAAAGAATCAAAGTAGGAGGGGGAAAACCAGGGACGGTGATGGGGCAACATTGTCTTATTGCCCAGGCATTACAATTCCTTGGGTAAAGCAACATCCATCCATAGGCCAGCACTTTAGCTTGGATGACAATGCTGACAAAATTGCTGCCCCTTCCTGCTGCTGTAGCTGACTCCAAATCACGAGAAATGTGCCAACTCTGCCAAAGACAGGCAGACCTGATGAGATAAAAAGAGCCAGTCTGCTGAAAAGGAGACCAAATGAATGTTTTCTAATGCCCCCTTTTCATCCTTTCCCCAGCCAAGACAGAGCAATGTCCTTCCTCTCTGTCACCGATGGTGACCCAGGCATGGGATGCAGCGTAGGGACAGATCCCGCAGCTGCTCTCAGTGCCCTGCCCTGCCCTTCCCTGCCCGCCTTGCCCGCCGAGTCCTGCCGTGCCGTGCCGTGCCGTGCCGTGCGGAGCCCGGCCAGCGCCGGGAGCCGCCCCGCCCGCGCTGTGCCCGCAGCCCCGGCTCTGCCGCGCTCGTCCCCGCCAAGTCCGGCCCGCGCCGGGGCCGCGCCGGGCGCCAGCGCAGCGCCCCCCTCAGGCCGCGCGCCGCCGGCGCAGCCGCGGCCGTTGCGCCGCGGGCGTTGCGGCCACAGGCGGCGATCGGAGCCATGGCGGAGCTGCCGCTGCCCGCCGGGCTCAGCGCCAGCGCCTTCCCCGCCAAGCTGTGGCGCCTGCTGAACAGCCCCCGCGTCCGCTCCGTGCGCTGGGACAGCCGGGCCCGGGGGCTGCTCGTCGACCGCTGCGTCTTCGAGCGGGAGCTGCTCGGCCCAGGCCCCGCCCGCGGGGGCGGTGGCGCTGGGGCGGGGCCGGTGCCGCGCCCCTTCAGGGCCACGCAGTTCCGCAGCTTCGTCCGGCAGCTCTACCGCTACGGCTTCCGCAGGGTGCCGGGCTGGCTGGGCGCGGCTGCGCCGGGCGATGCCGGGGGCTGGCTGCACTACAGCAGCCCCTGCTTCCGCCGCGACTGCCCCGACCTCCTGCAGCGCCTCAGGCGGCGGAGCGCGGCCGACAGGCGGCGGCCGGCGGCGGGCCGGGAGGGCCGCAGGCGCCCGCCCCGTGGCTCCCGGCAGCTCCCCGGGGCGCGGCCGCTGCCGGACGGGCGGCACGGGCGCGGCCGCTTCCAGCCGCTGCCCCGGGAGCGGCCGCCGCTGCCGCCCGGGCGCCCGCCCAGCGGCTTCCTGCTGCTGCAGCGGGAGCGGACGCTGCCGGACGGGCGGGAGCTGCGCAGCCCCCGGCCCGGCCGCCTCCAGCAGCGCCCCGGGGAGCGGCCGCTGCTCGCCCGGCGCCCGCCCTGCGGCTTCCACCTGCTGCACCGGGAGCGGCCGCTGCCGGCCCGGCGGGAGGGGCCGAGCCGCTTCCAGGAGCTCTACGGGGAGCGGCCGCCGCCCGCCGAGCGGGAGGTGCTCGGGATCCCGCCCTGCCGCTTGCTCGGGCTGCACGGGGAGCGGCCGCTGCCGCTCGGGCAGGAGGGGCCCCCCAGCCGCTTGCAGGAGCTCTACGGGGGGCAGCAGCCTCCGCTCGACCGGGAGGTGCTCCGGCTCCAGCCCTGCAGCTTCCAGCAGCTGCACAGGGAGCAGCAGCCCCAGCCCCCGGCTTTGGACCCACGAGGTAGGAAAACAGTTGTAGCCTTGTTTTTCTAAAATGTAATTAAAAGTGGCTGTTTGAAGTATTTTTCCACAAGGCTCTGTCATTCTCAGCCAGCAATTGTCAAGCCTATTAAGAGGGGGCACTTAAGAGGCCAAAAAATTCTCTGCCTTTTTTTTTCCCTGCTTCCTTCCTGTGATGTTTTATCTATAGCACCCATAGAACTCTGTGTCCCAGAGCCACATTGTGGAGTGTGATCATTCTGTTTGGATTCTTGCAGCCACCCCGGGCACTTCAGTACCCAGTGCTCCACTTGGCCGTGCAGGTTGTACAGCACCAGTGGCCTCCAGGTCATCACAGAGCGCACCTGAGGAAGAGCAATGGCCACCAGCAGATCTGGGCCTTGCAGTAGAGAAAATGATTCGGGAGATCAGGAGGTCCCTGTCTGAAAGATCTCCCTCTGCTCAGGTAACTCCCTTGGATGGGAACCAAAGGGGCTGGGAGCTTTTGATTGTTGTTACATGGCTCAGAAGAAAAAGCTTCTTTAATTGAACTCATTTCAGTATTAATTAATCATTTAATTATTCTTAGTAAAGAAATAATTTTTAAAAGTCTCCCCCCCCCCCTTAGTGAGGATGAGCATTGTGAGCCTGTGTTGGCCAAGTTTGAGTGCTCCTTTTCCTGGGAAGAATCCTTCCTACAGGGGCATTTGTAGCGAGGGCTGAGCTGCAGCTGCTGCTGCTGTGTGAGCCCTGCCGGGCGTGTGGGCGCTCCCAGAGCCGTGTGTGGGGCTGGGCTGGAGCTGCAGCTCTCTGTCCTTGTGCAGATTATTATACGTATTGGCCAAAGAATGTCTCTCTTTCTATTCATGTGCTGACCCAGTGCCTGCAGTACATTCATGATCGAGGCAGGGCAGACTCAAGGAGGGGAGTGGGATTTTTTGGATTTCCCAATATCATATTCTCAAGTAGCTTGTCTTTTTTCTTTTGTAAACTCACACATAGCAGCTTTCAGAAGCATTTTATTCCATAACAAAAGGAAACATTGCAGGCTCGCAACCATCTTTAGAATCTTTAGGATTCTGATGGAATCAGAATCGCAGAAGAGATGAATATTTTGGAACTGGTCCTAGTGAGAATATCTTTCTGCCCAAAGGTAATTTGCAGGTGCTTCATTGTGGACATTGACTTCCTCAGTGGAATAGGAACACTGCTTGGTTGTTTGGCTTTTCCTGTCTTTTGGGTTGTTTTTTTCCTGCCCTCCTGATTTACACATTTTTGCCACTGGTCATGAATGTGATCCTGGAAGTAGCCTAGGTGCATAAATGCTTGCCTGGATCATACACATGGGGCAGCAGCAGAGGGCTCCGAAAAGCACCACAGTGTGATGGGTTGTCTGAGCGGCTGGGTGGGGCTGATGAGACTCCCAGGCAGAAATGTGTGCCTTGCGTGTGGGTTTGCAGCACAGGGCAGGGCTGGGAGCGAGCTCTGCCCTTGCTGACAGCCGTGCTGGCAGCAAGGAGAGCCCCTGGCTTTCTGCTGGCTGGTTTCTCACAGCTCCTGAGATAAGCCAGGGTCAGAGTGTGAGGGCACCTCCCCCACATCCCCTCACTTGGTGTCTTCTGGTTTTCTGTGTTCATGTTTTGTCCCAAAGATCATTTTGTAAGAGCTTCAGTTTCACCTTGGTCACCCACATTCTGAGTTTAAAAGGCTTGTCATGTGAACCGTGTGGGCAGTGTTCCCCCTGTGCTCCATGTCCTTTGGGAGTGGAGAAGGAGAGTTATTGTATCCCTGATGTGATTCCAGCAAAATAGTGAATGATCTTTGGGTTCCTTTCTTTCTGTGCTTCTGCTCAGGACAATATTGGTGTTGCCCCTGAATCTTCAGGAGGGGAGGCTGTGGACAGAGCTGCAGCAGAGGAGACTTCATCTGGCACCGAGAGCTGCAGGAACAGTTCCCCAGAGCCCGAGGAGCCTGGTAAGGACAGAGCCCACTTTGGTTCAGAGAGGTCTAAGGTGGCTGCTCTGAGCAGGGCTGGTGCTGCCTGGTGCCTTTAGTTCAAATCCTGCACCGGCACAACTTCCCTGAGTTCCATGCCCTCCATGCTTCTCCAGAGGCTGTGACACTGAGTCCTCTGCTGTGTCAGAGAGCAGGGAATAAACCTGACCTGGTAGGAGTTGCATCACCAAGCTGGGTGTCCCAATTTTGTGCTGATGTCCATAGATAAATTTGCTGCAGGATGACAGGGGAGGCCAGGCTGAGTGACTCTTGAAGGAACAGGGGACAAAAAGAGGAGTAAAAACTCAGGGTGGAAGTCCAAATCACTGCCTAAAAGTAGTACCAGTCTGCTGGTATCAGTCCTGACCCACAAGCAAAGCAAGGAGCAGAGCATCAGAAGCCAACCGATTGAAAAATCACAGTAAATCCAGTAAAAAAAGGAGAAGCTTGAATGAGCCCTGATTAGCGAGACCTGAGAGGACAGAGGGAGCACTTTGGATCCGTTCCTTAGCCAAGCTGGTGCAGCCTGCAGGCCTCGTGGGGAGCTCTGTCCCTCCCAGCTCTTCCTGCCAGAGCTGAGGTCGAGTTGGAGCAGCTGCTGCTCACTGCAGAGGGCACTTTGTAGATGCCAGGTAATGGATCTGGTTCATGACTCAGCTGCCAGCAGCCCTGAGCTTCAGCCATTTCAGTGGGGACTGAGGTCTCTCTGTCAGCACAGAGAAAGATAAGGCTGGGCTTCTTTGTGGCAGCTGGGGCTGTCTGTGTTTCAAGCTCTCGTGGGTGCCCTTTGCACTGTGAGGGCTGAGACTTTATTGAGATACTTCAGTGTTTGGAAACACACTTTTGAACACTTGGAATGATCCCTGTTCTTTGAAGAGCAGGCTTCAACTTGCCAAGTGAGAGTCTGCCTTTCAGGCCATCTCTGACAGTCCCTGGTAGAAGGATAATTGCTGCCCTAGGGAAAGGTGCACAGAGGCCAATACTGACTCAGTGTTCCCTTTGCTTCCCAGATGCCATCTGACCAACATCTCCAGGAGGGCTGCTCTGCATGGCGGGAAGAGATAGAGGAGAGCCTGTGACAATTGGGCAGGTAGAATTCCTCTGTTTGTAGATATATTTATAGATTTCTATGGTTCTATTTATCAGTGCTTGTAGTTCCATTTATACATTAGAGTGTTCTGTTTATAAGTGCATATATTTATAGAGCTGTATAGTTAAATGTAGATATATATAGAGTTTCAGAAGAGATATAATTATATTTCTATATATGTAATGGCATATATAGATTTTCAGAGTTAAATTTATATATTTGTAGAGTGAAATATATATGTATGAAGCTATATTTATAAATGTGCACAGTTATATAGTAAGAGGAATATGAGATTTTAGGTGAATAGATTGATGTTGGTGTAGGCCTAGGCTGCATTTTTACTTCTTTCCCCCTCGGCTGCTTTTCTCACTTCTTGCTTTTCCCCCTGTGCCCCCTGTGTCCCCTCTCCCTGGGCTGGGTCCGAGCTGGCGGCCGGGCCGGGCGCAGCAGCAGTTCCAGCCCCGGCTGTCCCTGGAGCGCTGGGAGCTGCCGGTGGCCCCAGGCAGTGTCCCCTGAGGAGCTGCTGAAGGACGGTGAGACTGAGGGGGCTGAGAGGGCTGAGGGGGCGGTGGCGCTGAAGGGACGGTGACCCTGAGCTGCTGCAGGGGCTGAGGGCTGTGGGGCAGCCCAGGGCCATGGTGGCACTGAGGTGACAGGCAAGTGGCACAGGCTGAGGGGGTGGCGGGTCTAAGGGGATGGGATGGGTCAGAAGGGACTGAGGGGGGTGAGAGGACTGTGAGGGGCTGAAGAAGCTGAAGGGGGCTGGGGGTTTGCTGAGAGCATGGCGGGGCTGAGGGGATGGAGGGGCCAGCAGGGAGCACAGAGGGCTCTGGGACTGCAGCTCTGCCAGGCCTTGGAACCAGTTCCAGAACTTCCACTTTTGCCACAGCTGTAATGAAGAACTTGAGGAGAGCCGGAGACTGCCAGGAGCCAGCAGGGAGAAGCTGAGTGCCAGCAGCAGGAGCAGTGAGCGGGGTCCTGCTGCTGCCAGCCTGGAGAGAGCCCGGGTGAGGCCCCAGGGCCGGGGAGGCAGGGTGGGGCTGAGGCTGGCGTGGGTGCTCACCACAGCCCGGCCCGCTCGGCTGCTTTCTCTTTCTGACCCTCCTGGGGAGGCTCTGACACTTCCTCTTCCCTGATGGAAGTGCAACTGCTGCCAAGGGAAACGTCCCCATAGTGACTCAGTGTTCCCTTTGCTTCCCACATGTCCCATCTGCTGTCTGTGTCCAGGAGATCTGCCAAACTTCATCTGCAGGATCAGAAGAACTGGTGTCCTTTGGCCACCCCCAGTTCCCACTGAAGATGGGACTAACTGCAGAGCAGAGGGGACCAGCTGGAGCTCCAGGCCCAGCTCTTGCTGCTCACAGCTGAGCCTGTGGCAAGCTCCAGGAGCTCCTGCCATCTCCCTCCCTGTTGGCAGCTCCCTCCCTCCAGCCCACAGGCCCTGCTCATCCACTTTTTTCCCTACCAGCTCACCCCTTCGCTTTGCCTTCCCTTATTAAATAGTTTGTCTTTTTCATTTGACTCGTGGATCTGTCCCTGGAGCTGAAGCAGCACAAATCCTGAGCCCGGGGACATGCAGGGCCCTGCTGCCGTTCTCTTCCATGCCGTTGTCTGTGCACGGGCAGAGAGGAACAAGGGCAGCTCAGGCTGCAAAGGTCCCTGTCCTGCTGCTCCAGTTGCACAGCACCGTGGAGTTGAAGGTCATTCTGAGCACGCTGAAGGGAACAAGGACCCTGGGTTTTAGAAGAGCCAGCTTGAGTATGCTCTTCCATGGCAAACATCCACCGAGGGCAGAGGAGCTTGCCATGCTGGAAGTTCTCCCCAAGAGCTTCCTGAAAGCACAGCAATGCTCCATGCATACACAGGGACAGGAAGAGGGCAGAACCAGAGACCATGGTGGCCTGACAGTGAGCTCTGGGTGTGCCTCAAAGCAAATAAAGCAGCAGCAGCAGCAGCAGCAGTGCAGTGGCTGTGACTCAGAGGCGCGAGCGTCCCAGTGGCCGCAGCGCTGTCAGGCAGTGCCTGCAGGCTGGGTGCGCTTCTGGCAGCTCTGCTCTCCCCACAAGTGAGGAATCGCAGCCCCTGCCTCAGGCCCAGTCAGAAAGCCAACCAAGTGAGACCAGAGGCAGGGGACCCTTCCCAGCTGTCTTGGGCATGGCTGCAAAACCGCCGCTGCGTCTTCCTGTGCCCGTGTTTGGGGTGTGCTGAGCCCAGAGCCGGCCAGCTTGTGCTCTGCTGTGCCAGGAGCGTTCTGGGCGGGCAGGAGAAGTGCTGCGTGCACAGCGCAGCGTCCTGCAAGGGGCTGACCAGAGCCTCCTGCGGGAACAGGGCTCCGCTCCCTGGCTGGGAACAGCCTGGTTTTGCTGCCGTGAGCGCAGGCAGGAGTTCAGGCACGTGCAGAGGCAGCGGGCAGCTCGTGTTTGTAGGGGCCCGGGGCTGCGCGCCCAAAGCGACACGTGGGCGTGGGGAAGGAAGTGACACAGAGCTGGGGGTAGGAAGATGAGTTCGAGCTGGAGTGCCTGTGCTGCAAGAAGAAGGAATTCAGCCTTGCCAGGGTTTCTGACGTGTGTGTTGGTGTTCCCTGGGAAATGCAGACATTTGGGGAAGTGCCTTTGGAGGAAAAAAGCTTGATTGTCAAGGCAACTGCTTCCCCAGGAGCCCCCAGTGAGGTAGGTGCAATTACAATCTGCACCCCAGCTCATGCTCAGTACTTACTACAAACTTAAATAACAATAAAGTCAAACACAACAGATGACTGGTCTTCCTACCTTCTGCTTCCCAAACACAGCCAAGGGTGGCAGCAGCTACAGCTCCATTCTCCTGAGCTCACAGCGCAGCGCAGCTGTTCCAGCCACACCAGCACGGGACTGGCCGCAGGTTGTACAGCCCGTGCCTGGGCCAGGATCAGAGCGCGTTTCCTGTCAGGTAAGGGGAGCCCCGCACTCTTCCACAGGAGAATGAATGTGAAGAATGCCAGAGAAAATTGAAGTCTATTCAGCCTGGTGAAGATGAAATCTGCTTCTGTCCTTGTATAGAGCTGTGGGTTTGTTTACGTGGCTTTTCCTTCCCTTTTCTGCCTGGCTTTCTCACCTGCAGTTTTCAGTAGAAAAGTGAAGCCATAGGTGGAATAAATAGACTCCACAACGTGATGTAGTTATGAAGTGGGTCTGTATTGTCAGCACCCGGCACAATCGAGATAGCTCTCCTGGAAACTTGTGCCTTGAGCCCTGGTCTGAGCCCCATCTTTTACTCACAAAGGTGCTCCATATAGATGACATTGCTCAACCTTTTCATGCATATTCAACCCCTGGCTCCGCCTGTCCTCGCCTGGCATGATAATTAGATCCACGCCCTTCTGAGCATGCCTTGTTCATGGTGGGGGTCACATGGGAGTCTTTGGTGGTCTCTGAGGCCGAAGATTGTGGTCATCCTTATGGCTGAACTTTTCAACTTTTCTCCTTTGTACATGTGCTTTGGTCCCTTGGTGCTTATCTGAGTATGTCTGTCGGTCTTGATGAGCTTGGAGACAGAGGAGGCCCTTTATCTGGGTTTCTGCATCCTTGGTCTTCTCCCAGTATTGTTCTTTATGAAAGAAGCTTCTGAAATTTGCATTTTTCTATTCTTTTTGTACTATGACACATGTTTCTTAAGTAAAAGGTTAAAATTCAACACATAATTCTGCAAGCTAAAATTTAAATGCTTAATTCATATTGCTAACTCAAGGGAGCTCCAAAAATCTCTCTTTGAAAAGCAACAAACTTTTAAGAGGTTAAACCTCAAGATAACTGTGATCTTCAATCAATGCCTCCTTCCACTTTCTTAAAATCTCTTTGTCCTGGGCACTCACTATGGCCTTTTTCCTGGAAGCTCTCTGGCTGTCTTGAATGCTTATGGAGTAAAAGGTAATCCCTGACCTATTTTCGACTCTGCCCAGACAGAGACTGCTGGAAGGGAGGCAGGACTGGTACTGGGGACCTGGCAGCTTCTCCAGGAAGAAAAATTATTGAAATAATGGTAATGTGGACAAGGCATGCAAGTCCAGGTGGTGAGCTCAAATATGCAAGAACTTGCAGTTTCCCCTCAGCACTTGACAGCTAAGGGGTATGGTCTCTTCTTATTTCTGTCTCTTAATCCTCAATCCTCGCCACACTCCTTCAACATCTTTTGCATTGTCATCTTCCCTGTTTTCTCCCTCCTTTCTTTCTGTGACTTTCTGTACACGACAGACAATCTGTCACACACTGTCAGCTTGCTCAGTCACCCGAGCAGTGATAATGATGGTGTAGAAATTGTAGGTGCACAGGAGGCAAAGGTGTCATGCTTCTGTGTGCCCTCTGCAGGCAAACCTGCTTCCCAAAGCTTCAGTCACGCTTGGAACAAAGGCTTGTCCCCACTGCTTTGTTGTGGTTTATGCATTGATGGAGCAACACTTCTGTCTCAGCCGGCTTAAGCCACTGCAAAGCTGGAATTGTTGCTTTAGCAGCAGATGTGCTGGCAGGGTTCTTACAGCTCCATAGTAAGAACTCTGCAGTTCTTCTAGAACAGGTTTCTGATTTTTGTGCAATAAAAACAGTGCCTTCACCTGCTGCAGTGCAAGTCATGCACTCATGTAGATGTGTTTTCAGACACAGGTATTTCTATATATGCCTAGTGAGTGGCCTCGTGGGGAGCAGGGACAAATGAGGAAGGAAAGTGGGCTCACAAAACATGCTTCTGCTTCAACAAAAAGCCCAGTCTTCCCTTCACAGAGAAGGATATAAACTTTTTCTTAAAGGGAATAAACAAGTCTCTCTATGTCCTGATCTTTTACTAGTTTGAAATTGTTCAGAAAGGTTGTAATTTTTTTTTTTTCCTCGTGGTGGTGGGGGGTGGGGTCTGCATTTCAAGCCTGTTCTCCCAGCAGTCAGGGACCTGCACAGCTGCTGTGGGTGGGGCAGGTGCTCAGGTAATTACCAACAGCTGCTTGGTAATTACTGACAGCCAGGTGAGAAATTGGCTTGTGCCTGGTTGAGGGCTTGAGGACTGTGGTGAGAGGAGGAATAGGGAGTGGAGTGGAAAATACCATTTATACAAGCAGGTATAGGTGGATGTCTGGGGTGTAGGTGGGAGTTAACAGGTTTAGGTACTGCATTTACGAAAAATTGAACATTTAACTCTGAGATAGGACTATTTAGTTGCTACTCTAAATGCTGCATTTACTAACATGGAATGTAGTTTCTTTGTGTTTTGCTCAGAGAGTGTCTCAAAAACATTGAAGTCTAATTATAGTCATCATAAACACAAGTTAATATCTTACTTTTTGTTGCAAACAGAAGCTGAAAGGGCCAATGGATCTTGCATTCAGTAATGTACACATTTTAAAAGAAGTGGCTCTCTCCTGTTCCTGTGGCTAGCTGGTCTCTTCAGGTTACACAAACATTTCTGGGAGCATTTCCTTGCTGTTCAAATATCTCTATCCCCTTGGAATCTGATGCAAATATTATATGTTTCTAAAATTATCTCTAGGCCCTTTCATTTTCTAATTTGCACCTGTCACCTAGGGGAAAACCCAATCTGAGAAGGTTTTATTTTTTGTAGCCTCTCAAATTGCAGCCCATTGTATTTAGCTGCAAAATCCTAAATCATGCTATCAGGATACCTGAAATGGACACTGGTAGAGAGTAAAAAAACAATGCCTGATACAGATGCTATCAACTATTTTTAGTTCCTGACAATCCAGTATTGCCCTTACCCAAGGACTGTTCTTGTTTTTTTCTCTTTTTCTCAGCTGTCAGTTCTGTGAGGGCTGAGAAACAAAAATCCCAAGTAAGGGTATCCAGAGTAGATGGACATGATGAGAATTCGGGGCCAATTTAACCATACACTGATCTGTAGGATTGCCCTCCTCCGTGGAAGATTGTAGTGGTGTGATTGCAATCATTTCTGCTGGTCAGTGTTTTTAGTGTTAACACAGCTCCCCAGGGAGCCAGCCAGGTTTTATGACTCTCTTTGGAACTGAAAGAAAAAGAGAAGAAAAAGTGTCTGTGGTGTTTGCCTGCAGCAGTTCCACATGCTATTGGTGGCATGTAACAACTAGATTCCACACCTAGGAACTGCTTGTGCTGCAGTCTGAAGTGTGCTACCTGTGAGAGCTGCTTCTGGAGAAAGGTAATTTCTCTTACTGCTGTGTTAATTCTTCCTACAGAATGAGAACAACCCAACAACTTCCTAGTTGCTTCCAGACGTTTACATAAGGATTTGTATTTGTACCCCTGTCCTTGGATGTTAGAATTCTGTAGTCAAGCTACCCAAAAGCTCCAAGAGCTGTATCCAAGCAAGGGTGTGTTTGGGTGGTGGTCTGGGACAGAGAGTATTCTCCTCTGTAGTTAAAACTGGCCAAGTTTAAGCTTTTTAATTGACAGGCATTTTTAACCGGAAAAATAACAGTTTTTGGAAATACAGAGTTTTGAAATCCCCATATTACATAATCTAAACATAGAGCATATTTTACAAGCTCACTTTGGGAACTGCTTGCAATTCAATGCTGCCTCTTGAGGTCTCTCAAGTTGTGGGTGTCCTAAAGAAGAAGAGAAATAGGAATTTACAAGAGAGGAAACAGAACTCCAGAACTTTTCACTACACCAGTCCTGTACTGAAGTGGCTGTTGTGAAAAATACAGCCAGCCCCATGAAACTTAGCAGTGTGAAGAAACTGCTGCACAGCAACAGCTGAACTTCAGTGTGTCTGAGCCAGTGCTGCTGGCTCAAATGCTGCCAGCATTATCTCTGCACCCTGGGACACTTCCCGGTTCCTGTGCCTTGACACTGCTTTCCCATGGGGCTGGGGAAGGAGTTTGGCTCTATGAACTGCCTGGTGCTGTGAAACAGGTTCATTTTTGTCAGATGAGGTGATGGTGTGCACGTGTCCACATGTCTCCCTGCCTTAGTGCCCTTTGTGAGCTTCTTACTTGAGCTGGAATTTGTGGAGTGTTTAAAGCTTGCTGCCTTTTATTTCTTTGGTCCTATTCAGAGAAATGAGTTGTTGAAGTCCTTGAAATGTTCCGTTTTCCTCCTTATGCAAGATAGTGAGGAATGCCTTCTTTTCATCCCTTAGGTAATTCTTTGCTTTATTATTGCATGCATTGAAATAGGATTAGTGTGGGTTACAAGCAGTAAGAGAATATGGAATCAGACAACAATAAGCACAAGAGCAAAAGATAAAAATAGTCTCAGGAATTAACCTAGTAGTTTGATATTTCTATGAATATATAAAACACTTGCAACAATGCTTAAATCTCTTTTTCTTTCTGACAAAAAATGTGTTTTCTAGTATTTTGCATACAGGATTCCCCTGGGATGGAAGAACTTGAAGCATTTCAAGTCTGCAGCTTCAGGAATGAAATAAACTTTTGACTCAAGCTGTCAACCTGAATAAATACCCCACAGCAATTGCAAGTTATAGCTAGTAACAATGGAATAAAAATACAATTGCCCTTTTTGCTCTTAGCATTTTCTCCCTGGTCCTATAAAATTTGGGTTTGTGCCTTCTTCCTTAGTTTGCTTTCCAAACCATTGCATGTCCTCAATAAATCTGGAGAACTGTCTCATGAGTAGATCTGAAGAATCAGTTTTGAATCTAGGAAATTAAAGGAAGAATCACACTTCATAAGCTTGGGCTTCTGGACTGAAAGTTTTAGATCCTTCAAGTAGACATTGCTGAATGTTCAACCTGGTCTGGCAGGCTCCTCTCTCTGAAAGGTGGGCAACTGAAACCTCTGTGTTTGCACAGAAAGGCAAGTTATGGGATAGCTGGAAATTGGCTCTGGCCAGCTGGTGTACCAGGTGTTATCTTTAATAGTTGTTTTCTTATGTTATTAGTAACCAGGCCATTAGGCCAAGCACCTGTATTGTTTGGGGTTTTGGTTGGTTTTTTGGTTTTGGGGTTTTTTTTTTAATTTTTAAAAATTATTTGAGGATGGGTCTGTTTGGTTTTGCTTCTGTTTGCTTGTTTTAGTTTTGGCTAGCTGTGTTGGCAGGTGGCTGTGAGTGCACTGTAGTACCCCCAGCTGCTGCCCAGCTCTGCTCTATTATGTTTCTTTTTCTTAGCCAGGTCTCATAAGCCCTCAAAAGAAATATAATACACCCAAGGACAGCTTATCTATTACTCTGGGGGCATAAAATAAGCAGGATGACTTCTGCTGCAGTGTTAGAAACAAAAAGGTTTAATAAAAGGCATAATAACAAAGAGAAAAACTCGAGCCAGATGCAGAGGTCTGCTCCTGGTAAAAACACCTCACAAAAGCACTTAGCTCTTTTCTTTTCTTCTTTTTCTCCCTGATGGATCAAGCGGGACTTTTTGGCTTCTATCCAATTAGATGTCCTCAAGTATTTGGTGAAGTCCCTGAGGTCCCATGAGGTGGCTTTTCACCTAATCCTTGAGAGAAACTTCTGGCCTTCTTTCCTTTTCTGGGGGACAAAGGCTAGTTTTGCCACTCTGCCATTAGGGTGCACACTCCTACAGACATGGCTCTCTTTTCTTTCTTGGTCTCTTACCCCTCTGGCACTCAAAGCCATACTTGCTATTGTAGTCATTAGGTACATGGTCCTGCCAGGATGGTTGACTAATTCAGGAACAAACAGCCTTGCTGCCATACCAGGGACACTGCTCTGGAAATGGGCAGAAAGAGAAAACATTTAATGTTTTTCACTTTAGAAATGTTCCATTGCAGCTTTATTTGCAGCAGAGTTACATTTACTGGACTGTCCAATAGAATTCCATGTGTCCAGAGCTAACTTTAATCACATAATTTAGGAGTGTCCAGCTGTAAATCTCACAGCCATGGGATCAAAAGTCCTTTCCACTTCTGGTTAAGTGGCTCTCCTTTCTGGGTCTGGATGCACACCCAGTCTCCTGACTAGTGAGGACATTCTTGAACATTCAGGCTTATTAGTGAGACCAAAAAAACAAACTTGCACGATGATAAAATCATTTTCTCCTAAGGGTTATGCTTTAGCAGCAGCATTTTGGCTTCCAGCCTTTGGTGGCAGAGAAGGCTCAATAGCCAGGGCTGCCAGAAGGAGGCAGGGCAGGAGCAGTTTGCAAAGCTTCATTAAGAATCCAGGGAAACCGAATCCCCATTTAATCCCCATTTTCTTTCCAGAGAGCCTCCAGAGAGCAGATATTTCAATCCACCACCCTCTCCCAACAACCATAACTTTTTGGAGGTGGTGCTGAGATCTTGTTTTCTGAGTTTGATCCCTAAATGTTGAAATAACTTACAATAACACAGAAGAAGGTCAACGGGCATCAGCTGTTTCTCATGCGTTGCTTGGGGTTCTCTCCCCTGTAAGGGGTCCAAACTTGTCACATCACAGGTTGTTCCCCAGGCAAAAGACCAGGGATTTTCACCATGTGCTTCCTTCTCCAAAAGTTCTATTTCATTCCCCCAAATCCAATTCGCAAAACATTCTCCATTTCCCTTTCTTTGCGATCATTGCTTATTTTCCTGTGTAGTTCAACCACTTCTGTTGCAGAATGAGGTATTACTGCCAGACACTACATCCTGATAAGCAAATTCCTTCTTTATCAGTGAGCAGGGCTTGGGATGAGGAGGGAAGAAGATTGGCTTTGCAGAGCCGAACCTCTCCTCCAGGGAGCAGAGGAAGGTGACATCATCTTCGGGGCATCCTGCCTCTGTATTTTATAGGGGCTGGCAGAGTTTAGGGTGAGGGGCGGGGTTGGACTTTGAGGCACTAAAGCCCTCCCAAGGGCTGTGGGGCTGACCTTGCAGTCAGGGAGGTCTGGCTGTTCCTGGAGTCTGGAAAACACTGCTTCCAGGCCTTCCCCAGCAGTGTTAAATTGCAACTCTAAAGCTCTTTGGCTTTGGAGGAGCGTGTTTCACTGGTTTCTCATGGTTTGGGGGCTGGCTTCATCCTGGCATTCAATTCCTACTCTGGCCTGAGGCTGGCTATTGTTTCAGGCTCAGCAATTTGCAGCTGATGCAGCTCCTTTTCCAGCTGATGGGCACCATACAGCTCTGAGTCAAACCTCCATGCATATGGATACCAGGCATGGTCCTTTACTGGGAGTTTTTAATTTTCTTCTAACAAAGTTCATGTTTTCTCCAGAAGAAACTGTGGATGGTGCTAGTTTCTCTCCGTCCCCATCTCTCTTTAGGGCTGGACAAGTTTTCTATATAAGCTTTTAGCAAGTGCGTCACTGGAGAGCAGTTCAGATCAGTTTCTGGGTGCAAGTCCATTACTTTCCTGCCAGAAAATAGCAGCTTTGACTGAACATTTATTTCTCCTTTATTATGGCACAAGCACTTACAGCTGTATAAAAGGCCCAAGTCACCTCAAGAGTACCCTGCCTGCTGCGCCAATTAAAATGTAAGGCCCCAAAAACGTTGCTCTGTGGGATACTGTAAAACGACTTAAACTTGTTCCTGTACTCTTGAGACAGAAAAGCAGGAAAAATACTGACGAGATGTTCTCAAGAGATTGGAACAACAAAAAACCTTCACTGTCAACTTTCAAAAATCAAAGAACTTGAAAGGTAAAAAAATTAAACATAACAGAGAATATTCTATAAAGCATTAACTTAGCCCTATCAACCTAACAAAATGTGTTAATTGAGTTAGATTTAGATCATTAAGGCTGTTAAGATTTTAAATTACTCAAAAATCTGAGAGCAGGAAAAAGGGAGAAGAAAGAGAAAGAGAATGACAGAAAGGAACCAACACAGCTATCACTGCAGGTTCCAGTGGTGTTCAGCTGATAGAAATTCCAAGAAGATGTAAGGTCAAGACATGTGGTGGCCACATATCCCTAGGCAAATAGCCTTTGGCTCTCCTGGGGCCCTCCCCCACATGGGGCTCCCACTCACCTGGCCATTTAGGAGCTGGGTTAGGGGCTCCAGACACAGGTGTGGAGCATTGCCTCTGGTGTGCCAGGGATCAGTGGCCGCTGCTGGGCTGGGATACAGGCCTGGGGGTGTGGGGCGTGCAGAGTGGGGCATGGCCTCACCAGAGCAAGGCTTGATCCGCCCCCTTCCCCACATACAAGCCCCTGAAAAGTGTTGAGCCAGCAATCTCCTCTAGTCTCTCACAACAAGGTGTCCAGGTTCCTGTGCTTCTTGGCTGTCAAGACTCCACAGATTTGTGTCTGGATATTAAGTAACTTGGACATTTATTCCTTCCAAAAGCAGCAGCATGAGGGTTGTTTATTCTTTCTAAGGCCTTCCCTCCATTCTATGTCCTCTTCTTGAGGTAGTCCTTGTAAAGCCTCTCCTCTCTCCTTCTCCATGACAATGGAAAGGGACAATGGAGAAAACAATAAATGAGAGGTTAAAACTATTAGAGTTATAATGTAGTGAGGAAATAAAAAGCAGTGCACAACAATAAGAAGAAAATTGTGCAAAAGGGGTAATGGCTTAAGCAACAAAGGTGAAGTGTCACATGAGGCCCCTGGAACAAAGACAGGATGGTGAGGGCTTACAGAATGGTTCTGATGGCAGATGGGGGCTGCTGGTGCTGCCTGGAGCAGCTGTGCAGTGGCAGTTTCCTGCTCCCTCTCTGCAGCAGGGATGGTGGCAGTGGCAATGGTGATGGGTGTCTCTCTGTCCCTGCAGAGCTCTGTTTGGCATTGCCACTGCCATCAGTCTTCCACACTGGGCATGTGTGTGGGAATGGGATCTGCCACTTTGCTGCCTCTTCCTACCACCCTGCTGGGCTCCACTTGGCTTGGCTGGACTCACTTGGGATCAGTGTCACCACTCTGGCTTGCCTTGTTCTGTTGCGGTGGAAAAACAGTCCCACATGCCACCCTGGCCCTGATGGTTTCAGCTGTGTGTCAGAGCTGCCGCTTCCGTGCCACCCATTTCAGCCCCGCCTCCTGAGCAATATTGTGGAAGGAGAAAAATGGGGGAAAAAATGGTGGTGGTGCTCTGGTCCCAAGGCCTCCCTGTTAGAGTGAGTCAGACAGAACGATCCTCCTTGCATTTTCTGTCATGGCATTTCCCTGCTGAAATCACACCCGTGGCTATGATGTAAAATTTTTTTAATATATAGTATTGAATAATATAATATACATACATACATATACATATATATATATATATATATATATAATATATATAGAGAAAGATCCATGACCATGTCTCTGTACCTAGGAGAAACCTCTAAATGTAATTAAAGCAGTGCTTCTTCTCCTTGTTTTCTGATTTCTAGAACAAAGGAACAAGCCTTCTGATTTTTGCTCAGCAGAAATAGTGGCCAAAGACCACTAATGTGGTTCCTCACATCCTGGTCCCTTCTCAGTGCTCAGCTTCTCAGTGTGGGCTCTAGGGGCTCACTGTGTTTCTACTCTTACATGCCTTGAGCAACAGGTGATGGACTAGGAGGGCTTTGTGTGTTGCTTTGTAGCAGAGGAGAACTTTGCAGGCTTTTTTTTGCATTAGGTGTAGAGCATGTCTGGTTCTATGCATGAATTCACAATCCAGCCTAGGGCGGCTGCTATTGTGATGTCAGCGGCCGCATCCTGGCGTTGTCAAGGCAAAGTTGCTGTGCCGAGGCCCGGAAGGGCTCAGTGTGCAGAGCAGCTCTGTGGCACGCTCACTGCGGGCAGAACCTGCTGATCGACGAGGTCTCTGCCAGCAGGACTCAGAGTATTTTTGATTTTCCCACAGGCGTTGTCTGCTGCAGACTTGAGCAGTGCTGCTCGAGCCATGGAGGGAGTGTGTGCTGCAGTTTGCACGGCTTTTTCCGTGGCTTATTCTGGGTACTTTCTCACCCACCTGGCACGTAAGTAGATGTTGCAGCATATGGAAACCAAAATGCCACAAAGAGGCCTTTGGTTGGGTAAAGCCGCTGTCAACAGCTCCAGCCAAGAAGGGGGTGTCTCTAGCCAGTGAGGAGTGGGCAGCATTTGTAATGTTGCCTGCAGGGATTCTACTCCTCCCATGGCACAGCCTGTGGCTATGGAGTTTAGAGTCTCCTCAGTTTGCTGGCTCAAGGAAGACAACTTCCAGGATAGGAAGAGTGGGAGAGCTTGTCAGGAGTCCTTGTAAAAGCTGTGCACTGCTCTCCAGGACTAAGGGAAAGTCCCTCAGTTCAAGTCTTCTTGTCTATATTCTCTCATCCCAGCATGTGCCTGTGGACCTTGACACTTCCTGCACACTAAAAGAGCCATGTGTTCTGTGATGAAGTCACAGAATCAGCTTGGAAAAGGCCTCTGAGATAGACATTTCAGAGGAGTTCTTGTATGCTCCCGAACCCTGGAGCTGTTCCTGTGCTGTGTCACGATAGAGCTGCCACCCTGGTTAAGGGGCACTTGGGTGAAGCTTTTCTGGGGAAAGGTTTTCAGTGAGCTCATGGCAATTGCTGCATGCAATCTCTTGAGAAAACTGAAGCACAGGAAAGGGAGGAGCTGTAGCTCCTGCTGGGTGGGGTGGGGCAGAAGCAATGATTGTTACAGAACCACTGGGCCTTTCTGAGTCTCAAGTTTCTATGGGTTGAGTGGCCATGGAGGACAAGGAAGTATTTTGTGCTGTTGCCTTGCTTGCTGTGTGACACAGGGGTTGCAGCTGGAGTGGTGTAGTGAAAGCAGAATGCTCTGTCTTTGGGTTGACTTTTTGTGGGCTTGCCCAGCACAGGCAGTTTTCTTACAGCATCTGGTTGTTTTTCCCTTGTGTGTTGCAGGTCACATCACCCGTGCCTGGAGAGAATCCAGTCTTTGGGTGAGTGGGAAAGGAGCCTCTGGCCTTGGTAGCATTTGACAATTGTGGAGCAAGCTGTGAGCTGGGCCTGTTGCAGTCCAGTGCCAGCCTGGTTAGATGAATGAAACTACAGTCCAGGCTCTTTGCAGCAAGAGCAGCAGCAGCAGGAGGAGCCCAGGCTGTTTTCTCCAATTCCTTTTCAGAGCTTTTAAGCAGCTGGAAGTGGGGTTGCTTTGTGATTTAAGCCATGATGGAATTTGTCCTGCACAAGAGAGTGCAGTCCCATCTAATTGTGCCTTTTCACTTCAGTGGGAACAACATAGAATCCCATTTCTCTGCAGATGATTTCTCCTTAGTGCATCTGGGTCTAGAGCTGAATATAAAGAAGGTCACTTGTCCCTCACGCTGCTGTCTGTCTGCAGAGCCCCACACCAACCTCAGAGGATCCTCTGGCTGCGTATCTTCCTGCAGAAGAGGCCAGAGGGGAGGAAGATGCTCCCCAAACTGTGCCTGCTTCCACTGCAGGGCCTGAGCATCCAGCATCAGTAAGTGGCAGCTCTGGGTCGTGCTGTGGCTGGAGCAAAGCATAGCTGCAAGTTTCTGATCAGACAGCACCTCCTGTGCCTGGCTGAAGATGCTGTGGGCCAGAATCTTTCCAGCCCTTCCCCCAGTCAGTGGGGCCTGGAAAAGAGGAGTGGAACTTGGATTGTTTATGCACCAGCTTCCTACTGTTCTGAAAGGGGCTGTGAATTTGTCTTAGCAAGAGACAAGAGGTAGCATTAGGATGTC
Organism: Passer domesticus; assembly: GCF_036417665.1. NCBI lineage: Eukaryota > Metazoa > Chordata > Aves > Passeriformes > Passeridae > Passer > Passer domesticus. The sequence continues at coordinate 245,340 of NW_026990182.1, forward strand.
TTTGGATGGTCCTGGGGTACAAGTGAGGCCCTTGGTGGCCAGTGGCTGTGCAGGCTCCCTGTCCCCTGTGAGGAGAGCAGTGCAAAGATGCAGTTCACAAGCTTGCAGGATATGAGGAGGCACTGTCCCCAGGAGGGACCTGGCCCTCCCCACAGAGCAGCTAAAGTCAGTAGCTAAAGGAAGAGCTGAGCTGCAGCAGGGCCTGTAGCCGAATATAGGTAAGGTGGTGAATGACAGGTTCTTCCTGTCCCTCATGCTGCTGTCTGTCCACAGAGCACAAGGGCAGCGTCAGCACCTGCTCTGGCAGCCTCTGTACCTGAGGAAGAGGCTGAAGAGGAGGAAGGTGCCAATGAACCTGGCCCTGCTGTCAGCCCACGGCCGGAGCAAACAACACCAGTAAGTGCCTGCTTTGGATAGCAGCGTCTTTGGTGTCATTTTGTCTGTCATGTAAAAGCAGCCTTTGGATTTTGTGCTTTGAGCTGTTGAAGCGGGTGCACAAGCTGAGAGGTGAAGAGCCCTGGGTGTGGCCAGCAGCATCTTCCTAGGGGCTTGCATTTGAAATGGGATGGGAGGGGCATCTCTGCCAGGCACATTTGTAACCCAAATTCATTTCTTGTCCCAGAGCTCCATCTCTTCTGTCGTGGCACCTGCACGAGCTGCAGCTGAAGGCTCGGGAGAAGGCTCCAGTGCCCAGGCTGGAAGCTCAAGCACGAGCAGCTCGTGCACCTGGAGCACGACCAGCTCGTCTGGCAGCAGAGAGCAGCAGCGAGAGAGGACAGAGGACAAGTACCTGGCCATGCTGAGTAGGTCCTTTGTGATCCTCGTGTGCCGGAGCAGTGCCTTGTGTGCGCGTGTGTCGGCATGAGCTGTCCCACCTCCTGCTCCTCCTCAGCTGAGTGCCAGGTCCTGAGGCCTCCTCCACACAGGACCTGTTGTTGTGCTCTGAGGTGGTGAGGGATCAGCGGGGTGTTGCTCCTGCCTCTGAGAGCAGCTCGGCCTGGTTTGGCTTTGCCTGAGCTTCCCTGTGGGCAAAAGGCCAAGCAGAGATTGTTTCTGGCTGAGCAGGAGGCTGTGACCTCGCGAATGAGTAGGCCTCAAGGAGCTCCTGCGGGGCCCAGCTGCTGTGGGCACGGCCAAGGTCATCTTCAGCACTCAGCCTGTCCTAAAGGCTGAGGGACCTAATTCCTGAGGCCATCACAGTAGCTTATAACATGAGCTGCTGCTCCTGAAAGGCTGAAGGGCAATGTTTAGGCAAAGTCCTGCTTAAAGCTGGAGATCTGGGCTCTGCTGGAAGCACTTTGCAATATTATTCCTGTTCTGGAGAGGGCAGCTGATGACAAAAATTGATTCCAGAACCCAAGATGCCTTTGATGTTTGCAAGGATGAAAGCTTGTGTTGAATGTGGCAGAGTGTTCATTGCCAAGAACAGGAAGGTTTTGTTTTTCCTGTTGCCCTTAATGTTTATAGACAACAATCACTTCTCTTGGTTAGAGTTTTCTGATCCCTGTCTCCTCTGACTGTTTCTCCGTGTGCTTAGATTTTACTTCAGACTTTTAGTTTTGTGCAGGGCATCTGTGCTGCAGGGCTGCTTGTCTTGCTGCTGCTGTTTTTGAGGTGGTGCTGGTGCGGTGGTGTTGTTGTTTCCCGACTGACTGAGTTGAAAGGGCCCAGTGTCCCGGAGAGTGGGGCTGCCTTTGTGACCTGCTGCAGGGTGGGATCTCTTTTGAAGTGAGCATCTTTCCTTGGGATTTTTACAGAGATGCTGGTGAGCGAGGGAGATCCTGAGGCTAAATACACAGAACTGGAGACTATTGGCAAAGGGTGAGTGCAGCCACAGTTCCTTCTTCAAAGGGAGGGGCAGTGTGTTTTGCTGGTGTCACATCTCCCCAGAGTGACATCAGGCAAGCTCCAAAGCTGTTCAGACACTGCGTTAAGATGATGCCAGGTGATCTCTCAGTGCTGGCCAGCATTTATAGCTGTGGTCCAAAGGCACAGCAGAGGCACCTGGATGCTGGAAATGTCTTGTCTGCGGCAAAGAGCAGCACCTGGCAGCTCTCCTGTCCCTCAAGTGTGTTTGCACCTGTTTGCCGCTTTTCATAGGAGAAATAATTTTTGAGTGTCTTGAAACAGTACAGAATACGTGGGAATGAAATGAGGAGAAACCTCATTGCCTCAAAGGTCAAGGTAGCAGCTGACAGCTGTCTGGGAACAGCTCTCAGTAACATTTCTTTCCAGTATTTTGCTGAAAACAAGATTCAGTGGTCAGGATGACCACCACCTAGTGTAGAAGCCAAAAGCAGAAATGAAAGCAGCAGCTGTCTTTTGTGGCTGAGATGGCAAAAGACAAAGATTCAGGGGAATGCCCAGTGTCAATGCACCCTAGAGGAAAAACCATCATCTGCCTGATGGCAGACCCCTCATGGATCCTATGGGCTTTAGGCCTTTGCTGCAAAGAATCCACCAAACTGCTCCCCTTGAAAGCAAGCTCTGCTGACTGTAGATGGGATTGACTTGCAGCATTTTCTCTGGGTAGGCTGTCCTGATTCAGGGCAAATTTGGCAGGAAACCTCCAGAAAGCAAACCCACGTGGCCACTTCCCCCAGCCGATTAGGGAACAATTTCCTTGGAGAGAAGTGGAAAGAAGTTGTTTGTTTAACAGGCAAAGCACTTCCCAGCATACAAAATGAACAATCATGGATGACAAAACTCATTTCCTGCTCTGAAGAGATGGCAAGTTCAGAAAGTCTCTCCTGGGGGTTGTCATTCTCCAGTGCTGGGAAAGGCTGCAGAGTAGGCCCTGGTGGGCTACAAAGTGTGAACTCTCGGTGTTTTGCCGGGTCCCAGTCTGGAGCAGGTTTGAATGGTTCCAAGAAAAGGGAAAGAAAAACAGTAAAGGGAAAACTCAGACTGCCTTAGCTAGCTAAACTAACTAAAAAGCAAAAGGAGTGTGGTGTGTGGCCCCATCTGTGCCCAGACAACAACACTGGAGTTCTGTGTTCCAGCAGACTGCGGGGGAGAGTGCAGCTGATAACAAAACTCTGTGCTCCCTCTTCTCCTGACACCTACTGTCTGATCCAGTCTTGGAGGCACAGAATATAACATCCAGTATAAACAGAACAGGTGACTGGGGGTACAAGCATCATAACATCACCCCAGAACAGAAGCCAAATGTACAAGAAGTCACCAGAAAAGTGGAGTCCTTCCAGTGTCTGGTGCACAGAAGCGAAGCAGCTGCCAATGGCTCTGGACCCAGAACACAGCTGCCTAAGGATCCTGTGTTTTGAGGACTTCTCCATTTGTGTGTGCAGCAATGGAAGGCTTTGCCTGCTCTGGCTGTGCCTGGACACTATTGTCCTTGCAAGCTGGAAAAGGGATCTGTGTCTGCTTGAGTTTGGCAGACAGACTCCAAGGAGAGGTGTAAGGAGACCCAACTGGCAAATTCGTGGAAGAATCAGACACATGCACAGATAGAGAAAGAGAAAAGGGAGAAAAGACCCATAGAAGAATCTGTCGTGTTCCATTTACTGTTTTCCCCAGGACTTTTTTCCCGTTGGGCTGCAGTGTTTTGCACTTGCAGGGACTAAAGGACTTCTTCTTTCTCTGCTGCTGTTTTGTTTCTAGGGGTTTCGGCACTGTGTGCATGGCAGTGGAGACTGCCACAGGAGAAGAGGTAAGCCTCAAGCAGCGCCGCAGCTTCTGCAGCTCTCGAGTGCCCTCCCCTCTGCTGTGAGCACTGGCTGAGCTTTGGGTCGCCAGTGGAGCTTTGCTGCAAAGGCAAATGGAGTGCAGAGCAGTGTCTGCCTGCCAAATACAGTGGGGACAGATTTTGTACTTCTCAGCTGCCCCAGGGGATGCAAGGAGGCCAAGCGGTGTCTTTCAGAGGAGGACACAGGGCTGGGTCTAAGTGCCCAGGTGGTGTCTCAGAGCATGGCACTGCTCTTTGGGGCTGCAGCATTCCTGAATTCTCATTTCTGGCTGTTAGCCAATACATGGGAATCATGCTGGTAGTTCTGCAGCCACCTGCAGTGCTGCCCTTGGGATCTGTGCTTAGAGAGAGAGAAAGGTCTGCAAGGAGTGTCTCAATGGCCTGAGTCCTGCTCAGAGCCTGGTGTACATCCCTAGAGGATCGAGGCAGGGGTTATTTCTTTTTACAGTCAGGCAGTAACTGCAAATATCAGTGGTGTGAAGTAAAGTATTTTCGTGGAATAATATACAAATTCCTGAAGTGAGGAATTGCTAGGATTGTCTTTTTTGGAGGTGTCCTTAATGATGTTTTCATCATCATGGCATTTTTTCTGTGAAATATGTAGGGTTGTATTTCTTAGGGGGAATAACCCTCAAGATGTTTTTAGGACACAATTTTATCTGTCATGTCCGTAAGGGTTTGCTTTGTAGTTGTGCAATGGAGAATGCCAGTGGTTGCTGGAGTAATGATCAAGCCCCTAGAAGTGCCCAAGGTTTCCCAGCAGTTTTGCTCCATTTTTACTGGCACAGAATCGATTCCTTCTTGCAAGAGGTGTGTCAATGTCAATGGGAATGATAAAGGAAGGCCCTGGGGAAGACTGTGGGCACAGTGAGTGTTGTTAGAGCTTTGACGTGGAGAGCTTAGACTGTGTTTCTCCCAGGTTTACAAGGCAAAGGATATCTGTCACTCTGTCCTGGGAGGTGCCCAAGCACGGGGTCTGATGTCCAGTCACAAGGCAGTTTGGCCCAGCCCAGCTGGGGCTGCTGTCATCCCATAATCACTGTCTCCATCATCCCCTTGTGCTCCTGTGCCACAGACTTCTTTGGTTCATGGCTTTCCATGTTGTTTTAGGTGGCCATCAAGAAAATTAGTCTCCTGCAAGAGAGCAGCAGCGAGCTGTGCCTGAATGAAATCCAGGTCATGTGTGGCACTAAGAATGCCAACCTTGTGAACTATGTAGACAGGTGAGTGGTTCTGCTGTTCTGCCATGAAAGGTCATTCACATCCTGCAAGCCAGAGGTGCAACCACTCCTTTGGGCACTGGCAAAAGAGGATGGAGCTGTTAATTCCTGTTTCTGGGCTGATCTACAGCATCTTGGGAAAAGATTGCATTGGGGCTGCTTTCATCTTTCCTGGCATACCTTGCTTGAAGGGTGCTTTCAAAGACAGGACTGGGCCCTGTCTTACTGAGTCAACAGCCTCCAAGTTCCTGTCCTCTCTCCACATTGTTTTGTTGGGTTTGGGGTTTGATTTTTCCCCTGGGTCTGAAGTGCTGACAAAGCACTGTCTATTGTATTTCCCTTGGCCTGTTGCATTGGTGTGGATACCAAGCAGTGTTTTAGACTGCACAGATTTCAAGTCCTGCAGAGCATAGTGAATGACTACTCACTTCCTCCTGTCTTCCTCTGAGAGAGACACAGAAACAAGAATCCATCAGGTTGTGTAAGTGCGTGCGTTCATCTCCAGGCTCTTGTTTCCTCCTTTCAGCTACCTGGTGGATGAGGAACTCTGGCTGGTGATGGAATACATGGACGGAGGTTCTTTACACGATGTTATTAGGGAGACTCACATGGCAGAAGGAGAGATAGCAGCTGTCTCTCGGGAGGTAAGGGATGGCACTTGTGCTTCCCATGGCTTGGTCAGGATGGTCCTTCCAAATGGGTGATAAGGACAGGAGAGGAGAGATTTCATCTTCCAAGCCTTTCTCTTATGTCCTTGGCAGTAGCAAGAGCATCTGAAGTGCCTGCCAGTGTCCCTGCCCTTCTTCTAGTGTGTTTGTCTTTGCCTCTCTAAACACTTGCCTGGAGCCTGTGTGTGCTGCATTCCTTCCCTGTAAGGGCAAAGGCACTGGTGGCGCAAAGTGAAGCAAGGGGCAAAGACAACGAATACTGACAGGACTGTCACAGAGCTCAGCCTCAAAGGAGAGCCTTGCACCCAAAGTGGTGTTTGCAAAAGCATCCACTGCTGTCTGGCTGGAGAGAGCACAGCCACTGCAGCAGGGCTCCTTCGGTCTGTGTTTGCAGGGCACTGGCCAGAGGAACAATTGCCCTTTCTCTTTCAGAAGCAAACACACCCTCACTTAGAAAGGCACTGCTGTTCTCGTGGTGGAGCAGCAGGCTCTTGCCCTTGCCAGCAGCCTGTCCTGCCATGGCTCACCATCCCCCAGGAAGTCAGTGTTGCAGATGTGCCACTTCCCTGCTTGTGGGATGAAGTCCACTTAGGCTCGTGTTTCTTTTTCCTCTCTCAGTGCCTGCAAGGCCTGGATTTCCTGCACTCCAAGCAAGTGATCCACCGAGATATCAAAAGCCACAACATTCTCCTGGGCTTGGATGGATCAGTCAAGTTGGGTGGGTGTTGCTGGCCAGTCTCAGCCGTGGCGGGCTGCGGTGTGGGGCTGCCTTTGGGTGGCTCCAGTTCCCTGCAGTGGGGCCTGTGACAGTGCAGGCTGCCCTGCTGCAAGCACAGAGCACAGCCACAAGGTGCAGGGAGGTGTTGCTGGGAAAAAGGGGTCAGGGGTGGCTTTGGGTTGTGTGTGTCCCTTCCCAAGCAAGGCAGTTACAGTCTAATAGCTTCAGGGGACTATAATCCACTGCCTGAAACTGGGGGCTTTTGCTAAGTGGCCAATTCCGTATTTCCTTGGCTGCAGGCCTGAGGTATGGCAGCATGGCCCCTTTACAGCTGGGTTCCACACTGCCTTCTTGGACATTGGTCCAGTGGGGATTTCTTTTGTTTGCTTTCCTAAGTCACGCTGGCTTGATCAGAGTGGTTTTTCCTCCTCAGCTGATTTTGGCCTTGCTACTCAGCTTACTGCTGAGCAGAACAAACGGAGATCAGCTGTTGGGACTACTTACTGGATGGCGCCAGAAATTTTCACCAGGAAGCCCTACGGCCCCAAAGTGGACATCTGGTCCTTTGGCATCGTGGGGATCGAGATGGTGGAAGGAGCGCCTCCGTACCTGATGAAAACCTCCCGCACGGTACGCTGCAGCTGCTCTCAGACACTGCTGTCACCCTAACAAAATCTGCTCCCATTCTTCTGCCTGGGAAGCTTGCCAACAACTGAAAATGATAGGTTCCAGGCTGCAGTCTCTCGTGCTTCTTGGCCAGATCATCCCCTTGCCATTTTTGTGCATGAACAGGACCTAAAATTCAGGATGCCTTTTGCTTGGCAGAAGCTTTGCCTAAGGGAGCAGTGAGCAGTGCTGAGCTGCGTTTTATGGAATAATCCTTGGAAATAGTAGAGTTAGACCAAAGTCCTTCTTTTAAAATGCCTGTAGAGGTGGTGTCAGTGCTCAGAGAAGCAAAGTGTGCTTTTGCTGATGGAGCTGCTGCTAATTCCAGCATCCAGTGAAATCAGGGGTCAAGGCAAGAGCCTTTGCATACTGGACTGGCTATGGCTGCCTCTGGCTTTGGGTTGTTTTAGTAGGGCTAGGAAAGGTATCTGCCACCCTGTGGCAGGGAGTAAAGTGCCACTGGAGAGTGGAGCTTGTCCAGTGGGGTCTGTGTGAGCAGTTTGGGGTGCGAAGGAGACAGGTAGAGTGTGGCATTTCCTTCTTCTCTAGGTTCAACAGCTGATAAGCACCGGCCCCCCCCTGAAGCTGCAGAAGCCCAGGCAGCAGTCGGCGTGGCTGCGAGACTTTCTGCACTGCTGCCTGGAGAGGGACGAGGACAGGCGCTGGTCTGCCCAGGAACTTCTGCAGGTAAAGGCAAAGCGGCGGCAGGTCCTGGATGTGGAGAGAGAGGTGCACAGAATGCCCTCCTTTCTGTATCTTTCTGGTAGCCAGAGAAAGCCTGCTTCAGCCTGTGGGGAAAGTAGAAGTTCATTGCTTCTTTTTCTCTTTGGGCAGCATCCGTTTGTAACATCAGCCAAGCCAGCCTCCTCCCTGACACCTCTGATCATGGCCACGCAGCAGTTCATGGCCAACAGGAGATACTAGCCCTGGAAGAGGCCTTTGTTGTTGTTTGTTGTTTGAAGTTTGTAGTTTGTAGTTTATAGCTCGTAGTTTGTAGTTTGTTATGAGTGATAGTCAGAATAAATACTATAATAAATAAATAAACCCTTCGTGTTGGAAGCTTCCTTTTGTTCTCACCCTGTGAATAAGCTCTAAATTTGCTTCTGAATGGTCAGGTGTTTCTGCTATGTGGGAAGACCCATGGATGGGGTTTGTGGCACGGTTTGTGAGCGAAGATCCTTTTCCTTCCTTGCCTCCAGGCCACAGCCTCTTGTGGAGATACAGGCTTGCAGCTGTGACTAGAGGAGCAGAGCAGGGCAGAATGGAGCAGAGCAGTGGTGTCACTGCTAGGGATGCTGCTGTGCCTGTGGTTGTGTTGCAGCTCTTGGGAAAGGTTGGGAGCGTCTGTGTTGCTGTGGGCAGAGGGGGAGGGAGCCGGGCTTCTCCACAGGCTCAGGTGCAGGTGAGTGTCCAATGGGAAGACAAGTTCTGCCACGGGAACTGATGCCAACACAAGGGAGTACTACACATACTTGCCTTGGTGGAGTAATTTCATGCTTTGCTCCGAGGAGCTGGCATGAAGTCTGAAAATTTGCTGAATGTGGTAAAAAGATACAGCTTTGGCGATTTGAACAAAAATAGGGTGTTTATTTAAAGAGGAAAAACAAAAAGGGAGGTAAGGAAAAAGAAGAAAGGAAAGAAAGAAAAAAGGATAAAGTCCCAAGCCCAAGGATTGAGGAAATCTCTAGCTGAACTGGCCTCTGGCCCCAAGGCCAGAACCCAAGGGCATTGCAGTGAATGCACTTAGTCTGCCCTCAAATCTGGAAAAAGGTCTCTAAAAAGAGATATTGATTGAAATCTGCAGTGTGGGATCCCCTGCTGTAGCTAAGTCACAGTCCCAGGAACAGTAAAAGACAGCAAAGGCAGCTCTTCAGGCCAGGCTGCCCCTTTGATGTTCTCGGTCCCCTCAGTCTGTACTTGCAGTTCTGCCCCCATAGTCTCTGGTGATTGGTGCTAGTAGATGATGAGGTAAGATCTTCTTTCCCAGAGTGTGCTGTCACTGGGGTGGGATGATCTCTCTGAGGTTTTTGATGGGAAACTCTCTCATTAGTATGCACCATTGCTGTGGCATCAAGTTACCAGTTCAACCTGGAGTGGGTTAGAAATTGTCTGTAAAATGCTGCATGCTGTTGGTGAGAGGAAACTGCACTGGGACCTTTGAAAGTATAAGGCTACTAAAAAGAGATAATTAAATTTACAAATAATGTAATTAGGTTAAGAACAAAGGATTATAAAAATAATATAGTTCTTATTTTGCTACCTATTTTAACAGGACTGTTAAACATTCAGTTGGGATCTACTGAATAGCTAGTATAACTTGATAATGATTTTATATTATTTACTTCATTAATTTGAACACTTTTATTTGATCAAACTAGTAACTTTAAACAGTTATAAATGCAAAAGCTAATTAACAGTTACAAATATAAACCAGTCACAAATGCAAAAGCCATGTAAGGGATTTTATAAATGACAGTTCCTCCCTCTTTCTCTTATGTTAGTCGTTGGCTTTTGCATTTACATAAATGTAAAAGTTCTTTGTTGATAGCGTTTAATTGTTTAAAATTAATCTAAACTTGCTGGGCCTTTTTACCCGTTTTCCTATCGCTTTTGATTGGATTGAAATTTATGATTTTCTTGACAGTAGGCATAGAATGTTGTCTCGTTTGAAGATTTTGACTAGCGAACATGCTTTGTACTACTGAGGTAATTAGATGAATGAAACATGGGATTAAGCAGGGGAGAAAGAGAAGGCTAACTAAGGAAACTCCAAAAATAATTAAGGCTTTCTTCCACCACTCCCCAGAGAACATGTTTTTCCACTATTCAGGTGTAGTGAGGGAAAACCGGACTGGAACACGTGTAAGCTTTCTGATGTTTTGGGTAATTTTAGTAATAGTTTCACCATGGTCATCAATATGCAGGCAACAGTCTGACGTGTTGAAATTGCCGCATATTCCACCCTCTTTGGCTAATAAATAATCTAGGGCTAAAGAGTTTTGATATACAGCTGTTTTCATTTGCTTCTGTTGGGCGTTGAAAAAATCAATTGCACTCTTGGCCTGATTAGATATGACTTGAATCAGGGCTTGTAGTCTAATAATGCGATTTAGCATGTAAATGGGAGTTTGATAGCCCCAGCTCCCATCCTGAGCCCAAGTGGCAGGTCCGTAAGTTTCTAAAATTCTCTCTGGTGGCCCACTCTTCCTCGCCCCATTGTTGCATTCCCCCTATTTCATATCTTTTTTGTCTCTTTAATTTATCATCTAGGGGAACTCCTAGCTGGTTTCCAGCTGCTTCTGATAGTAGAAAGGGGCTAGGTCGTATTGCTCCTAAGGTACAATTGCCACACCAGTGAGAAGGGAGTTTAGAATATGCTCTTTGCCCACAATTCCAGTATAAACCGTGGGGGGCCTCCCAAAAATGTGAAGGAGTGATGAAAGTGGAGGTCCAATACTTAGAAACTTGGGGTAATACTGAATAAAGGCTGGCTTTTAGGGTCCCAGCACTGATAAAGTTGTTCATTGGGATGTAATATGCAGTTCTTGTTTCTGATTTTCTTCTTTGACTAAAAGGTATTGGTTCGTTCAGTATCCACCACATCTTGTGATCCTCAGTTAATAAATATCTTTTACAGGTAGTTTCTACAACTTCCTCAGTGTACCTTTTTCCTTTTCTCCAGATACATTCTTCTCCAAGAACTGTGTCCCTCAATAGCCAATTGTCTTGATCTCTTGGAGTTTGGGAGGGGAAATAATTTAGTTTAAGTCATTTGAGGGGTCCAGTACTGACTCCTTGCTGAGGCCAGGCTTCTGATTTGAAGGTGCCTCCACAAACCCAACAATTGGTTATATTTTGATTTTTACTAATTTGTTCTGCTAAAACAATAAATAAGTTTTTATTGGTAGCTAGTGGATTGTCCTCTTTTTGTTTCTCCCTTTCAGTTATTAGAACTTCTCGAACCAAATCAACTTCACAAGCTTTTTTCTTTTTTAAAAAAAATCTTCCTTTTAGGCTATATAATTAAAATTGACATATAGCCAATTCTCTTGATCAGGACATTCTCCATTCCTTTTCTGGTTTGCATTTCCAATATTTCTACCAATCCACTGTTTTTTGCCTGATTGTCAGTATCTACTCAGTGTCATCATATTATAACAAAAGGGATTTACAAAAGTATGTGCCTGGAATGAGTGTTTTATGAGGTAGGAGTTCCCTTTGGTCAGGTACACTGTATGTTAGCATTGGTGGCAGCAGACGCAGGCTCTGACAAGGGCGATCTACAGGATCCAGAGGGAGAGTATGAGGAGTAGGGCGCACCTTCCATTCCCTAAGGGTCAATGGGAAGATTGAAGTGCCGTGGAACTCTCTGATAGGTGGTGCAGACCTTTCAAGCTCTCTGGTTTTTCGACTGGGTTCAGACCCCTTGGTTGTCATGGGAGTGTACCTGGATGCAGGAAAGTCCTACCTGGAACTGGCCTTGGTTCTATTCATGTTGTTTCTCCCAAGGAAATTAAAAAAAAAAAAAAAAAAAAAAGATATAGTTATTGGAGAGGAAAGTAATTTCTCAGGGAAATGATACTCTTCACTGGTGGAGAAATGGAATTGAAAATTCATAATAACTTGTTAAATAGTAAGTACAATAACCATTAGATTCTCTGCTGTAAAACAGTGAGAGAATAACAATTGATATAATAATTTCAGGGATAACACGGGGAGGACTGTTGTAGAGAGTAGTTCATGGAGGTTTCTCGTTATCTTGTGGTGGTGTTACTGGACCTTTTACTCGGCTGATGGAAGTGCACCCTTTTTCCTGTGTTTGGATGGCTGTCTCTGTGGTCAGTTGAACTTGGAAAGGACCTTCCCCTGATGGAGTCAGGGATTGTTCCTTCCAGCATTTAATAAGTACCTACTCTCCGGGGCATATCTTAGGTAAATAGAAGTCTAAAGGAATGTTCTGGGGTACACGACCTCTCTGCTTTAAGTCTTTTAGATTCTGGGCAATCATTTGAATATACCTTTGCATATTTCTATTTCCTCACTCTTTGGCAGTTACTTGATGCGGGGTGGCTAAATAGGGAAGCCTATATAACATTTCACATGGGGAACAGCCTTAGTCAGCTCTGGGTTAGCTCTGGATTCTGAGAAGGGCAAGGGGTAGGCACTTTATCCAAGTCCACTTCATTTCTAACATCAGTTTGGTCCGGGTTGTTCTAATAGTCTGATTCATGCGTTCTACCCTTCCCAAACTTTGAGGGTGCCAGGGGTATGTAATTTCCAAGTTATTCCAAATTATTGAGCCAATTGTTGCAATACTAATGATGTAAAATGGGTACCTTGGTCTGAATCAATGTTATTTATAATTCCGTATCTTGGGACTATCTATTCTAGGATTACCTTACTTATTGTTTGAGCAGTGGCATTAACAGTTGGAAATGCTTCAACCCCATTGGTAAGGTGATCTACAATCACTAAGAAATACTTCCATCTTTGGACATGGGGCATTTCTGTGAAATCAAATTGAATACTTTGGAAGGGTCTAATTGCAATTTCAATTCTTCCAGGTCTCGTTCTCCTCATTAATTTTCTATTGACTTTTTGGAAAATTATCCAACCTATGGTAATTTGATTAGCTAATTCATCAATTCCCCGACATCCAAAATTTTGAAGAAAGTGACCTGCTAAAGCTTTAGATCCCCAGTGCGTGGCTTGGTGGAAGTTCTGTAAAATTTCTCGAGTGAGCTCTTTATTTAACATTTGGTGGCCATCAGGAAGATGCCACCGTCCCTCAGAATCTTCCTTTCCACCTAGTGATATGAGTTTCTGTTTTTCACTGTCTTTAAAAATAGGGATGGGAAGAGTGTTGTCCAGTGTACTCTCGGGTGTGTGTCTCTTGGATAAAATCTGTATACCTTTACTTCCCCCTCAAAAGCAGCCTCCTTTGCAGCATGGTCTGCTAGGATGCTTCCTCTAGTTTCTCCAGAGTTCCCTTTTGATGACCTGGAGCACGTACCATTGCAATTTCTTTCGGTAACTTAAGTGCCTCTAATTTTTAATATAAGTTCTTTGTGTAAAATGTCTTTGCCCTTAGATGTGAGAAACCCTCTTTCAGCCCAGCTTTTCCCGAATGTGTGGACTACTCCATATGCATATTTAGAGTCTGTATAAATGATTCCAATAGCTCTGTTTAGTCTGTGCAATGCTTTTTCCAAAGCATCTAATTCACATACCTGGGCAGACCAGGAAGGTGGTAGTTTTCCTTTTCTAACATGTACAGTTGTTTTCCATCTCTGATGGAGTATCCAGAGCACCTCTTTCCATTTACTACTCTAGATGATCCGTCGATGAACAGGATTTCTCCTTCATCTAATGGGCTCTCTAGGAGGTCTTCTTGAATTTTTGTTTGCGGGTTTATAAAAACTATGCAGTTGTGCATGAGATCTTGTTTTTGGGGAATTCCACATAGGAACTGTGTGGGATTGGTGTGGGTGGTTGTTTTCAGGGTTACATTTGTGGAATGGATGAGGGTGCTCCCATATTGTGTAATATGAGAGTCTGTTAGCCATTCGGCTGCTTGTTGTTTAAGAATGGTTTGGATGGTGTGTGGTGTGTATTCTATCAGATTTCTCTCAAATATAAGTTTTTGGCTGGCTGTTACTAGGATGGCTGCTGCAGCGATTGATTGGATGCATGTTTGCCATCCTTGGGACACAGGGACCATCAATATGGACAAGTAGGCTACAGGTTTATGAAATCCTGACCACTCTTGGGCCAAGACCCCGTAAGTAATTCCTATATAGGTTTAATATATAGGTGAAAATCTTCTTCTAGTGAAGGAAGAAAGAGAACTGGGGTCTGAATCATCTTTTGCTTTAAATTGTCTAAGTTTTTATTATCCTCTTGGGTCCAATTAATAGGTTCTGATGTAGTTAATTTTTCATATAAAATTGTGACACTTTGTGTGTATTCATCAATCCATATTCTACAATACCTCCTTAAGCCTAATAATTGTCTAACCTCGCTCTTTTTTTGTGGAGGTTGTAAATTTAAAATTCCTTCTATCCTTTCAGTACTCAGTTTTCTGGTACCATGACCAATTACATGTGTGAAATATTTTACTTCTGGTTTAACAAATTCTAATTTGGATTTAGATATCTTAGTCCATTCTCTCCTAGAAGGTTCAGTAATTGAATGGTGCCTAATTTTACAGTGGATTCTTGCTCTCTGGAGAGTAGTATGTCGTCTACATACTGTGTTACTTGTATTCCTGAGGGTGGAGAAAAGGAAATGAACAGGCTCTTCAAGGCCTGACCGAAGAGTGTGGGAGACTCCATGTACCCTTGCAGTCCCCAGGTCCAGGTGAGCTGCTGTTTCCTTCCAGTGTCTGGATCTTCCCAGGTGAAGGCAAACAGGTGTCTAGAAGGAGAATCTACAGGGCATGACCAAAATGCATCCTTCAGGTCAGTTACTGAGAACCAAGAGTGCGTAGGTGATAACTTAACAAGGTGTAAGGGTTTTGTACTAACAGGCACAGAGCTTGCACTCTTTTATTTACTTCACGTAGGTCTTGTACTAGCCTGTAGCTGTTGTCAGGCTTTTTAATAGCAAGAATGGGATGTTGTATGGGGAAGTACATGGCTCTAGTATATTATCATGTCACAGTTCAGTTATTATGGGTTTTAGCCCATACCTTTTGGTCTTTGTAAGGGGGTGCTGGGGTACTTTTGCTGGTTTAATGCCTGGAAGGAGATTAATTAGAATGGGCGTAAAGTTCATTTTATCCTGGCTACCTGTTCGGGCCTACACTGTGGGAATAATCAGCTGTTCATCTTGTGTGGATAAAGTAAACAATTTGACCTTCATCCTTCCTTCTTGTGGAACTACTCCAACTTTCAAAGGTATCTGGAGATCCTGACCAAGTAAGTTGTTACCTGCTGGAGGTAGAAAAACAAATCTCCCTTTTTGGTTAGTCCATTACCCTTTATAGTGACATTCATAATGATGGGAATGGGGAAGGATTCCCCTTTAACAGCACAAATATTGAAAGTGTCTTTGCTTATGGCACATGCATTTGGTTTTTCAGTTACACAAGTTGTCTCTGCTTCTGTGTCTACTAAAAATTCCATTAATTGTTCTAGGGGTCCTATCCTTGATTTTATCAAGGGCTCTTGAAGATGGTTTTTGTGCCCCTAGAAGAAGCGCCCCTGACCCCCTCAGTTCTCTGAGGGTTGATTCTCCACTTGGAGAATCTCTTAAGTCCCTCAATGTCTTAAAACAGCAGGATTGCATATGGTCTTCTTTCTTACAATAAAAGCAAATAGGTTTCTTTAATTGAATATTCTCCCCATCCTGCCTAATTGGTTTAGGAATTTGGACAGCAGCCATCATCTTAGCTTTAGTCTTCATTTTCTCTTCATTTCACCTGGCATAAACTTACTGTGCTTCAGCTAATAACTCATCTAAACTCCTTTCTGGCCATCTAATTTCTCTAATTTCCATTTTATGTCAGGCCAAGAATGTAACACAAAGTGGACCTAGAACATTGTCTTCCCTCCTTCACTATCTAAATCTCTTTCTAAATATAATTGGATATTATTCTTTAGGCGAGTTATACAGTCAGTTGGGCTCTCATCTTTTTCTTGTTCACTACCAAAGGCTTTCTTCATGTTATTAACTCTGGGGACTGCCTCTTTTATTCCCCTTACAATTTGGGTGCTGTATTCTGCTATACTTTTTCTTCCCTCATCTGAGTTAGGGTTCCATTCTGCATCTGTTAACGGTAATTTCTTCTCTCCAGTTGTTCCTAAATTATGTTCTCTGTCCCATATATTGATCCCTGCAGTCTAAATAACTTTTCTCTTCTCTGGAGAGAAAAGGGTTTGCATTTTTGAATTTCATTTGCCTCTAGGGTAAATCCTAGGGCCTAAGAACTGGTAAACTTTTTCTGACAAACCTACTGGGTCACTGAATGATATCTCCATTTCCTTTTTAAAATGCCTCACTTCTGAAGAGGTGAGGGGTTCATTTCCATGTCCTATTCCACCTTGTGCACCCCCCCCCCCCCATTGTGACCTCTCTGAGGGGTGGCACCTTTGTTTTATCTTTACTGCTGGAGCAGGAGGAACATTTTTGTACTGCTAGGGTTCTCCTTCAAGTGAAGAAGCCTGGACCTTCTTGATTGGATGGAACTTCCTGCATGGCTGAATTTGTAATTTGCCTGGAGGATGATGATAGAATATACCCTTCTTCTGATGTCCCACTGCTACTTTCAACTTCTTCAGCCCTCTCAGTTACATGAGTCGTTGAAGCCTCCAATGACTCACCTGCAGTTGCAGCTGGTTCGTTAGGAGGTGCAGTAGGGGGGACGAAATTTAATGAGTCCCACCTTGGTTGATTGGTTTTCCTTGTTGTGTCTTTATCATTGATCATTACAGAGAGAATTTGGTTTGTTTTATCTGTTTCTACTTCCTTTTCGCTGTTCTAATATTTAAACCAGACCTCCACATACTGCAATCCAAGTCTGCATTTAATTTATTTTGGACATAATTGTAAAGTACTTTGCAAATCCACATCCTGGTAGACCCATGCTTCAGCCAGCGCAGACCTTGTTTTAATTTCTTCTTTGGCCATTCAAACATGCAATGCACAATCTTGAGCTGTGGGTCTTTATCTTTAGTAAGTTGATATTCTTCCCATTGTTTTACCATGGTTTCCAAGGGATTCTCAGGGAAGATACTGTATTTCTGTAATTGCTTGTTGTTCTTCCTATGCTTTTGTCCTATGCTTTTGTCTGATATTATGGGGGGAAAATAAATTAATAAATATTTAATTAACCAAGGTGAGTATAATGATTTGAATAGAGATGCTGTATTACAATGTTAAAAATGAAACTTGGGAATTAAAAAGAAATGAAAACTAAACCACTCAATATGGCTGTTGTCCATCTGTGGGAAAAGGTATGATCCCTCCCTGTGGGTATGATCCTGTGTGGGTGGATCATTGGGCCTTCCAAATGACAAATTAGAAGCACACCACGCCCTAGTGTGAGAACAATTATTAAAAGGACACATTGTACCATCAACTAGCCCCTGACCCCTGTCTTTTTATAAAAAACCTGGCAAAGACAGATGGAGGTTATTACAAGACTTTTGGAAAGTAAATGATGTTTTAGAAGACATGGGCCCCTTGCAACCAGGCCTCCCCTCACCTTCTGTGCTTCCCAGGGACTGGCAGCTCACAATCCTTGATATCAAAGTCTGCTTATTCAACATCCCTCTCCGTCCCGCACTCCCAAATTCACATTTTCCATACCAATCATCAACTGTCAAGAACCCTTTAAAAGATATCATTAGGTCACATTGCCACAGGGAATGAAAACTTCCCCTGTTTTATGTCAAATGTTTGTGGCTGGGATTATATCTCCAATCAGGAAAGCCTTCCCTGAAGCTATAATTCGGCAAAATATGGACGACATTTTAATTTGCTCCCAAGCCAAGACTTACCTTAACACAGTGATCAGAAAGACTATGACAGCAGTTGAAGATGCAGGTTTTGATATTGCTCCTGAAAAACCCAGTAGACCTCCCCATGGAAATACCTTGGATTCCTAATCAGTGAGCCAGCCATTATTTCCCAAAGTATCTCCATCAAAGATAAGGCTCAAACGCTAAGGGACTTACAGCCGTTGTGTGGCTCCATCACCTGGATCCGACCACTGCTTGGACTCACGAGAGAAGAGCTGTGCCCTTTGTTCAGCCTACTGAAGGGGAGCCATGACCTGACTTCCCAGCGCATCTTAACTCCAGATGCCCACGACGTGCTGCGAAAGGTAGCACCTGCTATCTCATTTCGAAAAGCACACCACGTTGACCGCTCTCTAACCTCCCAGTTTGCTATTCTTGGTAAATCCCCACATTTCCAGGCACTGCTTTTTCAGTGGGACCCGTCTTCTACAGAACAATTGTTAATTGTAGAATGGGTATTTTTGCCACACCAAAAAAACTATTACAATCCCTCAAGAGCTTTTAGCTCAATTAATCATTAAGGCAGGAACCGCCTCCGAATCCCTGCAGCATGTGACCCAACATACATTTGTCTAGCATTTCAGCTACACAAATTAGAATCCCTATTACAGACAAATGAACACCTTCAGTTGGCTTTAGACAGCTATCCCAAACAAGTCTCTATTCATTATCCAAAACACAAGCTACTAAAAGATACATTCCATCTCGTCCCAAATTCTCTAAAAGGTAAGGTTCCTCTTAAAGCCCTCACAGTTTTTACAGATGGCTCTGGAAAATCAAACGAATTGGTTATCACTTGGAAGGATCCGAAAACTCAGAAGTGGGAGTAGGATGTTCAAGTCGTTGAAGGAACTCTGCAAATTCCTGAGTTGGTTGCTGATGTCAGAGCATTTAAAAAATTCCAACAACCTTTTAATCTAGTAACCGATTTGGCCTATATTGCCAGGACAGCTAAAAGGGCAGAAAACTCCATGCTAAAAGAAGTGTCTAATCAACAATTATTTGGCTTGCTCTGCAAGTTGGTATGGCTTGTCTCCTACTGGGGAATCAGAAGGCAGATCTTCTAGCTGTGACTGGTAACACCAATCACAGTCCCATGTACTGGGAAAGGTGCAGCAGATGCTGCCCAAGGCTTTGTTGTGCTGCTGCCCTAAAATACGGAATTCTGGAGCATAACGTTGACCCAACAAAGCAGCAGCACCACCAAAATGGGCTTTGACTCTCTACAAATCGGTTTGTCAAGGGCTGGCACCCTCAGATTCCAATCAGACCTTTCATTCCCCTCTGCCTGATAACATCAGCCATCCGGGCTGCCTTCATGGAGATGCTGCAGATTTTCAGGGATCTTTTGTAGCACCCCAGCATATCCCCAAGAAGGAGCTGCCGCTGCTATGGCACCTTTAATACTTTCCTTACCGGCAAAGAGCAATTTGCTTCACAGAGAGAGACAGAGAGAGGGAGAGAGAGAGATTATTTTGGGTAGCAGAAAATGGGTAACCATGTGTCTTCACTAGTTTGACTGAATGTAAAAGCCGTGCCCTAGACATGTGAGGAGGAAAACCAGAGATAAGAGGATGCTAGGAATAGAGGTAGAAATAAGACGTGTACAACTAGAGATAGCCACGTATTTATCCCACCCCCTTAGAGCTGTGGTAAAGAGGAGTATTTTCCTGCAAGTGCTGGGTTGGCAGCCTGCCGCAGCCCACTGCCATATCCAGCCCTTTTCTCAGCTCTTTGGGGTTTGGAAGAATTTGCTTAGGCCAATAGAATTTTGGTGTGGACGCTGTGAATTCCAGCTTTCTGAGAGGAAGGAAGCACTGCTAAGGATTCTTTGATTTCCAGACTGCAGGCAAACGGAAGAGGAGGAAAAGCCCTCCCAGGAAGGAGACTGGGGAGACAGGGAAGAGAAGCCGCAAGCGGGCTGGCAGCGTGGAGTGTCCCTGCTGCCAACCGCGCCAGCCGCCCCAGCCGGCGGGAGGCCCCTTTCCGTGCGGGCAGTGCCAACGGTGCGCAAGCTCCTCCTCCTTCTGCTCCCAGCTGCCCCTTTGGCCTAAAGCACGCTGACCCTTTCCAAAGGCACCACAGGGCAAGCTGAGGCCACTTGCAGGATCACCCCTGGCAGCCCTGCTCAAGCTTACAGCCCACTTGGAACCCAAACAGCTTCGTTCAAACCCAGCATTCCCAGTGAAACCTTGCCATGCCCCAACAAGACACAGTTCATACAAGCAGGAACACATGCATCAAAGCTTGCTTTGATGCTGCTGATCCAATTAAACCTAGGATCAAGCAAAAGGAGGAAGACATATCAAAGAGTTGAAACCAGCAAGATCAGACTCACGGTGCTGATCGATTTACAAATGTGCCACAGCCAGAAAAGACAAAAATTCATTCAAAAATGGAGATCCCGACACTTGTATGCACTTCATACACACTTGAGCTCGGTGTGTATGGAGTTAACAATGGATGGTTTGTTTCCTGTCTTCCAGGGAGTTTGAAACCATCAAGGAGAGGAACAAGCACAGGAGAAGACATCGCCCACGCAAGGATATACAGCCTCTCCCCAAGAAGAAAAGGCCAAATTAGCCCTGCATTTGCCCTAGGCTAGCAAGAGTTAGGGATCAAGAGGACTAGATAGAAATAATATTGTTTTTCAAGTTTTTAGAATTGTTTCTTCTTCTATTATTTTACGTGATAGGAATCTCGCTGTTTATTAGTTAAGATACAATAGCATTACGAAAGATGTTTAGTAGTGTTAGATTTAGTAGTAAATGTAACAGGATTGGTGTATCTATGCTTCAACTTTTCATATTTTGTCTTTGTTGAGACACGATCTGTGTTTATCATTAAACCAAAGTTTCTTCCATTTTGCCTTTTTGTCTGTATGAAATCCCTGAGGCAGTGCTCGTTACATTTCCTTGGTGTTGCATGCACGGCATTTGCCCTGAGAGAGCAATGGGGGCACAGGAGTCCCCCCCAGGCCCAGCCCCTGGCTCAGCTGGCAGCACTTCCAGAGGCGTGTCCCCATTACTGCCAATGAAATCATGGTGGAGCTTCCTCCTTTGATTCCTGAACATCTCAGCTGGGAGTGGCTGGGGAGGCTTTGCTGAATTCAATGCACTGGATCTAAAGGAGTGCCCTTGTCTCACTGTACTTGCTGGGATAAAAGTAGTGGGTTGAGGCCTTTTTGTTGCCCAGCAACATAACTTTGTTTCATTTTGGGGGACAGATGGACTTGAGCACCCTGGAGGACTTTTCTAACCTCTCTGATTCTAGAAAAGAAATATCCACATGCACCACATAGACACCAGGAGTTCAGATCAGTTTCTCTTTAAAGGACCAGGCTCTGAGCCTCCAGTAATGTCCTTAGCTAAAGCAGAGCGGCTGTGAACCTGATCCTCTCACTTCTCACAGCTTTGGTATTTGCGCCAAAGAAGAATCCAAGTCACTCTTTTACCAAGCCCAGCAAATGGCTCTGCCTAGCAAGGCTTTGGCAGCAGGGGCTGTGGAGGATGGTGAGGGGGCGAGGCAGGGGGGAATGGCCAGGCTGCTTCTGGGAAGTGACCAAAGCTTGCCCTTGCCTGCTGGAGCCAGTGCAGGTGGGATCTGGAGCCTACAAAGTATCTGCCTTGCAGTGGGCCTCATTCCAGATGTTTTCCCAGCAGGTGGCTGGCGTGGGTGTAACATGCAGGCTGGGAAGGAAGCAAGATTTGCTTTTGCTTAAACCTTAGGCAGGAAAGCAGTACAAGTGGCTGGGTTTTGCCATATCTGGCACCTAAGTATTGAAACCAAGCTGAAGGCCATTAGTGTGGAAAAGAAATTCTCTTGGTGTTCCTTCCTTAGAGGAATGCCAGAGTAGTAGAGATGAACATTCTCCCTTCTTCAAGGGAGCTGGAAGAGAGACCTAGAAATTCTGCATGACCTGTTGACTACAGCAATGCTGGTGCACTGCCCCAGTGTGTGTGTCCCCTCCCCATCAGTTTCTCCAAGTTTCAGGGAAGGAGTGTTGAGGTGAGAGACCAGCTCAGCTGGCCAAAGGAGGGAAAACATCAAGTGACATTATTGGGCACCAGACAATTGAGAAAGGGGGCAGGATGAATGCCGCCACTTGGAGAGAAAGCTTTGCACTTGGTTCTGCACGGAACGATTTGCAAGCTCTAGCTCCTCTCAGAGCCAGAGGAGAGGCAGCGGCAGGAGTCCTTGTGGTTCTGCAGTGCAGGAAATGTGGAATGGACCCTTGGACAGAGCCAGCTCCTGTGCCTGTTCAGCTGCAGGCACCTTACAGAGAAGCACAGAGGAGAGCCAGAGCTGTCCCGGCTCTGCTTTTCCATGTCCAGAGGACTGAGGGGAAAAGCCCCAATGGGGAGCTCCACAGAGCAAACTTGCAGCAGAAGAAGTAGAAGGGGCAAAGGTGGCCTATCCCTGTTTCTGTCCCATGGTTCCCCTGGGGTTCTGCATGGAATGTTGGGCTGTGCCCGTAGCAACTGCCCTTGTCTGCTGCTCCTGCGGCCGTTGGTGGAACACTGGTGGAGCAGCGCTGGAGCAGCAGCTGCAGCATCTGCTCCTGGGCTGTCCCTCAGCAGCCACCTTCTGCACTCAGCGCCACAGCTGGCCTCTGCAGCGACATCCTCATCTCCTCATCTGCCGCCAGGCATCCCCACAGCACTTTGGCACTGTGCAAGGTAAGAAAATCCCCGTGGGCCCCCAAAGCACTCACAGAACGGCAGGAGGCTGCAGCTGGCTCTGCCACCAACCACCACAGACACGGTGTGTGCTCACTTTGTCCAGACGAGGTTGCACATGAAAGCAGGCTGCAACTTCTCCAGGAATAATGCTGCCTCCAGAGGAAATGCAGACCTTTCTATAGAGGACGTAGGGAGCTGTCACGGTGCACTTGCAGATTCTCGTCCTCTGATGACCCGTGTAAAAGTTCGTGGCACCCCTTTAAGTCCTAAAACTACATTGTGGTAACCCCAAAGCCAATTGGTCATTCCAGAGGAGGTCAGGGGTTCAGTGTCCACTAATCCTGTTACGCCCTCACTCTGGTCACACCTCCTGCAAAGCTTGAAAAACCAGAAGGATGGGACTTCTCCTCTGGGATGCCTGCCCATCAGAGCATGCAAGGAGTTTGCTGGGCTTGTCCTGCAATACTGGCTTTCATCCTCCAAAATGATCTGGTTGCAGCAATTCTTATGTACTCACATACTTACATCACTTACAGCCACTGGAACAATATTCTATTTTCATAGCTTTTTTGATTTTTTTTCCACCTGCCTTACATATCTTTTCCAGAGAGACATTGCTATGGATTTGTCTGTGTTGTTCAATGTGTGTAGGGCTGGCTCTGCCTCACGGTCAGAGGCAGCTGTGAGATGCCCTCTTGAGTGGTGCTTCTCAGGAACACAATCACAGTATCACAGCATTTTCTGGGCTGGAAGGGACTCCCAAAGATCATGGAGCCCAGCACCTGGGCCTGCTCAGGACAGCCTTAAGAATCCTAGCCTGTGCCCAAGAGCAGTGTCCAAAGACTTTTGGAGCTCTCTCAGCCTTGGTGCTGGGAGCCCTTCCCTGGGGAGGCACTTCCAGTGCCCAAGCCCCCTCTGGCTCCTTCCATCCAACCCAAGCCTGCAGTAGTTCATCTTCCATGCATCCTCTTGGCTCTTCTCACTGGCCCCAAGACTCAAGGCACTCTAGTGCCTGCCCTTCAGCTTTCCTTCTTCAGGAAGCTGCAGACTGCTAGAGGGACCTGCCTCAGAAATTCCAAGTGAAAAACACAGCAATGACACCTAATGGAGAAGAGCTGGGACAGAGGAGCTTGGGGTTTTCAGTGGTGAGGATGAGAAGCAAGGCGACCGACACATCTTGGCAGAATGAGTTTTATCTGGAGCGTTGTTTTGATCTCTTTCAGGTGGAAAGGAGAGGCGCAATGAAAAGGAAAGCAAGAGCCCACACTGAGCCGTGAGTTTTTGGCCTAGGGTTAAAGGACAGCAAACTTGAGGAACGGCGAGCAGGACAACTGCTCTTTCAGAGTCAGGGTGGGATTGGTCCAAGGCCATGGTTGCATGCGAGCTGTCTCTTGACCACTTGCCTTTCTTTCATCCTACTCCTTCTTCCTCTAGACACATCAATGTTGGCAGTGACTTTCAGGCCGAGCTCCCTGAGCTGCAGACCGGGCCGCCAAGTGAGGATGAAGAGCCTGCAACCCTGGTCTGGAAGCCCTTGGAGGAAGACAACTGTGACATGGAAAAACCGGACAGAGGTAGCTGTCAAGCTTTCTTTCCACTCCTGAGATAGTCGGGTGTGTAAAATGCTGGGTTTTTGGATAAAAAGGCAGCTTTTGGCAGGCTCTGCTTCTCTCCTTGTCATGCCCATCTTCCCTTGTGGAAGTGGTAGGCGCAAGGAGAATGCTCTGCTTCTGCAGCAGAGCAGGAAAAAGAGCACTGTGCTGCTCTCCAAATGGGTCAGGGGCATCTGCCAGTGGAGGAAGGGAGATTGGCCCCCACTCCTTATGCCAAAAGCTGCATGGAAGGGAGAGGCAGCACTAGGTGGGCCCTTGCTTCAGCTGCCCCTTGCTTTGCTCTCCTTTTTGTGCTCTCCAAACTGCAGGCTTTAGCTCTTGTGCTTTCCTTCTGCCTTGTATGGCAAGCATTCCCCTTTGTTGGCTCAAGGCTGACTTTGGGTGGGTTTTTGTTGTGCTTGCAGTCAGAGAACTGTTGGACATGGCCAGCTCCCGTGGCCTTCCCGGGGCAGCAGCTCAGCTGGAGCTCGCCCTGCACTGCCTGCACCAGGCTCGCAGCAGCGTTCCGGTAGGAAGCGGCTGTTTGGGCGCGGGCAAGAGTGGGCAGGGAATTGATAAGACCCGGTCAGCGGGACAGCCTTTCCTGGCTGCTCCTTGAAGAAGGGAGTTCACAAGCAGCAGAGCACTCACTGCCTGCTGTGTCTCGTCCAGCTGCGGCAGGGCTGAGCCCAAATGGCTCCAGCAGGGACAAGATCTCTCCTGGAGGCAGCGCCGCAGGGTCCTGCAGCCTGCTGCCTTGAAAACCTCCTGGAGATCTGTGTTCTCGAAGACATTTTGAGGGACAATTGCCAGAAGCCGCAGTCAGCTGAGGCAATTCTGGGTGTGGGAGGAGCAAAATCATGGAGTTGGAGAGGAAAATGCTACCCTTGGGGAGCAGGAGCCAAGGGCTGGGCAGCAGAAATGAGGGACTGGGAGCAAAGCACAATCTTTGACCCATATGAGAGCCAGTGGCCTGAATCCTCAGCTGAAGAGGCAAAGCGGCTGAAGGGCAGCATTGGTGGGGTTTGGCTCCTTTTTTCTGTTGTGGGGCAGCTCAAGCCTTTTTCCTTTGCATCTTGCAGGAGGCTCTGGAGATGTTGCTCTCAGGGGGTCCTCCAACAGCTCAAGGCCATCCCTTGGCTGATTATCATTACGCAGGTAACCTAAGCCCAGTTTCTTCCTTCACTGACACGTGCTGCCGTGCCCTTAATGGCCGTGTCAAGCATTTCTGCCTCAATTAGTTGTGCTTTGAACCAGCACAAGATCTCACCTTCTCTGGGGGCAGGGAAAGCACCAGCATCTACTCCTTCAGCTTGACTCGTTTTCCATGCTTTTTTCCCTGGGGAATGCCTGCTCTCGTCTTCATCACCTTCTGAGGGAGCAGACATGCACACACGTGAATGATGGCTGGAGCCAGCTTGCTTTCTGCAGCCAGTGGGATCTGCTTCAAGTGGCTAGAGGGATCAATTCAGCTGCTGCTTTTTCTTGCCAGGCTCTGATAGATGGACAGCTGAGGAGAAGGAGGCCTTCCAAAAGGCTTTCCACACCTATGGCAAGGATTTCCATCTCATCCAGAAGCAGGTAAAGCCACAGGACATTCCTCACCTTGGCAGATCATCAGAAGGGACATGTTGATTATTGCTGGCACCAAATACTGCACCTATGTCCCTCTTTTCTCAAAACTGTTAAAGTAGTCACAAAATAGGACATGGAAGGCCTGTGTGAAAATGATGATCCTGCCTCTGCAACCCTTCTCTCCAGGCTGTTTTGGAAGACAAAGCTCTGTTCTGTCAGACTTGTCTCCCAGGTGTGCTGCTGCTTCCACAACACCTTGTGCTGGGATAACTGCAGTGAACGGGGCAAAGAAGAACTCTGCTAGAGGGACTTGGTGTTGATCTGTGCATTACACGTGGTGCCACGTAGCACAATACTCGGTTTATTACATTGCATAATGCCTCTCTGACTCCTCCATATTGATTTCATTTTACACCCTCCTCAATTTTCGCCATCATTTTAATTCCTACTTTACTCTGTATTATCATTGTTCTCCAATGCACCCTATAGGATGGCTGTTTCAGATTCCTTCTTTTTCTCTTCACAACAGATCCCGAGTAAGACCGTGGCACAGTGTGTGGAGTATTACTACTGCTGGAAAAAAGAGCAGAAACTTACCAGCAGCACTCTTGCTCAGGTGAGTGGGAAGAAAATCCAGACATGCCAGCAGGGTCAAGAAACTGGCAGAAGGGCACAAACCCTGCTGGCAAGCCACGCCAGACGCCGCTTTGCCAGGGTCCCTTGGTCCCACGCACTGGGAGAGGCGCAGCAGGTGCTGCCCTGACTTTTGTTGTGCTGCTACCCTAAAATACGGAATTCTGGAGCACAACTTTGACCCAACAAAGCAGCACCACCACCAAAATGGGCTTTGACTCTCTACAAATCATTTTCTCAAGGTCTGGCACCCTCAGGTTCCAATCAGACCCTTCATTCCCCACTGTTTGCTAACATCAGCCATCTGAGCTGCCTTCATGGAGATGCTGCAGATTTTCAGGGATCTTTTGTAGCACCCCAGCATATCCCCAAGAAGGAGCTGCCGCATCTATGGCACCTTTAATACTTTCCTTACCGGCAGAGAGCAATTTGTTTCACAGAGAGAGACAGAGAGAGGGAGAGAGAGAGATTATTTTGGGTAGCAGAAAATGGGTAATCATGTGTCTTCACTAGTGTGACTGAATGTAAAAGCCATGCCCTAGACATGTGGGGAGGAAAACCAGAGATAAACAGATGTTAGGCAGAGAGGTAGAAATCAGACATGTAGAACTATGGATAGCCACGTATTTATCCCACCCCCTTAGAGCTGTGGTAAAGGGGAGTATTTTCCTCCAACCTCCATGGTTGGCAGCCTGCCGCAGCCCACTGCCATATCCAGCCCTTTTCTCAGCTCTTTGGGGTTTGGAAGAATTTGCTTAGGCCAATAGAATTTTGGGGTGGACGCTGTGAATTCCAACTTTCTGAGAGGAAGGAAGCACTGCTAAGGATTCTTTGATTTCCAGACTGCAGGCAAACGGAAGAGGAGGAAAAGCCCTCCCAGGAAGGAGACTGGGGAGACAGGGAAGAGAAGCCGCAAGCGGGCTGGCAGCGCGGAGTGTCCCTGCTGCCAACCGCGCCAGCCGCCCCAGCCGGCGGGAGGCCCCTTTCCGTGCGGGCAGTGCCAACAGTGCGCAAGCTCCTCCTCCTTCTGCTCCCAGCTGCCCCTTTGGCCTAAAGCACGCTGACCCTTTCCAAAGGCACCACAGGGCAAGCTGAGGCCACTTGCAGGATCACCCCTGGCAGCCCTGCTCAAGCTTACAGCCCACTTGGAACCCAAACAGCTTCATTCAAACCCAGCATTCCCAGTGAAACCTTGCCATGCCCCAACAAGACACAGTTCATACAAGCAGGAACACATGCATCAAAGCTTGCTTTGATGCTGCTGATCCAATTAAACCTAGGATCAAGCAAAAGGAGGAAGACATTTCAAAGAGTTGAAACCAGCAAGATCAGACTCATGGTGCTGATCACTTAATAAATGTGTCAGCCTGAAAAGACAGAAATTCATCAAAAAATGGAGATCTCAACACTTGTATGCACTTCATACACACTTGATCTCGGTGTGTATGAAGTTAACAATGGATGGTTTGTTTCCTGTCTTCCAGGGAGTTTGCAACCATCAAGGAGAGGAACACGCACAGGAGAAGACATCGCCCACGCAAGGATGCACAGCCTCTCCCCAAAAAGAAATGACCAAATTAGCCCAGCAATTGTCCAGGACTAGCAAGAGTTAGGTGTCTGGAGGACTACATAGAAATAAGATTGCTTTGTTAGATTTAGGATTGCTTATTCTTCTATTAGTTTACCTGATAGGAATCTCCCAGTTTATTAGTTAAGATACATTAGTATTAATAAAGATGTATTAGTAGTATTAGATTTAGCGGTAAATGTAAGAGGTTTGGTGTTTGCTATGCTTCAACTTTTCACATTTTGCCTTTGTTGAGATATCATCTGTGTTTATCATTAAACCAAAGTTTCTTCCATTTTGCCTTTTTGTCTGTATGAAATCCCTGAGGCAGTGTTCGTTACATTTCCTTGGTGTTGCATGCACGGCATTTGCCCTGAGGGAGCAATGGGGGCACAGGAGTCCCCCCCAGGCCCAGCCCCTGGCTCAGCTGGCAGCACTTCCAGAGGCGTGTCCCCATTACTGCCAATGAAATCATGGTGGAGCTTCCTCCTTTGACTCCTGAACATCTCAGCTGGGAGTGGCTGGGGAGGCTTTGCTGAATTCAATGCATTGGATCTAAAGGAGTGCTCTTGTCTCACTGTACTTGCTGGGATAAAAGTAGTGGGTTGAGGCCTTTTGGTTGCCCAGCAACATAACTTTGTTTCATTTTGGGGGACAGATGGACTTGAGCACCCTGGAGGACTTTTCTAACCTCTCTGATTCTAGAAAAGAAATATCCACATGCACCACAAAGACACCAGGAGTTCAGATTCAGTTTTGCTTTAAAGGACCAGGCTCTGAGCCTCCAGTAATGTCCTTAGCTAAAGCAGAGCAGCTGTGAACCTGATCCTCTCACTTCTCACAGCTTTGGTATTTGCGCCAAAGAAGAATCCAAGTCACTCTTTTACTGAGCCCAGCAAATGGCTCTGCCTAGCAAGGCTTTGTCAGCAGGGGCTGTGGAGGATGGCGAGGGGGCGAGGCAGGGGGAAATGGCCAGGCTACTTCTGGGAAGTGACCAAAGCTTGCCCTTGCCTGCTGGAGCCAGTGCAGGTGGGATCTGGAGCCTACAAAGTATCTGCCTTGCAGTGGGCCTCGTTCCAGATGTTTTCCCAGCAGGTGGCTGGTGTGGGTGTAACATGCAGGCTGGGAAGGAAGCAAGATTTGCTTTTGCTTAAACCTTAGGCAGGGAAGCAGTACAAGTGGCTGGGTTTTGCCATATCTGGCACCTAAGTATTGAAACCAAGCTGAAGGCCATTAGTGTGGAAAAGAAATTCTCTTGGTGTTCCTTCCTTAGAGGAATGCCAGAGTAGTAGAGATGAACATTCTCCCTTCTTCAAGGGAGCTGGAAGAGAGACCTAGAAATTCTGCATGACCTGTTGACTACAGCAATGCTGGTGCGCTGCCCCAGTGTGTGTGTCCCCATCAGCTGCCCTGAGAAACATCCCGTTTCTCCAAGTTTCAGGGAAGGAGTGTTGAGGTGAGAGACCAGCTCAGCAGGCCAAAGGAGGGGAAACATCATGTGACATTATTGGGCACCAGACAATTGAGAAAGGGGGCAGGATGAATGCCGCCACTTGGAGAGAAAGCTTTGCACTTGGTTCTGCACGGAACAATTTGCAAGCTCTAGCTCCTCTCAGAGCCAGAGGAGTGGCAGCGGCAGGATTCCTTGTGGTTCTGCAGTGCCGGAAATGTGGAATGGGCCCTTGGACAGAGCCAGCCTCCCGTGCTGTCGGAACCCAGGACATCTCTCTGGATGCCCTGGATGTCTCAAAGCCCTTACAGGAGCTCAGAGACCCTGGCAGGAAGGCAAAGACCCCTGGAACTTCAGTCTTAATTCATGGAGCAAATTGCCAACCTTATATGAAGAATTACAGGTCACAAAATTTAAGTAGCAATCACAGGGTGAAGGGAAAAATTTTGGAGCACTGTACAGGGGGGTTTTGATTCTTGTACAGGGGGTTTGGATTTCTGTATGTGGGGGTCAGGGGTTCCAAGATGGAAGGATTTGGGCATGCCCTGTCCTTCTTCTTTCTTCTCCCTGGCATCCATGTTCAGGATGATATTTGCTACATCTAATCAGACCATGCTTGTGCAACAGAAAAACAGGGGAAGTGTGGAGGATTTTGTGGACAGTTAGCTAGCTGACAAAGGTCACACTGACATAATAGCGTTAGTTAAGCAAGAAGGAGACAGGTATAGGAGCCAGCAGTCAGTGTCTAAATCAGGCAAGGGCACTGTGCCCTTGGTGCAACATCAGGATGGGGGAGAGTATCGTTAGCTAGAAATATGAAGAAAAGATGAGAACAGCTGCAACATAGTAGCCACAAGAATGCTAAGGTAGGCGTAGTTAGCTGATAAGTAACTAACCAATATTGAGCTTGTCTTTTGCAATATGTATTAGCCTCATTAACACCAATATAAATGTGTGTGCCTATCAATAAAGTTTTGAGATTTGCTGATCACTCATATTGAGTGCCGCATTTCTTCTTCCGATCTCAACAATTTAGGCTGAAAAAGACTTCTGAGATCAGGATATTTTGCAGCTTCTAATGGAACAGCTCATGGGATCAGATTGTGAAGCTGATGCATTTCTCAAAAATAATTTTAATTAAGCTGTTTGAATTTTGAATCAAAAAATCTATTTGGAGAACTGAAGGAAATGCAGTTTTGGCTTCCTGAGTTTGGTGGGGGAATGTGTGGGCAGCAGTGTCTCTTGTGTCAATCAGTGCTCATTTAGCATGTGAGTACAGGTGGGTCAGAACTTGCTTCCTCTGGCACCCAACACACAGAAAGCTCACAACACCCTTCTCCCCCAACAGCTCACTGATTTGAAGTTTACAGCTCCTCTCTTTTTAAATTTAATTTTAAAATTAAATATCTTGAAATGTATTGGCCAATGTAATAAAATTTCAGCAGTAGCCATGCATGAGTGCAAGAAAGAACTCCCAAAAGAACTCAGGGAAACTTTAAAGTTAGCCACAAAACTGAAAAATAAAAATTTCAAGCAATGCTTACTACAAATTCTCTTGTTTTGCTACTAGTAATTTAGAGACTCATTTGCTGTTTTCTAAAATATATGAGAAACTACACAAGTAAGGGCTTTGCAAAATGGAAGTTCTGCCAAAGCATCAACAGTTGTGTATTTATATCCCTGTGTGTCTGCAAAACTGGGGAGTCAGGATTATCATGCCTGTTTCAAGCAGGACATAAAACTTACCCTGAGTTCTTAGTCAATATCTGGACCTCTGTATGTGTTGACAGTGGATATAAGAAGTGCTGATGATCATGCAGAGGAATAAAGTTGTTCTAAATTGGGGTTAGAAATTACTCCTTCCCACCCCCTTTCAGTGTTTGGTATCAAAAAAGAATCTGGTAGAAGATCTCTTTGCTCATTCTGCCCCAACAAACCACAAGAAGAGAAGCTGTTTTTAACTAGATGACATATTTAGTAGTTGCCTTGCCAACAATTGTTTTTCCTTTCAAACTGGAAATAGTTTTTTGTTCTGAAATAATGATCTTTATTATCTGCATCATTCTTTTTTTCTCTGAAGCTGGTCCCTTCTTCATGGAAGTTTATTTTTGTAAGGCTTTTCCAGATTTAGGAACTGCATTTGATGACTGATAGGATGTTTTTTTTCCTTTGCTTTCTGCCAGGTAGCAGCAGCTGTATACTTGGTAATTAACTTACTATGCTTTTGCTTAACCACTGTGCTTTGACTGTATTCTGGCTGAGGAGGGAAAATGCTGCATTTTTCTCCTGTTTGTTTTTTGTGTTCAGTCTACAAAAGCCAGTTTTACCAAGCCCTTGAAACAGCCAGAATATTTAAATAGAGCATCAAAGTAAAAGGAGGGTTGTAGAACTGCTGTCAATAATTCTTCCCCCCCCCCCCCCCCCCCCCGCCTCTGTGTTCACTTTCTCTGAACATGGTCATTCTGGACAGTATTGTAAGAGCACAGAGGCAACAAAAAGCCAATGGTTTCCTCTTGCCTAACATTCATGAAAGGCCTTTCTGAACGCATTAAAGTCCTGACTGTTTATTAAGTTCTGTTTTATCGGGCCAGGGTTTTATGAGCCCTTAAAAGGGAACTTAATACACCCAAGGATAGCTTAGCTATTACCTTTGGAGGCAAATAATGAGCAGGATGGCTTCTGCTGCAGTGTTAGAAACAAAAAGGTTTAATAAAAGGAAAAACAATAAACAGAAAACCCGATCCAGGTACAGTGGTTTGCCCCTGGTAAAAACACCTTCACAAAAGCCTCGTGGTTTCTTTGTCCTCTCCTTTTCTACCTTATGGCCCAGGCAGGACCTTTTGGCTTCCATCCAATTAGGTGACCCCAAGGTTTTAGTGAAGTCTCTGGGGTCCTATAAGGTGTCTTTTCACCTGATCGTTGGGAGAAACTTCTGGGCTTCCTTCCTTTTTTGGGGGACAAAGGCTAGTTTGTCCCTCTCTCACTGGGGGCATCCCCCTACACTCCTTCAACTGTTTTCATATAACATTTGATTTCTTTTACCTATAAAAGCACAAGGACCATCTCTGATGTTTTTAAGTATATCCTTATGCCCAGGGTTTTATTGCCACTGTGGTTGACTTACATCTGTGGAGAAGCACAACCACTTTCCTTATGCTTTGTCCAGAGAAGCTGTGGCTACCCCTGGATCCCTGGCAGTGTCCAAGGCCAGTTTGGATGGAGCTTGGAGCAACCTGGGACAGTGGAAGGTGTCCCTTCCATGACAGGGGTGGCACGGGATGGGCTTTAAGGTCCCCCTAACCCAGTCCCTGGTTCTGTAATTCAGTGACAAACAACACCTGTAACCATGGGCAGAGTTGGATACATTTGAACTTCAGCAAACAAAGCAGCAGCCACAGCTTCCTCGTGCTTTGCTATGGCAAATTAATTGGGATTGAGGAGGAAGTGATTAGATGACGTTTGCAGGAAGCTGCAATATGTCTGTGGAAATCTAGTGGATGGTGGTGAGGATGAACCTGTGTTATGATTAAATAGACACTTGAAAATGTGCAAGTTTGCTGCTATTTCATTAAATGAGCAGCTGTTGCAACCTTGTTATTTTAAAGCTCATTACAGTGTTTAAATTTGATTTTTTTTTTTTTTGTCCATATGTGGCTTCTTATGTTGTGAGATTGTAATGTCTTTTGTGTGAAACTTGCTGTGTCCTGCCCCAATACTTTGTCAGGTCTGTGACAGCCGATTTGGTAGCTGTGAACAGCTGTGAACCCGACTGAAATTCCTGTCACTTGAGGGGCTCAGGAGGAAGAATAGTCAGCAACAGCCTCCCCTCCACCAGGATGAAGCACCTGCACAAACGTCAGCCAAGGAGAAATTGCAAGAGATGGCCTTTGCAGTATCTGGCACATTTGCTTTTGCTTAGTGTTTAATATTGAAGACTGAAATGGGTAGAAGAGGTTCTGCAGAGCATAGGGGCTGACAGCAGCATCCCCAGGTGGGTCTGTGCATTTTGGCAGAGTCAAGCTCCAGCAGCAGGGGGCTCCCCGAGCAGACAGCAAAGGAAAGGTGGCTTTGCTGCACATTCTCCAGCTGGAAGCAGAAGGAAGAAGGGAAGGGAGTCCCTGAATTCTGGAAGGCTTGTGGCTGGAAGGGACCCTGCCCGTGGTTCCATCCAGGGTTAAGATGCCATGAGGGAGAGGTGTCTGTCCCCCAGTGAAGGCACAAATGAGACCATAGGAGAACAAAACCAGATTTTATTTGACATGGATTTTATTGAACAAGAAATGGGAGTTAGGGAGCTAGAAATCAGAAAGAGGTCTTGGAGAGCGAGAGCTGAGAAGATGATCAGTTGGAAGTAGATACTTTTTGAAGTCCTCTCCTGCCTTCTGAGATTCTAGAAGATGTGCGGATGTATATTTTTATTTCATATTCTTATTACTATTCCTTCTTCTTTCCCTTCTTTCTTCTTCCCCTTCTTCTTAAATGCTACTCTTCTTTCTTCTTCTTCATCTTCTTTATAATATTCTTCTTATTCTCATTCTAATTAATCTTATTCACTTCTTATGCTTACTATAATTCTTATGTTTTAATATTCTTATATTAATTACTATTTTTTCATCTTCATCTTCTTATTCCTATTCCCATTCTTCTTATTAAACTTATTATTTTTATCCTGCTCCTTTGTCTTCCTCTTATCTACTACTACTACTTCTTCTTCATCTTCTTATCCCCCTTTTTTTTTTTTTTACTACTACTATTTATTAAACTCTTAAACTATTTCTTAAATGGGAATAATGGTATCAGTCCAAGTCCTGCAGTCACATCCATGGAGCAACACCTCTCATCTGTGCCATTCTTCAGGGATACAATCCCAAAAGACCAGCATGGAGTCCTTTCGGGGTGAGAGGAAATGGCCATTGATTTCCAGGGGAGGTTCCGATTCATTATCTGAAGCAATTTTTCTCTGACAGAGGGGCATTGGAAGAAGCTGCCCAGGGAGGTGGAGGAGCCACTGTCTCTGAGGCGTTGAAGAGTTGTGCAGATGTGGCCCTTGGGGACGTGGTTTTGCGGCGATGGTGGTGCTGCCAGGGTGCCAGTGGCCCTGGATGACCGTCAGGGTCTCTTCCCACCTTGATGACTCTGTGGGATTCACTGCTGAGCGCCCTGGCTCCAGTCGTGTCCCACGCGTGCTGTGTGGGGCTGGCCACTGTGGTGACTGTGGGTGTTGGGGAGATGCCCCCGGGCCGCTCCAGGGCTGCCGGGGCAGCTGAGGCTGCGGGGCCATGTCCAGGGCTCCCTGGGCCCCAGGCCGGCCGCCATCTGCAGCCCCGGGCTGGGCAGGCGCGGGCGCTACTCCTGCGGCAGCGGCGCCAGGCAGCGGCAGCGGAACAGCGCCCACAGCGCCTGCAGCGCCCGCCTGAGGCGGCCGGACCGCTTGCTGAGGGCAGCCGGCTGCTGCCTGGGGGCCTGCGCTCCCGGCTGGGGAGCTGAGGCCTCGAGAGGGCTGAGCGGGGCAGGCTCCGGGCTCTGCGGCCCTGCCTCGGAGCCCTGCTGGCCCTCGGAGGCTTCGCTGTACAGGGAGGGAAGCGAGGTGCACAGAGACTCCGGTGCCTGGCTCTCAACCCAGGCCTCCAGAGGGAGGGGCACTGGCAGCTCGTCTGCCTCAGAAGCTGACAGCCTTTGGGCGCTGCCTTCTGCTTCATACGGCTCGAGGACGCTGACTTCGTCCCAGTCGTCCTTGTAGTCCTCCCTCAGGAAGGGAGTGGGCCTGTAGCTAAAGTTGCTCATGCTTTCATGGCTGTCCTGGGTGAGGTCTGCGCCGCTGCTGTTGTCTTCCTCCGTGGAAACGTCTTGGAGGGCTTTGAGCTCTGGCTCGCTACAGTCTTCCCACTCGGAAGAGCTGCTGACCTCTCCTTGGGACAGCTCTGGCTCTGCCTCACCTTGATATTCTTGGGAAAGCTCAGTCTGGGGGTAGTATTCCCAGTCTTCATCATCCCCAGCTGAGGTCCAGTCCTCACTCTCTCTCTGAGCCAGCTGGTACAGCTCTTGCTGTGCCCTGTCTCCCCAGGCCGCCCTCACAGCCCCCTCCCACTGGTGCAACTCTTGGGGACTCCCAGCTCTGCGTGACGATGCTGCCTTCGCTGCCATTACTTGTACCAACGGGTACAATTCACAGCCTGTCGCTCCTTCCCAAAGGCGATACTCTCGAGCCCCAGTGTCTCCCCACTTGTCATCTGTGTCAGGTTTGTTCTCTTCTTCCATGATGACAAAGGGCCTCTCCTCCTCCTCAGTGCCTGACTGTGGCCAGGCTGAGGCACCCACTGCCCCCACCAGGTGCCCGCTGAGGGCCTGGTCTTGCCCCCAGCTGGGCAGGGGGCTGGGTGAGGGGAAGCAGTTGAGGTTTATCTTGTTCACTTCCATCTCTGCAGTCCTGTAGCACGCACAGATCCCGGGAGCCGCTTCCTTCTGCAAGAGTGGCTCTCACGGGACTGGGCACCCCAGAGCTCTGCACCCCTTATATACCCCCAGCTATGGTGGGGCCCTCTGATATCACAATGGTCTGTGGGCACCGTCATGTCCCGCATCATCAAGGGCCCTGTGTCACAAAGGGCCACACCCAGCACCCCATCCACAGCGGAGCCCCCTGGAAACTGAATGGAGGAGCCCCTGGACTTGGGCACTTGTAGTCCTTGGTGTGCCCAGGCCCCTCCCGCAGTCCCACAGTGTGCCCACTGTGCCATGGTCCCACTTGACAGCCTGATGTGCCCCCCTGCAGAGCCCTGGCTTTGGAGAGTGGGCTACTCTGGGCACCAGCCATTGGCCAGATGGACACAGCCAGGGACTTGTGGGCAGTGGCTCCATGTGCAGCTGCAGGCTGGGGATGGGGGGTGTCCCTCAGGGCTCTGCCTTGGCCCTGGGGCTCTTTTGTGGCTTCCCCAATGGCACAGGCAGTGGATCAATCTCCCCCTCAGCACGTTGGCAGGGGATGGGGGAGCTGAGACGGGCAGGGGCACCATGGCAGGATATGGCCATGCACAGGAACCTGGACAAGCTTGAGAAGTGGGAGACAACCTCATCTGACAGCTTCATGAGGTCCCACAAGGCCAAGTGCCAGGTGCTGCACCTGGCCCAGAGCAATTCCTGAGTCCCGGATTCATCTGGGGCAGAAGAGACCTTCAGATGTGTCCATTTGGTGCCGCCTCCCTGGCTGCTCCCAGCACCTCCAGAAGCAGCACTTGGCTGGGTTTGGGCCTTTCCCATGCCTACTTCCCGCAGGGCTGGCCAGAGGGGAGCACCCCCAGCCTGTGCCTCTGCCCCCCAGCCCCTGTGGGCTGCTGTGGGTGGGAATGCTCCAGAGGGGAATGTCCTTGCAGCAGAAAGTGCCAGAGAGAGCCCAGAGCCAAAGAGTCTCTCTCCTGTAGGCACTGCTTCTTCATTGCATTGAAATATTTCCAGTGCTGGAGTGGGCTAATGGGTGTTCCTCGTCCCACCCAAAAAGAAGCTGATGGTTGGCTATTATTTGAGAATTTCTCTCAAGTTGAGCCTGGCAGGGGGTTATTTACAGGGAGAAGCTGCTACAATAAATATACCCTGATGCCTCCCCCAGGGTCTGTGTGTTTCAACACTCTTGGCCTTTGCAGATGTAATAATCACAGAACTGAGGTCATTTGATATTACAGAAAGGTTAAAAAACTATGCATGGGAAGGTCATGACAAAAATTTCTAACTAACAAAAACTGGTTTGTCCTGCAGCCTTGAACTCATGTCCTTATACCCTTCCCAAAAGAAAACCTATTCACTGAAGATGCATCATCATCCCAAAAACATGTTGAAATTAGGCTCGTGATTCCCTCAGGGAGCTAGGAGATAATGTTTTGCTGCAGCCAAAAGGTTATTAGAAAAAAGAATGAAAGCTGTTGGTGCTAGGTGGTGTTAGTTCTGGTTTGCATTTGTTCCAGTTAATTTCTTGGGTGTTGCTGTGAGCTGGAAAAGGGGCAGGGTTGAACACCAGAATAAAAGAGAAGTAGGAGAAGAGGAGAGGGGACAGAAAAGTAGGCTGTCAGGAGAGAATCTATGTTGCCTAGCACCCAGCCAAAGGGGAAGGGGACAGGGATCACCCAAGGCTGTGAAAAGCAATCAAAAGCAGCATTGTGTTGGTGTGTGTGCATGTTCAGCTCTCAGGAGACAGAGATACACAGCGGGCTCAGTTGAATCCTTACTAAGAAGAAGGTTCTCGTTTGCTTTAATGACTTTGTCTCCACTTAATGGTAACTTACTAAATGGTAAGAGTTTGTTTATTCCTAACACCTCTCTCCGAGCAGCTCAGAGAGGCATTGCACAGTGCTTGCTCTGCTCCAGAGAGCACAAAGCAGGCTGGCCTGGTGGCCCTGAATATTTCTGCAGAACACTCTGCATTTCACACCTTTGCTGTGGCTCAGGGCAGAATTGCAGGCCTGCAGGCGTTTCCTGGCAGAGCTGTGGGAGGCACTGGCTCCTGCAGATGTGAGCTGCCAAGCTGTCAGTGCCTCAGGCTGGCCTGGCTTGCCCTGGCAGAAGTGCCATGCCGGAAGGACGCTGCCCTGTGCTCCAGCCTGCCCAGCAGCCCGGCTCCCTGCGCCGCTGCCCAGAGTGCTGCACACACTGCTGCCCTTTGCCAGGAGTCACAGGGCAGCCGGCAGCAGAGTAGGAATCCTCAGCCAGGCCACCGGCCCTGGGCTGCCCCTGGCCTTTCTCT
The DNA here is from genome assembly GCF_036417665.1 of Passer domesticus. NCBI lineage: Eukaryota > Metazoa > Chordata > Aves > Passeriformes > Passeridae > Passer > Passer domesticus. The sequence goes on from NW_026990182.1 coordinate 283,071, forward strand.
GCTCCTGGGCAGGCTCCAGACGGCCAATGCCTCCAGTCTGGGCTGTGCCCAGCACGGCTACGCTTCCCCTCGGGAGCAGCCAGCTGCCACCTGGGCTCTGAGAGCGGAGGATTCGCCCGCTGCCAGGAAGAGGCACCCAGGGCCCGGCTGCTGCCTCCTGCAGCTCCAAAAGGGCCTCCTTCCAGCCTGCCTCTGCCCAGGCTCAGGCTGCTCCGGGCTCTGCCAGGCCTCTGCTGGGGCTGCACCCCGGCCAAGGCCGGGCCCGCTCTCACCTCACAGGCGCTGCCAGCTCTGCACCAGAGGAGACCTTTCAGAGCCCCCTCTCTGATCCTTCTGCTTGCTCACTTGAGCAAGGCTCTCCTTCTGCCAAAGAGATTGCACTTGGGGATACAAATCCAAGTGGCAGGATCTCGAATGCTCTTGAGTCACAGCAGAGAGCCTGTATCCACATAGAGTATTTGGGCAGCTCCATTCCTCCTTTGTTTTTTCATGCAAACGCCATTGCCATTTCTACCTCAAATAGAGGTACCACAGCTGACCAAAACCAGACAAGTGGGTCATATTCCAAAAGCAGCATGGAGTGCATGAATGAAGATGAGCATACCCCAATTTCACAACATGCCAAAGACACTGTAGGGGTGACTTCCACCTTTAAGAAACAACAGACAATTTACAAGGAAATCATGAGCTTGTTCACAGAGTGAGAAGGAAGGAAATTACAAGGAGAGTTGTGGTTTGAAATATTTTATTAATTTCAAATCCTACTTGGCAGACCTATTAGGCAATCATACCCTAACGCTAACCCCCTAGGACTAGTTGTAACCCTAACACTAAACCTAAACCTAAACCTAGTCATAACACTAACTCTAACCATAACCGTAGTCCTAAACCTAGTCCTAAACCTAAGCCTAAGCCTCAGCCTAAGCCTAAACCTAAACCTAAGCCTAAGCCTAAAACTAAGCCTAAACTTACGCCTAAATCTAAGCCTAAGCCTAAGCCTAAGCCTAAACCTAAGCCTAACCCTAAACCTTACCCTTATCCTAACCTACAATCCTGTCTAAGCTGATTGAGAACTAAGTGGTGCTGATGTCTTGTAATGTCTCCTTCCTCTTCTTCACTGCAACAATCAGGGGCACCAGGCTGGATGCAGGCTCAGCAAATCTTACAAATGGATGCTGCACCAAGGAAAAAAGAAAATCAACAGAAGTCAATGAACCATGAATTTCCAAACTCAGTGCTTCACAGGATTCACAGGTCTCCTAGAAAGATCCAGAAAGATGGACCATCTGCACCTTCATCTTTATGTGCAGGACCTTGCCATCACAGGCAAACCTGGCCCAGACTCCCACTCATCCATTTATCTAGGTATCTTCATCTTGCTGGGATTTTTGCCCTGCCAGTGCTCTAGAAATGGTGCTTTCTGTCCTTGGAGTTTCTTCCTTTCAGGAAACTCCAAAGCCTCACATTGGTCCCTGTCTTTGAACAACAGGCACTGTGTTGATTTCCACAGGGAGACAGAGCAGTGTCTACCTTTCCATGCCCTGCCCCTCCTGTGCTGGATGGCACCTTCCTTCCCAGCAGGGACAGCCCAGTGGCACTGGCTGCTGCACTTCCCTCTCTGCCACACAACCTGGCAGTAATCCTGGGGCAGTTCCTGTCTGCTTGAGCGTGCAGGCAGCAGATGGGGCTGGGACAAGTTACTCTCAGCTCTCCCTGTTTGCCGGCCAGAAAACTCAAAGGGTGAGCTGGGGGCACAAACCAGGGCCCCTCAGAGGCTGACAGTGAGCCCCCCACAGCCCCTCCTGCCCATATCCAAATCTCTAACCACTCAGCCAGGCCTGGCTTCCTTGGGTTCCTGCACCACCTTTGCATTTCTCTGTGCCCTGCATTGCTCTACTTCAATTCTTTTGCCATTAGATAAAATGGAGCACACCACCAAATTACAAAACAGGGCAACAGAAGCAGTCAGAGGACAGAGCACGTTTCTTCTGAGGACAGCCTGAGACACCTGGAGTTATTCAGCCTAGAGGAGAACAGGCCCCAGGGAGACTTCATTGCTATGTTCCAGTATTTCAAAGGGGATTCTCAGGAAGTAGGGGACACCTTTTTTAACAGTTGCAATAGGACATGAGATAATATTTATAATATATAATGGGGATTGAGTCAGATTAGGTCTAAGGAAGATCTTGTTTACTTGGAGCATGATGCAACCCTGACACAGATTGCCCTTAGAGATGGCACGTGCCCCATCCCTGGGCAGGGATGGGACAAACATTCCAGGGTATGTGGGAAGCGCTCTGAGCAACCTGATCTCTTTAAAGATGTCCCTGCTCATTGCAGGACACTTGCACCCGATGACCTTTACAGGGCCCTGCCAGCCCAGCCCAGTCTAGGACTCCTCACCATTTTCATTTGAAGAACACCAAGAGTGTAGGTGAGGAGGAAGGGGGCTCATCTGATGCCTTGGACTTCCGTGGAGGAGGAGCCCATCCCTCGCACCCTGTTTCACCTGCGGCCCCTTTGCATTTTACCTGCAGGAGCTCCTTGGCAGACCAGCGCTGCTCCTTGTCTGTCTGCAGGCAGATGCTCAGGAAGTCACACAGCCAAGGTGAAAACAGGTTGGGCTGCAGCAGCTTTGGTATCCCTCGTCTGGCTATCACGAGTCGAGGCTGGGGAAAAGGAAACACGAGTCTCCACCTGCTGCTTTCACATCTGTAACTGCTCTCCCAGATCCCACTGTTTAACCCCTGTTCTTCAGTGGCAGTCACTGCCCTGGCAGAGACCCAGAGATGACTTTCCTTCACCAACCAAACACCCAAACCCCGATGCAGCCACAGCTTTTCCAACATTCAGCAGATCTTGCCTTGGCAGCTGATTTCATTGACTGACCTACTCAGTGGGAACTACATCACCAAAAGCATGTTTTGTTTCTCTGAGGATTCACACACACCTGACAGGCAATTTGGAAGGGGAAGTTTGCTCTATCTATACTATTTCCAAGGATTATTACATGAAAATAATCTCTGCAGTGCTTGTTGGTCCCTTAAGCACAGCTGCCATAAAACAAAAATCATCAAGGTTTTTTTTCTCCTCTTTTAAAAAATGCAGAAGCAGAATCCATCTAAAATAGACAGCAATAACAATGGGAAGAGGCCTTGGAGTCTCCATGAAAGTGCCTGCCACCATAGTAAGAGCTCTGTGCTGGTGGCACTGAAACAGATGGTGACCAAAGAGACTTTGTGACTTTCTTGTTCAACCCAGAGGAAAATTTCCTTCACTTTTCCCACACCACCAGAGGTCACAAAGAGGGTTTTATCCTGTCCCTCTGCAGCTGAGCTCAGCCACTGGACACGGTGGGGAGCTGGAGTCCTCACTGCCATTAGAACTGTGCAGCCCAGGGATGGCCCTGCTCCTGTGCTGCAGAAACACAGCACCGGCGCCGACTGCCCATGGTGGATCCCAGCCCAGGCACCTGGCTGCAAGCTCACCAACTTGTTAAAGCACCAAGAAACAGCCAAGGGTTGGCATACAATTCCAACTGCAGTCAGAGCAAAACACATCCTAAACATCTCCAGGCCACCCACAATGTACAGACTATTTGAAAGCCTGAAAGTTTTGAAGACCTGCAGGACTTGGAAAAGACACGACAGAATGGAGGAAAATTGATGTGCTTTGGTTAATAAAGAGAAAAGCAAGCAGAACTGCTTGGGCATTGCTTTGGTGTTTTTTTCTCATTTCTTTCTTTTTCTTTTTCTTTTTCTTTTTCTTTTTCTTTTTCTTTTTCTTTTTCTTTTTCTTTTTCTTTTTCTTTTTCTTTTTCTTTTTCTTTTTCTTTTTCTTTTTCTTTTTCTTTTTCTTTTTCTTTTTCTTTTTCTTTTTCTTTTTCTTTTTCTTTTTCTTTTTCTTTTCTTTTTTTCTCTTCCTTTTCCTTTTTTTCTTATCCATTTTCTCTTCCTTTTCAATCTCCTTTTTTCTTTTTCTATATAATTGAAACTAGGATGATTGAACCTCCATTTTGAAGGATATTTATCACACATCCAACCATTCCACTGAAAAATTTTTTTCCTTCAGAGACAGAGCTCCAACACTGTTCAAAAAGCAAATGAGAAATGCCAGGCATGGCTAGAGGCCTAAATGGCAGGTTCCTGAACTGGTTAGGTGTCTGAACTGCTTAGGTTTCTGAACTGCCACTTCCCTTCTGATGCAACCAAAGCTACAGCAGATTCTGATGTGCTGCAGGGACATTTTTACAAGGGGATGGTGGAAGTAGTTCCAGCAGATTTTGGCAACGGGATTTTGTCCAATGGCACGCAGGGCATGGGACAGGTGAGAAAGACAGAGGGATCAGTGAGCATTTGCTCCTTACCATGCCAGAAGTTTCTTTCCAGTAAGGAGCTTCTCGTTCTACCATTTCAATGCCCACAATTCCAAAAGACCATATGTCCACTTTGGGGCCATATGGTTGACCTGTCACCACTTCAGGCGCCATCCACCCAGAAGTGCTGGCCACGGAGCTCTGTCTACTCTGCTCAGGAGTGAGCTGAGCAAAGAGGCCAAAGTCAGCTGTGGAGAAAACAACAAACCATCAAAGCCAGCTCCATTTAGGAAACTAAGCAAAAAAATTCCCCACTCTCAGTCTAAGAATGCACTGTGTCATCTGCTGGAAATCTGTCCCTGCTCTATTTCCTCAGGGCTTTAGCCAAGTGTTAGAAATATGGTTAGTAATTTGTAGAAATAAAAGATGTATGAAATATATATGTGTAAAATAAACGGCCGGTACACATCTTCCCCAGGATGGCGAAACCACGGCAGATGGGCAGAGTGGCGTCACCACATTTACATGCGAAATACAACCTGGGCTGCACAGGAGATGGGCATTCACAGAAGCATGCACCCAGTGACGCCCAAGCGTGGATGGCCTGGACGAGGTACCTATCTGAGATGGCCAAAGCCATCAACACCTTTCCATCTGAATGCCAGATTCCGGGAATCGGGGAAACGTATTATTCTATTCCCAGACGAAGATTTTGTGCAGCCCGAACCGAAGAATGAAACCAGCTTGAATATGCAGAACTTAGAAGGAGACAAAGAGACTCTGCCGCGGGCAAAATAAATCGTATAAGAACTGCTAACTCGGAGCAGCCAGTGTGGACGAGGAGAATTTGGTGCTAGCGAGACCAATCTCACGTCCACCCGGCTCACCTCCCGGGGGTGGTACGCTGTCCGATTCATTGGTGGCTGTCGGGAATGTATTACGGTCGCGAAATAAATTTTATTTTTAATTTTTTTATCAAAATTGGCTATTTTTCATTTTTCATTTATAACACAAGGAAAAAAGGAATTGTCCACTTCAAAAAAACCTCATCATTTTTTTACACTACCTCCATCAGTGGCCTTTTTATCTGAAGCTTTAGACTTGTAGCTCCCTCCCTCTTGAAAGGACACACACAAACCAATGCCACTGTTGACTGCTTGTGGTTCCTTGTCATACCTCTGTGCACATTGCAACCATGTCACCAGCTCACAGAGGGGTCCCTGCACTGTCACCAGCACCATTTCTGGGGAGCTGGGAGTCACTCCAAGCAGCCCCACACCCACATCCCTGGAATGCTGCACCTGACCAAGAATACACTGACCCAGCTTGACAGAGCCGTCGGTTCTGAGAAGGATGTTGCAGCTCTTCAGACCTCGGTGGATCATGTGGTTTGAGTGAAGAAAATCCAGTCCTCGCAGGCACTGAGAGAGAAAACAGAAACAGGAGAGCAAAACTAAGTGATGTGATTTCATCACAAAAGAAAGGAAACAGCTCTAAAAGATTCCCTTTCCCCAGGGGAATGGGGAGTAATGGCAGAAGACAGTGCCACTGAGAGGAAAGAGCTTGCTGCTGCAACACTTGCAGAGCAGGACCTTTCTAAGGAAAGCTTAGAAAGAGCAACAGCACCTGCTGTTGTAGACTGTCCCCTGCAAACCAGCCAGGATGACTGCTGCTGCAGGGGATGTGCTCTCTCCAGACAAGGGTTTGCCAAGAAATAAAAAGCCCCTGCAGCGTGGATCACTTTTGGGTGGGAGGCTGCATGACAAAGGTTTTATTGCTCTCCTCAGCACACACTTGGAAGTATCACATCAGTCACCTTCTTGAAACAAATACTAATTTGTGTGACTACTATACTTTTCAGTTGAGGACTGTGAGAAATTAGTGTCTTTCTCCTTGCCATTAGTTCCAAATCCTGCCCCCAGCACCTTTGCTTTTACAGGCAAGAAATGCAGTGCAGACAGGCTCGAGGTAAAGGTTTAGAGAGGCAAGGTGGGGAACAGCAAATACAAATATGAGACAGAGCCAGAATACAACAGCAGGAGATAAGAGTAGAGGAAACACAGTACAGTGAGTGCAGGGGCACTGGCAGGCATTTCACTTGAGATGCTTTTGCTTGCCCCTAGCATAGCAGCAACACACAAACAAAGCATTATGCATGAAATCACCCCAGTTCCAAGCCCCTGTTTCCCAGACAATCCTGCCCAAGCCCTCGGCAGCACAGATGGTATTGCTGACCTCCCGACTGACGGCTGCAATCTCTCTTTCAGACATGTGAGTCTCATTGATGACATCGCTCAGGGCACCTCCATCCATGTACTCCATAACCAGCCAGAGTTCATCACCCAGAAGGTAGCTGAAAGAAGGAAACAAGGGCATGGAGATAAACATGCATGGCTTCGTTGCTCTTTGGAAACAACAAGGGTTGTTTCCAGGTGCCTTTGTGATGAGGACAGAATAAAAGGAATAGACATTCCCTCTTGGCTGTGCATTGTTTACAGTCTGCGCAGTCTCAAGGAGAAAGGCACAGCTGTGAAAAAGGAGATGGCTTAGATGGCCAGCAAGCAAAAAGTGCAGTTTAGTAAAAGCCCAGATAAAAAACCTGTCACACATGCTATTTCTGGAAATAAACACCTAGTCTTCCTGGCATGCACAGCAATGGAAAAGGGACAACAATCCAAGGGAAATCCTCTATAGATGGTTTATCATAACTTAAAAGGTGCTGAGAAAAATTTGAAAAAATTGAGCCTCAAAAGAATGTGGAGTCAGTGAACGTACAGGGTATTGAATTGGTAAAGTAGGGCTGACCCATGTTTTGAAAAATTTTCAAACTGTGTTTGCCAGGGTAAATTAATGCAGACAAAATGCACTCTCTTTCCATCCACTGGAGATAATAGAGCAATAATAATTAACCAATAATTAACAGCTCTATTTTCTGCCGGTGACCAAAGTGGGTTTTTAACTGTAAACAAATGTAGTCTGTAAACAAACGCTGCAGGGATAAAACAACAACCACTCACCTCTTTAAATAATTCACAATGTTTAGGTGCTTATTAATTTTCATGACCATGAGTTCCTTAAAGGTTACTTTCCTTCTGATCAGTTCTTGAAGATTTATTTTCTTTATGGCCACCTAAAATGATGTTGAAAATCAGTAACAGTAAAAATTGGTTTTATGAGAACAACTTCTCACATGGAGTAAGTGATTTTGGATGACTCAGCCAAACTGCACCAAACTGCCTTGTGATTAGACTTTTTAATGGGAGCAGACATCCCAACAGCCCATGTCTCTGCTGCCTTGGGGGCCAGTTACAGGACACGTGGGGCCACTGACATTTTTCCTTGACCATTTGGTAACAATTATGTCTCAACCATCACCCACAAAGCTCTGACCACACTCTCTGCTGCTTTGGATGGGATTCAGAAGAAGTAATCCAGGCGCTAATATTCTGTGGATACATCCTGGGCTATGGGCAGGGCTTAGGGCTTTTAGGGACGCCTTGCAGATCTCTCCCTACGTGCAGCTCCCAAGTGCAGCACTGCAGGTGGCTAAGGAACTACCAGGAACTTTCAGATGGATTGGCTGGCAGCCAGAAATGAGAATTCAGGACTCTGAAGCTGTAGCCCCAAAGGGCAGTGAGGTGCTCTAAGGCACCACCTTTGTTTTAGCCATGGAGAGCGAGTGAGCGCGTCCTTCTCTGAAAGGAACTGCTGCCCTCCGTGCCTTCCTTCTGGCAGCTGAGAAGGACAAAGCCCCAAATGTATTTTGCAGGCTGGCACCAGTCTGTGCTTCTTGTGCCTTTTCAGCACAGCTCTACCCAAAGCTCCAGCTACAGCTCACAGCAGAGGGCAAAGCCCTCGAGTGCAGCAGAGTCTGCGGCAGCTGTTGACATTTACCTCTCCTCCTGTGGCAGTGTCGAGTGCTTTACAAACATCTCCAAAAGTCCTAGAAACAAAATAGCAGCAAAGAAAGGAGAAGTCATTTAGATCTTGCAGTGAAAGCCAACCCACACAGGAGATCTCAGCTGTAAATGCCTAAGACCTGCGGGACGCTGGAAACATGGAGATGTCTTTGACAATGCCTTCTGACCACATTTACAAATTCTGATCAACACTGACAATCTAAGCCCAGTGTCTGAACACGTTGGTAGCTTGTCTGAATTCACACATGATAGCTATTCCACCAGCAAAAAACCTGGTGCATAGTTTTGTAAAATTAACATTGCTTGGACTCACCCTCTGCCAATATATTCCAGATTAGTGTATTTCATCATGAGATTTTCCATCTTCCCCATTCTCCCTGGGGGAAACAAAATGCAAAATGCTCACTTGAAAGAGAGATCCCGCTTTCTAGGGGATACAAAAGGCAGTCCCACTGCCTGGGGCTCTGAGCCCTCCCTTTGTGGACAGATGGCTAACAAGAACAGGAACAGGAACAACAACAAGAAAGCAGATGTTCTGCAGCACAAGTGGCTGGCACAGAGACTGATTTTCTAGCATCCTTTGAAGAGAGAGACCTCTTGACAGTGGACACACAGGGAAGCACAGGGAGACAGATTCAGAGGAGACAGAGACCAGAAGAAAACACATACCAAGGCAAGAAAGTTTGTCATCTACAAACATTAAGGAGACCTTGAACTAATAGTGCCTTTGTTTGCTTGAGAAAAAGCACTTTGAGGTTCAACAAAAGATTTCCTACTTGCTAAGATTAAATGCACCTTAACATCTAGAATCAATTCCTCTGAACAGATGCCAATTTCAGAACAGCAGGAATATTGCCAAGTGTTCTCATCTTTTCCACCTTGCAGCAGTTTACCAGAAGAATGCCTCTGTGTTTGTAAACCAGAGCAGCTCGTGCTATAACCAATCCCGATGGGACTTTCAGCATCAGCACCCTCACCCTTTATGAGCAGGCTGAGCTCAAAAACGCCCTGGCCTGTGCCCCTGTGAAGAACCACACTGCTTCTTTTCACCCTGACAGCGCGGATCAGTCGCTCCCACTGCACTCGCCCTCTGGGCACTGCACACATCCCCATCTTCCCAACTCGGCACGGCGGGCACGGGCAGAGAGGACAGCAGTGCTCCTGAGGCGCCAGCGTGACACAGACAGCTGCCAGAGGAGATGCTGACCCTCTCCTGAGGCCAGGCCGTGCGATGCAGAAGCCGGCCCAGATGAGGGGCTGCTGCCCCAGGGCAGCTCTGTCCTGCAGTGCTGGGCAGCAGCAGGACTCTCCCAGCTAAGGAAGGCTCCAGCCTCTGCAGTCCCACCAGCCCTCAGGGACAGGGCAGCTACCACAACAAGGCTGGCAAAGCCCAAGCAGGAGCACTGACAAGCAGTGGGAAGAAGCCACAGGCAGCCTGAGCCCCGTACAAGCTGTTGCCCCCATTCAGGACACAACAGGATGGGCTTTGAGATCAGACACAGCGAGGTGCAGATCAATGCCCTTCTTGTCCCAACAGGTGATGGCAGACCCAGAATCCACTGGGCTCTGCTCTCAGCCCCACCAGGTCTTATCTGAGAGCACAGCACTGGCAGCTGTTGTGGGCAAGGAGCAGGTTAAATGCCTTGTGCTGCAGAATCACAAAGGACTTGATGTGTTTTCCTAGAGACTGATGTGAGCTGGGCTTCTGCCCATGGCTAGTCACTCAAGCAGTCACAGCCTTCTGCTGATGCAGGAACAATCCCTGCTTCTGCCTTCAGCCCAGAGGGAAGCCCAGTCTAAGGTGCCCTCAGAGGCAGCAGGAACAGCCAGGCGCTCTCTCGCTGCCTCAGAGCACTGCCAGCACTTCCTGAGGGCAGTTCTAAATGTCCTTGTGACACCAAACTGAGGAGGACCCTTTGGTACAGCTATGCTGACACGTGCACACAATACACTGTTGCTCAGACAAGAAAGACAGCAGACGTACTCCATTGCTGCAGGGAGTCATCCTCGATCCGCTGTTGCTGAGCGGCAGCTGGGTCAGCACAGGAGGTGAACCAAGTGCCCCAGCTCCACTTCTCCGGCTGGAGAGCAAAGGCTCCTTGGGATGGTGCTGCTGCTGCTGCTGCTGCAGCAGCTGCTTCAGTGAGAAGGTCACTGCAGATCTGAGACAAGAAATGAGTTTGTGTCAGGAAAGTGGCTGGCAGAGATTGCCCTGAGATCCCATTTCAAATGCAAGCCCTTAGGAGAGCTGCTGTCAGCCACATGCAGAGCTCTTCAACTGGATTGGTTTGGCTGTCCGCTTGTGAAACCAAATGGTCAAAACCAAAGGCTGGTTTAACTCGAGTTCATGGCCAGTTTCATGTTCTGAAGGATGACTGAAACAATGACCGCTCTACATCCTCCCAAGGACTCCTTTCCCCCTCTTAGGGTGCAGACACATTGCAGCTCCTCATTCTAATGTTTTTACCACCTGCTCTTGATTTGTCTTTTCCTGCACCATCCTGGGGATGTGCTTATCCTGCAGCATCTCTGGTTGGTTTGGTTCCTGGGCCTCACTCCAGTCTTGGGTCTCTTGGTCTCCTGTCATTTGCTGGAACTCTTCAAAGGCTTCCAGGTAGGATGTCAACACATGCACCTCAAGTCAAACAGAACAAAGCAGTCAGAGACTACAGCTTGTCCCTGTCAGCCAGGAGTCATCCACTGTGAGGAAAGGGAAAGAACAGGACAGGAGCAGATTCACAAGGGATACAGATAGCCTGTGGCTTGTATTCCAAATCTATCTGAGTGATCATGTACACCTGCAAAAACCTCAAGAAACAAGGGGACCTGGAAGAAGTCACCAGGACTTTTTTAGGATGACTCCTGAGCAAGATGTAAAAAGGACTAATCCCACTGTCCAAGTCAACATCTGAGATTCAGCAGACCAGGAAGTGTCCTTCAGAGCAGCTGTGATAGAGGCCTCAGCAGGGTGGCATTTAAGAGGCATCACCCCATCCCTCCCCTGCTGGGCAGAGGAAAGGCAAGAATGGCAGGAAGCACCAGTTTGGTGACTGCAGGGGCTATTGCTATTTCACTCACTTTCGCATCTAGAGCCATTTTGTCCTGAAGGACGGGTTTAAATTTCTTTATGATGATTTCAAGAATTTCTTCTGGCCTCTTCTTCCTTGCCTTGTTCCTAGCCTCAGTTTCCTGCAGCTCTGCCGGCATCTGTTTGTAAATGTTCTGTAGAGAACAAGAGAGAGGATGTCCCATGAGTGGAGTGGCTGCCACTATTTCTGGTTTTGTTGATCATTCGTGTGCTGATGGAGATTCATCTCCTCTTGAATTCTTCTCATCTCATCTTTGTTCCTCCTCTTCACTGCCATGATGGCACTCTGAGCTTCGGGCAGCTCTGCTTGTGGTCTGCCTTGATGTTCTGTACATACAAATGCACAGCAAGTGACTGGGAGCTGCCATCAGGATCAGCTTTTTCCTCTTGCAGCCTCAAAAGCACATCTATGCAGCCACTTCTTTCTGCTTCCCTACCCACCTCTGCTTCCATTGCAAACCTCGTGTCCCAGTGCTGATCTCTGCAGATTCCAAGGCTCTGTGCTTTCAGTGCCTGTGGGACTCCTGGCCTCCTCAGGCCCAAGAGCTCTGTTTTATACCCCGCTTCCTGCCCTTCCCTCTGTGACCTGGCCAGTCAGGCTTACCTGGCCATTCTGCTGTGGCTCTTCCACCTGCTGCCTGAGCTGCTCTTCCTGCTCTCGGGCTGGGAACAGCTCTCCCTGAGCCTGGCATGGCATCTCTGATAAAGCAATCTGCTCCTGCTTTTTCTCTACAAGGACCTGCACAGAAAGCAAGAGAAGATGGGTTTTGACTTGCCATATGATATTTGTGAGACAAGACTCAAAGGCTGATGGGCTCACACATTCCCAAAGCTCTGTGCTGCTGCTCTCCTGGGTCATTCCCTGCCCAAGGGGAGGCACAGATTCCAAAGTGAGCCTGGCACTACAATCAGGGGCCATCTGGCACTGAAGCTCCAACAGCCTGTCAGGCAGCTGACAGGGAAGGTGTGGCATTCCTCAAGGCTCTGGTGAGGGCCTCCCTCTGCTCCTGCCATGTCCTCTTTGTCTTTCAGTCGTGACTGACACCCAGCCCTGTCCCACAGCTCCATCCTGGCTCTGCAGGTGGCTTCCTGGCTGAGCTCAGCCCTTGGGAGAGACACTTCTGCAGTTCACGTTCTCCTCAGGCCTGCACCAGCATTCCTGCCTTTCTGACATCTACACTCTTGTTAGAAATCCTGGTCATTCAGGAGATAAGGACACGTGCAAAGATCCTCTGATGGATGTCACAGAGCCTCTATGGTCACCTCAGTTATATGGAAGAGGACCAAGGTGTTTCTTCTCCCTCTTTTGTCAGCTGAGAATTCTGACCAGCAGTAACAGAGACTCTCATAAGGCCCCATTAACAAATGCACTTACACACCCCTGGGGATGCCAGTGAAGGAAACTGTGTGTCATGTAATGCATGTATGAGCAGAGTCACCAAACACCATTGAACCATGGAATTGTTCCACCTCTCTCGGACAAGCAGAAATTTAAAGAATTAAGTGGGGACTTCAGGGCAGAATAGGCCAGAGGAGGAAAACAGCTCTGAGGGGAAAAAAACCACCGTATTCGGAGGGCGAAACATCTCTGCCTGCTCGGAATTGGTCAAGAGAACATGTCTCTAGCCCTCTCCTGAAAGGGATGCTTTAGGTGAGCTTTGCACCTCCAAATCCTTTGTGCCAGAGCTGGGAAAATTCAGTTATGTAAATGTTACATAGATAGAGATAGACAGACAGAAACATAGACATATAGATCTCACTGATATAATCTCTCTTTACTGTCCTCTCTGTTGCTGCACACATCAACACTTGGTAGCCAGTGCCCTGGTCAGCAGCAATCCTGAGATTGCTGTTGTGTTGCTTCAATAAACCACATTCTTGGGGAATCTGGAGTGTGTAAGTCCTTATGGAAAGTGATCTGATCCACAGCATTGCACTGGGAGCTGCATTCCCTGTGCATCTGTGCTGGAGCAAGTTCTTCTCTTGGACACGACCACACTGACAATTCTAATGTGGCTGTAATAAGACATAAAGCCCAGCCACTCCCAGCTCCTCTGATTTCTGAGGACCAACTGGAATGCAAAGGCATTGATGTCATGCTAAATTCCCAAAAACAACACACACTGATTCACTGGGCTGAAAAAAGGAACAGGCACTGATAAGCTCAAACTGGTCTGTAATGCCATACTGTCTACCCTGGAAGAACAAAAGCTTCTTCTGCACCAAGGTGCCTGCACCGAAGGATGACGTGACAAGCAAAAACATTTCATTCTCCAAAAGTGACACCGAGGAAATCAGAATTCTAGCAGACACAGTCCCAGTACAATGAAAGAGCAAGAAATAATGAGGAAAAGTGCCTTAGATGGGAGAAAAAGAAAATGGGACAAGACTCGTACTACAAGCAATTAAAAAAAAAAAGAAATTAAAATAAAAAAAAGGCAAAAAGTCACACCTGAAAGTTACTAAAATATTTGGAAGCATTGAGGAAAAGCTGAAGGTTCCTCACGAGACTCCACTTTTCCAGGCTAAAGCTCCCTCAGCACCTCCTCCCTGGCCTTATGCTCCACACCCTTGCCTACCTCCCATCTCCTTCTGTGCACACGCTCCAGCCCCTCAAGGACTTGCTGTTTCACAGGGGCCCACAACTGCACACAGCACTCACTGCAGCTGCGGCCGCAGCGCTGCCCAGCACAGCCCGACGCTCACTGCCCTGCTCCTGCTGCCCCTCTGCTGCTCACACAGCCCACCATGCCCTTGGCGCCTGCCCACACGCTGCTTCACGTGCAGCTGCTCTTTACCACCATCAGCCCTGCTTCCTTTTGGCCCACGCAGCTCGCCAGACACACTCTTGCCCATCTGACTTCAAATACTGCATCCTCCATTTCAACATCTCCTTCCTCTTCTCTACAACGCAAGACAGCACTCAAGGACTTGCAGCTTCACCCCCACTCCAGGCTCCAGTGCACTTGCCAAAGCTGCAGACTTTGGAAGGAAGCCACAGAAACTCCCCGCTTCTGCCTTTTGCCTCACAAGAAGCCTTCGCAACTACGCGCTTCCTTTCCTTGGCCACGCGGCACAAGAATGGCCCCCCACAGCTTCACGCACAGCACACTCATCTCCTTGCGGCTTAGCAAAAGCCAACAGAGATCTGGGCCAAAAGAGGCTGTATAAGTGAAGAACTGCTCAAGAAAACTGCAGAACACTTCCACAAGCCAAACACACCTTTCCACGAGGGAAAATCAAAGGAACAAAGCCCTGGGACTGCCAGCACTACCAGCTGTGCCCTTGGCCAATGCACTGCAGAAGCCCAGACATAGAGCTGCACTCAGCCAGGCAGCCAAAAGCTCACCCAGAGCCCCCATCTCTTCAGTGCCTCAACATGACAGGGCAAAGGCCAATTGCCAGCTGGCACTGCCTGCACGAAATGACTACGTCCTGCAGGACTCCAGCACTCCGCCTCCTCGGCCAGCAACAGCAAGTGCTGGCTGCTCAGCAGCTTGCACCTCTGCCTTGCCCTAAAGACAGCGCCACCCACAACTGGCACTTACTCTCTTGCAAGGATCAGCCTGGGCTGTCAAAACAGAGGGCTGCTTCTGCTTCTCTCGCTCCCTTTGCTTCTCTTTGCCTTCTTGTCCGGGAGCAGAGGGAGCCACGGGAGAGACGGCTGTTCCTTTCATCACCTGTGGCAAGAGAGAAACATGAGGGACACGCCGTTACCTAGCATTTCTAAACTCATTTCTCCTGGCATCTACAACCACATCTTCTAAGGAGAACTCATCAGCTCTGTTAGCAATGGCATTCCAAGTCACTCCAACCAGATTAAAATGGGCCAATTCAACACAACACTATATGGCTAGGAATTCCACATTCCTCCTTGCCTGCTATCAGCAAGCAACCTTGTCTCTGCAAAAGGCAGCTTTTATTTCTTGCAAGCTCTGCAATGGACAAGTAGCAAAGAGCCGGCAAGGCCTTTGCTCTTGCTGCTGCAGACAGAGAAAACTACAACTGGATCACAATCCCATCTTGTGCTGGAAAAGGGCAGGAAATGTTGTGCGGAAGCCCCGTTGCTGGCTGCAGAAAGAGAAAACAAACAGGGCTTCTCCTCCTAGCATACCAAAAAACGCACAAGCCACAGGGTGCAAGCGGCAGCTACTCCAGCCTCCGAAGCCCTGGCATGCACTGAGGCCATGTTTGACAGGGCAACAGCCTTTGTGCTGAGCGCTGTCACGTGGCCATCTATGGAAGTCTGCCTGAAGGTCCCTCAGCAGACTCCCCTTTTCCAGGCTAAAGCTCCCTCAGCACCTCCTCCCTGGCCTTATGCTCCACACCCTTGCCCACCTCCCGTCTCCTTCTGTGCACACGCTCCAGCCCCTCAAGGACTTGCTGCTTCACAGGGCCCACAACTGCACACAGCACTCACTGCAGCTGCGGCCGCAGCGCTGCCCAGCACAGGCCGGCGCTCACTGCCCTGCTCCTGCTGCCCCTCTGCTGCTGACACAGCCCACCATGCCCTTGGCCTTCTTGGCCGCCTGCCCACACGCTGCCTCACGTGCAGCTGCTCTTCACCACCAGCAGCCCTGCCTCCTTTTGGCCCATGCAGCTCGCCAGACACACTCTTGCCCATCTGACTTCAAATACTGCATCCTCCATTTCAACATCTCCTTCCTCTTCTCTACAACGCAAGACAGCACTCAAGGACTTGCAGCTTCACCCCCACTCCAGGCTCCAGTGCACTTGCCAAAGCTGCAGACTTCACCGCAAAAGGGAGCCACAGAAACTCCCCGCTTCTGCCTTTTGCCTCACAAGAAGCCTTCGCAACTACGCGCTTCCTTTCCTTGGCCACACGGCACAAGAATGGCCCCCCACAGCTTCACGCACAGCACACTCATCTCCTTGCAGCTTAGCAAAAGCCAACAGAGATGTGGGCCAAAAGAGGCTGTATAAGTGAAGAACTGCTCAAGAAAACTGCAGAACACTTCCACAAGCCAAACACACCTTTCCACGAGGGAAAATCAAAGGAACAAAACCCTGGGACTGCCAGCACCACCAGCTGTGCCCTTGGCCAATGCACTGCAGAAGCCCAGACGTAGAGCTGCACTCAGCCAGGCAGCCAAAAGCCCACCCAGAGCCCCCAGCTCTTCGGTGCCTCAACATGACAGGGCAAAGGCCAATTTCCAGCTGGCACTGCCTGCACAAAATGGCTACGTCCTGCAAGACTCCAGCACTCCGCCTCCTCGGCCAGCAACAGCAAGTGCTGGCTGCTCAGCAGCTTGCACCTCTGCCTTGCACTAAAGACAGCGCCACCCACAACTGGCACTTACTCTCTTGGGATGATCAGGCTGGGCTGTGACCACGGCTGGAGTCTCGTGGTCATCTTGCTCCCTTTGCTCCTTTTTGGCTTCTTCTCCAGGAGCAGAGGGAGCCAGGGGAGAGATGGCTTTTGTTTTTGTCTCCTGTGGCAAGAGAGAAGCATGAGGGACAGGCCATTACCCTGCATTCCTAAACTCATTTCTCCTGGCATTTACAACCACATCTTGTAAGAAGAACTCATCAACTGTGTTAGCAGTGGGATTCTCAGTCACTCCAACCCCATTAAAGTCGTCCAATTCAACAGAACACTATATAGCTACACATTTGATTTGCCTCCTTGGCTGCTATCAGCAAGCAACATTGTCTCTGCAAAATGGAGTTTTTATTTCTTGCGAGGTGTCTGCAGTGGCTGTCCCTCCTTTACTCACTTGCTTTTTCAGAGCCCGAGGGAGCCGGTTAAGTTTCTCTCTGATGATTTTCATTTCTTCCTCCAGCCTCTTCTCCCTTGCCTTGTCCCTCTCCTCAGATTCCTGCAGCTCTGCCTGCACATCTTCCTTGATGGTCTGTAAACAAGAATAAACACGCTGTTTAATGAGTGGAGTGGCTGCCACTCTTCCACGTACCTGGTTTTGTTGATCGCTCCTGTGCTGGTGGAGATGAATCTCCTCTCGAATTCTTCTCATGTCTTCCTTCTTCCTCCTCTTCACTGCTATGATGGAACTCTGAGCTTCGGGCAGCTCTGCTTGGGGCTCTGACTTGATGTTCTATACACACAAATGCACAGCAAGTGACTGGGAGCTGCCATCAGGATCAGCTTTTTCCTCTTGCAGCCTCAAAAGCACATCTATTCAGCCACTTCTTTCTGCTTCCCTACCCACCTCTGCTTCCAATGCAACCCTCCTGTCCCAGTGCTGATCTCTGCAGATTCCAAGGCACTGTGCTTTCAGTGCCTGTGGGACTCCTGGCCTCCTTAGGCCCAAGAGCTCTGTTTTATGTTCCTCTTCCTGCCCTTCCCTCTGTGACCTGGCCAGTCAGGCTTACCTGGCCATTCTGCTGTGGCTCTTCCACCTGCTGCCTGAGCTGCTCTTCCTGCTCTCGGGCTGGGAACAGCTCTCCCTGAGCCTGGCATGGCATCTCTGATAAAGCAATCTGCTCCTGCTTTTTCTCTACAAGGACCTGCACAGAAAGCAAGAGAAGATGGGTTTTGACTTGCCATATGATATTTGTGAGACAAGACTCAAAGGCTGATGGGCTCACACATTCCCAAAGCTCTGTGCTGCTGCTCTCCTGGGTCATTCCCTGCCCGAGGGGAGGCACAGATTCCAAAGTGAGCCTGGCACTACAATCAGGGGCCATCTGGCACTGAAGCTCCAACAGCCTGTCAGGCAGCTGACAGGGAAGGTGTGGCATTCCTCAAGGCTCTGGTGAGGGCCTCCCTCTGCTCCTGCCATGTCCTCTTTGTCTTTCAGTAGTGACTGACACCCAGCCCTGTCCCACAGCTCCATCCTGGCTCTGCAGGTGGCTTCCTGGCTGAGCTCAGCCCTTGGGAGAGACACTTCTGCAGTTCACGTTCTCCTCAGGCCTGCACCAGCATTCCTGCCTTTCTGACATCTACACTCTTGTTAGAAATCCTGTCATTCAGGAGATAAGGATGCCTGCAAAGATCCTCTGATGGATGTCAAAGAGCCTCTATGGCCACCTCAGTATATGGAAGAGGACCAAGGTGTTTCTTCTCCCTCTTTTGTCAGCTGAGAATTCTGACCAGCAGTAACAGAGACTCTCATAAGGCCCCATTAACAAATGCACTTACACACCCCTGGGGATGCCAGTGAAGGAAACTGTGTGTCATGTAATGCATGTATGAGCAGAGTCACCAAACACCACTGAACCATGGAATTGTTCCACCTCTCTAGGACAGACAGAAATTTGAAGAATTAAGTGGGGACTTCAGGGCAGAAAAGACCAGAGGAGGAAAACAGATCTGAGGGGAAAAACCACCATGTTTGGAGGGGGAAACCTCTCTGCCTGCTCAGAATCGGTCAACAGAATATGTCACTAATCCTCTCCTGAAAGGGATGCTTTAGGTGAGCTTTGCACCTCCGACATCCTTGGACTAGAGATGGGAAGATTCAGTTATTTAATGTTACATAGACAGAGATAGAGATAGAGAGAGAGAGAGAAAGAGAGATATCTCACTACTATAATCTGTTATTACTGTCCTCTCTGTTGTTACACACATCAACACTTGGTAGCCAGTGCCTCCAGTCAGCAACAATCCTGATAATGGTGTTCTATTGCTTCAAGAAACCACATTCCTGGGGAACCTGGACTGTGTAGGTCCTTATGGAAATTTGTCTGACCCAGAGATTGCACTGGGAACTGCACTGTGTGCATCTGTGCTGGAGCAAGTTCTTCTCTTGGTGTCTACCACAATGACACTGCTAAATTGGCTGTAATCAGAAATTAAGCACAGCCCCTCCCTGCTCCTCTGATCTCTGAGGACCAGTTGGAATGAAAGGCCATTGATATCCTGCTCAATTCCCAAACAAAACACACTCTGATTCCCTGAGCTGCAAAAAGGAACAGACATTGATAACATGAAAGTGATCTCTAATGCCATACTGGCTGGCCTGGAACCACAACAGATCCATTGGCACCAAGCTCATGAAAAACGACTTAATTCTCCAGAAGTGACACATTGGAAATTAAAATTCTAGCTGACCCACTACAAGTACTGTAAAAGGGCAGAAAATAATGAGGAAAAGTAGCGTGGTAGGGAAAAAAAAAGAAAATGAACAAGCCTCATCCTCCAAGAAAAGAAAAATTAACAATTTAAATAAAGGGAAAAAAAGTAAATTCCAAAAGTGGCTAAAATATTTTGATTGAGTGAGCAAAATCTGAATGTCCCTCACCAGCCTCCCTTTGTGCAGACTAAAGCTCCCTCAGCACCTCCTCCCTGGCCTTATGCTCCACACCCTTGCCCACCTCCCGTCTCCTTCTGTGCACACACTCTGGCCCCTCAAGGACTTGCTGCTTCACAGGGCCCACAACTGCACACAGCACTCACTGCAGCTGCGGCCGCAGCGCTGCCCAGCACAGGCCGGCGCTCACTGCCCTGCTCCTGCTGCCCCTCTGCTGCTCACACAGCCCACCATGCCCTTGGCCTTCTTGGCCACCTGGCCACAGGCTGGCTCTTGCTCAGCTGCTCTGCACCGGCAGCAGCCCTGGCTCCTTTTGGCCCATGCAGCTCCCTAGACACAAAGCTGCCCATCTGACTGCAAATACTGCATCCAACATTTCAACATGTCCTTCCTGTTCTGAGCGACACAAGACAGCACTCAAGGACTTGCAGCTTCACCCCCACTCCAGGCTCCAAGGCACTTTCCAAAGCTGCAGACTTCACCACTAAAAGGACCCACAGAAACTCGCCCATTCTGCCTTTTGCCTCACCAGAAGGCTTCGCAACTAAGTGCTTCTTTTCCTTGGCCACAGGGGACAAGAATGGCCCCCCACAGCTTCACGGGCAGCACAATCATCTCCTTGCAGCTTATCAGAAGGCAAAAGGCAGCTGGGCCAAAATAATTTGTACGAGTAAAGAACTCCTCAAGAAAAATGCAGAACTCTTCCACAAGCCAAATACACCTTTCCACTCAGGAAAAACAAACAAACAAATAAAACCCTATGACCAGCGGCTCAACCACCTGTGCCCTTGGCCAATGCACTGCAGAAGCCCAGACATAGAGCTGCACTCAGCCAGGCAGCCAAAAGCCCACCCAGAGCCCCCAGCTCTTCGGTGCCTCAACATGACAGGGCAAAGGCCAATTTCCAGCTGGCACTGCCTGCAGGAATTGGCTACGTCCTGCAGGACTCCAGCACTCTGCCTCCTCAGCCAGCAACAGCAAGTGCTGGCTGCTCAGCAGCTTGCACCTCTGCCTTGCACTAAGGACAGCAGCAACCACAACTGGCACTTACTCTCTTGGGATGATCAGGCTGGGCTGTGACCACGGCTGGAGTCTCGTGGTCATCTTGCTCCCTTTGCTCCTCTTTGGCTTCTTCTCCAGGAGCAGAGGGAGCCAGGGGGGAGATGGCTGTTGCATTTGTCACCTGTGGCAAGAGAGAAGCATGAGGGACAGCCAGTTACCTACCATTTCTAACCTCATTTCTCCTGGCATTTACAACCACAGCTTCTAAGGAGAACTCGTCAACTGTGTTAGCAATGGCATTCTCAGTGTCTCCAACCCCATTAAAATGGGCCAATTCAACACTATATGGCTATGAATTTGATATTCCTTCCTGGCTGCTATCAGCAAGCAATGTTGTCTCTGCAAAACAGAGCTTATATTTCTTGCAAGCTCAGAAATGGACAAGTAGGAAAGAGCCAGCAACGCCATTGCTATTGCTGCTGCAGACAGGGAAAACTACAACTGGATCACAGTCCCCATCCAGTGCTGGAAAAGGAGAGGAGATGTTGTAAAGAAGCCCCCTTGTTGGCTGGAGAAAGACAAAAAGAACAGGGCTTCTCCTCCTGGCATACCAAAAACACCTACAAGCCCCAGGATGCAAGTGAGCCACTCCAGTGTCTAAAGCACTTGGATGCACTGAGGGCAGGTTTGGCAGGGCAACAGCCCTTGTGCTGAGCACTGTCATATGGGCATCTATGGAAATTCTTCAGTTCCCCTTCTTCAGATTTCTGAGGTTGAAATTAGGAAATATCCACTTTTTTTTTTTTTTTTTAAGTCATGGGAATTATTTTTTATTTTCTTTGGGCTTTTCTCTCTGGATTTTCTTTTGGCCATCCTTTCTGGCCCTCTATACTCTTCTGTGACTAGCCAAGGTGACAGCTCGCTCCCAAATTTTTGAATAGGAAGAACATGAAATCTTCCTTTCTCACTCACCTCACGATCTGCTCCGCTGAATACATGTTTTATGTGACCTGTAGTGGGCAGGGAAAATGAATCAGATGCTGTGAGAAAAGTTCCTGGCCTGGTGAATCCCACACAAGAGGTCAAGCCAAACAGAGCTTATTTTCCCTTTCACAACATCTCTCCAGGAGACACATTTCATTCACGCAGCCACCAAGAGATCAGGACAATGTTCATGCTTGTTGCTACACTTCAACCTCTTTAGTCAGCAAAAAAATACAAACACGATCAAGAAAATACAAATTCTTCTTTAACACTCAATATTCCTGTTCTAGTAAACACTTAAAATAGCTTCTAAAATCCTCTCCTTCAGGTGCTTTTTTTAAAAAAAATCAGTTGCATCCACTAATTCTCATTAACTTGCTCTAAACAGTTGCCCAGTAAAGCTTCCCCAAAATTCTTCTCAGCTTTGGCAGTTCTATTGTGAAACAGCACAGCAGCAGCTGCAGGGTTCAGGAGGAGACACTCACTGGTTTGGAGTTTGCACTTCTTTGCAAAGGGAATCACTCTTTTAGCACTAGGTAAAGGGTCAAGTTAGACAATCAAATTCTTTCATGACCAAATTTAGAGAGAAAGAAGCTTTCCCTGAATTCTGGGAACAACTGCAACTGGGAAGAACTGAATTTTTAGAAGGCCTTCTGAGAAGTTCTCCCAGTCTACATTTTCAAAGCTGTCTTGCTTGTCCCAGCAAACTGAGGAAATGACAGACCCTGTTGCCACAGACTCTCCCGTGGACGGAAGGGAACCCCTGCAGGTTCCCTGGCAATGCTGCCCCTGTGGCTACAGACACCCCCTTTTTAGCTGAACCTCTTGACAGGAGCTTTATTAAACCAGTGGCATCCTAATGCTCTTTCTGTTTCTAAATCAGCTCAGTCACTAAGAAGGAGCAGGAAGACATACAAAAGCTAGGTTATGTTACACCCTAACCTAAGTAGAGGGGAAATCTCTACTTACGTGCCAGGTGAGTCAGAAAATAGCCGGAATAAGTAACGCCATAAACAGTAACCACTGCAGCAGCAAGCTGCTGAATCATTGTAGCACTGCTGTGCAAGTTTGCACGCTGTGCTCCAACACTAGAACAAACAAGGCTCCCGTCAGTGTGCAGCTGCCCACTGACAAATGCCTCAAGGCGCAGGGTGCTCCTGCTCTGAGCAAGCCCTAGGGCTGCTCTGACACTGAGGCCTTCCGTGCACCAAGGCAACCTTCTCATGTCACCACTGGGACGTGGCAACCATGCCCTGACATCACAAAGCAAACGCTCCATGCTGGTCTGTGACTTTATGCAAAGCAATAACCAACCTTCCCCACAGCAAACACAAAATAGCCTGGGAAGTTCTCCTCTGTCACACAGCAGCACAAATTGCCCTCTTGGGCCAAACCCCGTTGTTCAAGGGATCCAAGAGCAACTCCAAGAGTGTCCCAAGCACCTACAGCCTGTAGCCCAAGTGAGCACTGAGATGGGACCCAAGCAAAGGAAACCAGATCGAGAAAATGGCCCACAGCATTGCACATGTGAGAAACGACTCTCACTTTGAACATTTTAAAGGTTTATTAAACCTTAACAAAGGACTGAACAAGGAAAAATGTTCAGCACTGACAGTCTCTGTGACTTGCAGCCACATCCTCATCTACAAAAGAGATACTCTGCCTTTGATAGCTTTAGCCCCTCCAAAAGTTTGGTCAGTCAACTCTTTCTCTGCTATCCATTGCTGGAGATTACTTTCTTACATCTTGATTGGAGGTCAGATGTTTTAGACCCCACCTCCTGGTCACAAGCCAGCCCTCCCCAAATGCCTTGAATACAAAGGTTATTACAAGGGGAGGGGAAAGAGGACAATGGGAGGATATATTACGTTAACATCACTTTATATTTTTATATCCATATAATATCTATCTCTTAATTGTGAGAGCCAACCATTACATTACTCATCTGTAACACACAGAGCCAGGAGAGAAGCCACTGTTGGCAGAACAGCTGAAATAATTGCTAACAAATCTCCCCATATATTTGCACGTTTATCGGACATGCCCAGTGCTCCTGTGCATGTACATCTCTGCCTTTAGTCCCCTTTGGAAGCAGTCACACTGGCAGCATCTGCCCAGCAGCAGCAGCTGCTCCAAGCTGGGAACGTGACTGGAGGTGCTGATTTCCAGAGGCTTCTGTGTGCCAGGGGAAGGCAAGGCAGGAGCGGGTTGAACGGCACTGGCGCTGCTGCTGCTCTGTGCCAGGGAGCCCCGGCTGGGCAGGGCACGGTGCCCTCTGCGCTGCGGGCTCTTCCTCCTGCCACAGCTGGGCACACCTGGGAACAAGGCAGGACAACTTGTGGGGAACCAAGGGCTCTGTGGGGCTCCTCTGCTCTGCACACACCCAGGACACCTGCAGCAAAGAGCTCTGGAGCCTAAAAAGAGAAACCAGAGGGAAAGAGCTGGAAAAGGTTTCATTGGGACCTTTCTTACCTGCTAACAGAAGTTGCCCAAATGAAAGGTTACCAAGCAGGGCCTGATCCCTGCTCCCCGCTCAGGGTTAGAAAGAAAGCAATACTGTATTTCAGTGCTGGGTGTGTAGGGAATCACTTCCCTAACACATGCACACCCAGCAATCTGACTTACTAGTTTGTATCCATGGAACTAAGAAATAGTCAATACTTTGCTGAAACTCACAGGCTAAACATTACTCCACTTTATTTGACATATTTAAACCTCTTCTCAGAATTTATTGACATCAGAGTAGGAGTGTCCTGTAGGTCCCTGGTGGTCATTGCCACAGGTTCAGGAGGAGACCCATGCAGAAAATAACTAAAAGACAACTGGGCTTGCAAAGCAAATTCATTCCATTAGCTGCAGTAGCAAATAATACATACCAACCCCTGGATTCCCAAACATCCGCTGAGCAGGAGAAGGAGCTGGAGCGTGGTGCTCAGTGGCAGGGGCAGGTAGGCAGTGCACTTCCAGGACATCCCCTGGATCAAAACGGTGTGCATCTCATCCTTCTCACCTCTCCACCCCAGACCCAGGCCTTCTATCTCCTGCTCAGGAGTGGGATTTTCCCAGTTACAGCATCAGCTCACACACGGCCGGCGTGTGAGATGAGGCCACCATGGCTCACCATACTCCATGACTCCCTGCCAACAAGGGCTCCATGATGCATTGTTCCCCTTTCAAGGCTGAACTGCCCACCCACTCACCAATACATTCTTTCTCTTTCAAGGGCCAAGTTCTCCCCTTTAAACAATACACTTTTCTTTATTGTCTTGTCAACCTGCTCAAACATGGATCAAATATGGCAGGGCCTCAGATCTCGGGTTTCCTGCTGTCAGGATGACCCGAGTGTCCCTTTTTCCCAGCCTGATGGTTGAAGAAAGAGTTGGAATTCTTTGGCTCTGATTCACAAGATTGTTCATTATCTAATGTCTAAAATATTTCTTCTCAGATTCACAGAGGTCTGATCTGCATGTCTGTCAAGGGCATGCTGCCCTGCCCTGAGGCAGTGCTATCTCTTGATACTAAAATCTACATGTATTTTATTCACAGTTATTTTCCAATACCTATCACCTATATTAGACTGTCTACTTCTACTCTAAACCAATCCAAAAGGACCAGCATCACCCAGAACATGGACGTTAGGAAGGAGAAAGAGGAAGGACAGGGAACGCCCAAATTCCTCCATCTTGGGAATCCAAACCCCTCTTCTAAAAATCCCAAAATTCTACTTTTCACCCTGTGACAACTACTATTATGCTACTTCAACTTCTGTGACTTGGGATTCTTCATACAAGGTTGTTAATTTGCTCCATGGCTTAAGATCAAAATCCCAAGTGTCTTTGGCTTCCTGACAGGATCTCCGAGTCCCCTGCCAAGGCTTAAGCCATCCAGAGCACCCAGAGGGATGTTCTGGGTTCTGACACTCCAACACGACTCCTGCTCCTGACACAGTCATTTAGGAAATATTTCAATCTTCAAATTTGCCTCTGCTAGTCAAGAGACTCCTAAAACACTCTTCCCTTTCAATGCATTCCAGCTGCCTTCTTAGCAGGACCTCTCTCTTTATTCTCAAGGCTAAGATAGTCACTTGCACACATTGATCACTGCAATGGGGGAATACAGGGTTCAGCATTGCCTGTTAAAACTAAAGGAATTCACAAGACTAAGCCCTATTTGTTAAAATTAATGCCTCTCCTTCCTTTTCTGGGAATCAAACACAAGCGTTTCATCAATACACCCTATAAATGCTCTTGCTGAGTGAAGAGCCACATTGCCACATTGCTGTGTCAATAAAGCAGCTGGGACTCAGTTTCTTCATGCAGGGAAAGCCAATTCTTTATTAATATAACACATTTTTATGCGGTTTTCACAGCCCTCATGTTCAATTCCAACTGTCTGGTAGTTTCCTTGCTACACCATTCATTGCTTAGAAGGTGTTTTTGTGTGTACATGCTAAGACTTTCTCTGTTACTCAGGTGTTTACATTTTTCCTCTGTGGACTCTCATGAGACATATTTCTTGTTTATTACAGATGCAAACTGTTTTCTAACCACAACAGCTTGCTGTGTTAACTGCACTCATTCTTATGATTTTTCACATGGGAAGTTAGCTAGCTGCACATAGAAGACATAACAGGCCAGCTGGTAATTGAGCAGAGCAAGGCCTGATTTTATAAGGCCTTTCTTTTCTAATACCCCTACCTGTGTGCAACACATGGTGACTTTCTTTCAGAAATTAATCAGGAAAACACAGATTGCCTGCTGAAATTATTCTGCTCTTTTCCAAATCAGTTCACTACTCAAGAGCAACCTCAGGCACATCCCCAGTTCCCTCTCTCCCAGCAGCTCAGAGCAGCATTGCACAGTGCTTGCTGTGCTCCAGAGAGCACAAAGCAGGCTGGCTTGGTGGGCCTGAATATTTCTGCAAAACACTCTGCATTTCACACCTTTGCTGTGGCTCAGGGCAGAACTGCAGGCCTGCAGGCGCTTCCTGGCAGAGCTGTGGGAGGCACTGGCCCCTGCAGATGTGAGCTGCCAAGCTGTCAGTGCCTCAGGCTGGCCTGGGTTGCCCTGGCAGAAGTGCCGTGCCGGAAGGACGCTGCCCTGTGCTCCAGCCTGCCCAGCAGCCCGGCTCCCTGCGCCGCTGCCCAGAGTGCTGCACACACTGCTGCCCTTTGCCAGGAGTCACAGGGCAGCCGGCACAAGAGTAGGAATCCTCAGCCAGGCCAGCGGCCCTGGGCTGCCCCTGGCCTTTCTCTGCTCCTGGGCAGACTCCAGACGGCCAATGCCTCCAGTCTGGGCTGTGCCCAGCACGGCTACGCTTCCCCTCGGGAGCTGCCAGCTGCCACCTGGGCTCTGAGAGCGGAGGATTCGCCCGCTGCCAGGAAGAGGCACCCAGGGCCCGGCTGCTGCCTCCTGCAGCTCCAAAAGGGCCTCCTTCCAGCCTGCCTCTGCCCAGGCTCAGGCTGCTCCGGGCTCTGCCAGGCCTCTGCTGGGGCTGCACCCCGGCCAAGGCCGGGCCCGCTCTCACCTCACAGGCGCTGCCAGCTCTGCACCAGAGGAGACCTTTCAGAGCCCCCTCTCTGATCCTTCTGCTTTCTCACTTGAGGAAGGCTCTCCTTCCGCCAAAGAGATTGCACTTGGGGATACAAATCCAAGTGGCAGGAACTCGAATGCTCCTGAGTCACAGCAGAGAGCCTGTATCCGCATAGAGTATTTGGGCTGCCCCATTCCTCCACTGCTTTTTCATGCAAATGCCATTGCCCTTTCTACCTCAAATAGAGGTACTACAGCTGACCAAAACCAGACAAGTGGGTCATATTCCAAAAGCAGAGTGGTCTGGAGAGGATAAATGAAGATGAGCATTCCCCAATTTCACAATATGCCAAAGACACTGTAGGGGTGACTTCCACCTTTAAGAAACAACAGACAATTTACAAGGAAATCATGAGCTTATTCACAGAGTACAAAGGAAGGAAATTACAAGGAGAGTTATGGTTTTAAAAATTTTACTAATTTCAAATCCTACTCAGCAGACCTATTAGGCAATCATACCCTAACGCTAACCCCCTAAGACTAGTTGTAACCCTAACCCAAACCCAAACCTAGTCATAACACTAACTCTAACTGTAACCCTACTCCTAAACCTACTCCTAAACCTAGTACTAAGCCTAAGCCTAAGACTAAGCCTAAACCTAAGCCTAAACCTAAGCCTAAGCCTAAGCCTAAATCTCAGTCTTCTAAATGAGTTGATGTTCCAGAAACTTTATTTAAATCCAATCCTAATCTATAATCCTATTCTACAAAACTCTTCAACAATCCTACTCTACAATCCTACTCTACAATTGTACTCTAAATTTCTTATGAAGATAACATCTTGAAATTATTGCTAAATTCTCGTCTCCTAATACTTCTTTTTGTTCTTCTTTGATGAAATGATGAGTGGTGCCAGGATGGAGGCTGATTTGGAGGATGTTACAAATGGATGCTGTACACAGGAAAAAGAAAAAAGAAAAAACAACAAAGAAGAGTGGTGAAGCATGACTTTCCAAGCTCAGTGCTTCACTGGCTCCATGAGGATTCCTCTAGTTCCTACAAAGTCCCACAAAGTAGAACAATGGGACCATCTGCACCTCCATCTTTATGTGCAGGACCTTGCCACCACAGGCAAACCTGGCCCAGAATCCCACTCATCTGTTTATTGTGATGTCTTCATCTTGCTGGGATTTTTGCCCTGCCAGTGCTCTAGAAATGGTGTTTCTGCCCTGAGGCTTCTTCCTTTCAGGAAACTCCAATGAATCACATAGGTCCCTGTCTTTGAAAGACAGGCACTGTGCTGATTCCCACAGGGAGACAGAGCAGTGTCTACCTTTCCATGCCCTGCCCCTCCTGTGCTGGATGGCACCTTCCTTCCCAGCAGGGACAGCCCAGTGGCACTGGCTGCTGCACTTCCCTCTCTGCCACACAACCTGGCAGTAACCCTGGGGCAGTTCCTGTCTGCTTGAGCGTGCCAGGCAGCAGATGGGGCTGGGACAATTCCCTCTCAGCTCTCCCTGTTTGCGTGCCAGAAACCTCCAAGGGTGGGGTGGGGGCACAAACCAGGGCCCCTCAGAGGCTGACAGTGAACCCCCCACAGCCCCTCCTGCCCACAGCCAAATCTCTGACCACTCAGCCAGCCTGGCTTCCTTGGGTTCCTGCACCACCTTTTCATGTCTCTGTACTCTGCATTGCTCTACTTCAATTCTTTTGCCATTGGATAAAATGGGGCATACCACCAAATTACAAAACAGGGCAACAGAAAACAGTCAGAGGACAGAGCACCTCTCCTCTCAGGAAAAACAGAGAAGAGAGAGGTGGAGTTATTTAGTTGTGTGAAGAATAGGCCCAAGGAGATTTTACAGCCATTTTCCAAAATTCAGTGTGGCTTTGAAGAAAGTGGGGGACACCTTTTTTGAACAGTGCCAGTTACAACAGAATGTGGGAAAATATTTCTAAACACAAAGGGGATGCAATCAGAGTAGATCTTAGGTAGAACTTGTTTACTTAGAGCATTCTGCAACACCGGCACACGGGTCCCCAAGAGCTTGTAGGTGCCTCATCCCTGGAACCATTCCAGGTCAGGTGGAAAATGGCTCTGAGCAATCTGATCTCTTTAAAGATGTCCCTGCACATTGCAGGACACTTGCACCAGATGACCTTTACAGGGCCCTGCCAGCCCAGCCCAGTCTAGGACTCCTCACCGTTTTCATTTGAAGAGCACCAAGAGTGGAGGTGAGGAGGAAGGGGGCTCATCTGATGCCTTGGACTTCCATGGAGGAGGAGCCCATCCCTTGTACCCTGTTTCACCTGCAGCCCCTTTGCATTTTACCTGCAGGAGCTCCTTGGCAGACCGGCGCCGCGCCTCGTCCATCTGCAGGCAGCAGCTCAGGAAGTCACACAGGCAAGGTGAAAACAGGTTGGGCTCCTGCAGCTTTTCTTTCCCTCCTGTGCCTATCAGGAGTCGAGGCTGGGGAAAAAGGAAACAGGGAGGTTCCACCTGCTGCTTTCCCCATCTGTAACTGCTCTCCCTGAGCCCATTGTTTAAGCTCCACTCTGCAGTGGCAGTTTCTGCCCTGGCAGAGACCCAGAGATGACTTTCCTTCACCTACAAAAAACCCAAACCCCATAGCTTTTCCAACATCCTGCAGATCTTGCCTTGGCAGCTGATTTCATTGACTGACCTAACAAGTGGGAACTACATCAGCAAAGCATGTTTGATTCTCTGAGAACTCACACCAGCTTGATAGGCTTTTTGGAAGAGGGACTTTGCTATACTAACTCTGCTATTTCCAAGGATTAGTACAAGAAAGGCATCTCTGCCATGCTTCTTGGTCCCTTAAGCACAGCTGCCATAAAACAAAACCCATCAAGTTCTCTCCTTTGTTCTTGAAAACAATGGTAATTGGAAGGAAAGAAAGGAAATCCACCAGGTATTCCTCAGGTAAGGAAACAAACATTTAAATCTCAAATTCCACACAGACACATTAAGATGCCTGCAGAAATGTGTTGGGATGAAAATGCCTGCTTGGGCACACAGGAAACACCTGCAGCTCTGTCTCTCAGCAGTCGGAAAATTTCAGCTTCCCTTATGCAGCAAAAGAAAAACTTTCCATTGTCAGAAGAAGGAGAGGTGCCATCCCTATGGTCACACTCTGCTCATTTGGCTACTCAAGTCAATGCATTAATGGTAGGCCCATCCCAGAAAGTGCCAGGAAACAAACAGGGGGTTTTGGCAGGCTCTCCACATCACCAGGCTCTGGCTTGGTGGCGTGGAGAACGTGGCTTGGGCTAAGAGAAAAAACACGGTCACTAGGTGTTTCAGCAGCACTGGAAAAGAAGCAGAAGAGCCTCTGAGCCATTTACACCCTCATGCCCAGGCTTCCAGCATGTTTCCCAGTGAGAAGACACTGCACAGGGAATTAAGTTCCTCTCTAAAAATCATTGTTTTAGAAACTTTGTTGGCTTTGGGTTTCTTTTCTTCATTGCTGGAAATGTAACACCAGTTCTGAGAGGCTTGCCTTGTGGTTTTAGGGGCATCTTCACAGACAGACAAGTGGGAACAATTTGAAACCCAAAGCAAAGTGTTGCCTGAGAAAAGTTGGGGAGTGTTTGCCTGTGTTAAGGCTTGAGCTGCCTGGCAATCCCCTGACATCCATGTGCAGAAACAGCCAGCTGCTCCCCAGAACTCAGTCCCTCTGGGCACACAGGCCTCGAGAAAACGATTCCAGCCTTTCTCCTGCTCAAGAGCATCTAACCTAAGCTGAGCTCCAGTTTCTTCAGTAAAGCCAAGGACGTTCACTTCCATGCAGCTGACAGTGTTCATGGAGCTCAGCAGGTCTTCCTGATATTCCTCAGGCCAAGGAATTACAGTGGAATTTGGCCAGACAGCAGATGAACATTATCCAATGTGGTTGATGCGGAACCAAGCTCTAACGCTGACAAGCCAGAGGGAGAGAGCTCATTCTGCTTTTGAAAGATGTCAGTTAGAAACATGAGACACAGATTTGGAACTACTCAAACCTCAGCTTGCAGAATCCATCTAAAATAGACCACAATCATAATGGCAAGAGGCCTTGGAGTCTTGATAAAAACGCCCACCACGATAATAATAACTCTGTGCTAGTGGCAGTGAAATCAATGGTGGCCAAAGAGGCTTTATTACTTTCCTCTTCAAACCAAAGGAAAATTTCCAAGCCTAAAATAGCCAATGTACTCTCCCTTATTAAAAGCAATTATGACAATTCATTCAAGTACGCAGACGTGAGCCAAACTGAAGGATCACAGGTCACACCTGACGTTCCTTGTTCATCAGTGGAACCTGCAAACTCTGATTTTATGCTATTTATAAATGTGCCAGTTGTTGGTTTCGTAGAGCTTTTTTGAAAAATCATGGGTTTTGTTTTCTTATTTTACAGATCCCCTCTATTGGACTTTCAAAGGTGAAATTTTAATTAAAATCAAAACCAAAGTTTTTAAATTGATATATATGGGAAGATCTTTTGCCGAAAATTAGGTCATTAAAAGGATGGAGCGTTCCTCAGCAGTCCTGTCCTGTTCCTGATTTGTACACAGCCCCTGGCGGGCGATAATTCCCTTCCTTGCCAGTCAGGGAATAAGGCTCTACGTTCTCTTCTGAATTGGCCATTCGTTCTTAAAGATGGAAAGTCCCCCCTTGTCAGAGCCCAGGACATCCCTCTGGCAGCTCTGGGTGGCTCGAGCCCCTGGCAGGGGGCTCACAGACCCTGGCACGAAGGCAAAGACACCTGTGCCTTTGAGGTGTCTTTGATTTTGACCCATGGAGAAAATTACCAATGTTACGTGAAGAGCTACAAGTCACGACAGTTTAAGCAGAATAATAATTTGTCTCAGGGTGAAAGGGTAGAAGTTTGGGGGTTTTAGAATGGGGGTTCAGGAGGTGACACAATCCATCCTAAGGACGTGATTCATGGAGGTTCTTTTTCACTGATCTCAGGGTGCAAAAACTGACATGACAAGGGGATTTGCAGTAAAATCAAAATACATGTACTTTTATTAAATAGCCATAGAGAAGATGCGTTAGAGAGAGGGGAATGAAGAAAGGGAAAAGAATAAGGAAAAGAAAAAGAAGAGAGGGAGGGCAAGGAGGTATATAGCTACCAGACGTGCAGATGACAAAGTCCCTCGAAGTCCGATCGACGAAGAGGCCTGTCGTCTTCACGTCAGGGGAGATCTCGAAAGGTATCAGTCAGGTCTAACCTTTTTTATAGTCCTTTTGAAATGGGGGAAGGGGACCCATTTCAAAATAGTCTATTGATAAAGGGTACAAGGAGTCCATCAGTAGTCCATCAGGAACAGGCGTCGTCAGCAGCAGATGTCGTAGGCAGGAACCATTGTCTTCTCGGTCCAGTGGTCGCTTGCAAAACTTGCTCCGGGCCCCACGCATACCTTCCCTCACCCTACGGTGGGGATTTCAGTCTTAGTCCTTTTGGGAAAAGAGGGGAGCTTTTCCATGTAGGGGTCGCACGTCTCAGTCCTTGAGGGGAGAACCTTCTCCCATCTCAGTCCATCTGTCACGGTGGTTGATGTACGGTGAATGGAGGGTCCTTTTGTGGTGACCTCCAGAAAGGTCATTCCAGAGAGAAAGTCCAGCCAAGTCAGAAGGGTGGAGAAATTCCAGCACTAGCGTTGCTAGGTGATGCAGGCGAAGGAGAGCACACTGCCCCTTCTTGGGTGCAGTGTTGTTCCATGAGTTGAGCAAACACACACGTAGGCAATAATCTGGCTTGGTGGACCAGACAGACCTGGATTTTCAGAACAGGATCTTTCCCTTTCCCCGGTGGTCTTGGCTTTCATGACGATCGAGAGGCAAAAAATGAGGGAAGTTTTGGACAGACTCTCACACCTTGTCATCTCCTTTGCTTCTTGCATTCCCTTGCTGCAGGGATGGCAGCAATCAGGCTGTCAGAAGAGGCTTAAGAGAGGCTCCGCTGATTGCAGAAATGGATGCTGCCCAAAGGGAAAAAGAAACAAATCAAACCAAATTAAAGTGACAAAGGAAAAAGGAACCATTTTTCCAAACTGAGTTCCTAACAGGGTTGAGCTGGATTCCTCCAGCACCCAGAAATACACAGACATGGGACTGAGGGCACCAGCAGCACGTCTGCCTTCATGTCCAGCATGCTGCTGTCACAGACAAACACGGCCCAGAACTGCACTAGTCCATTCCTCATGGTGTCGTCACTTGCTGGGATTTTTGTCCTGCTATCACTGTGGGATTGCTGCTTGCTGTCCTAAGGATTTTTTCCTTTCAGGAAAGTCAACAGACTTATTCAAGCTCCTCTTTTCTACAGACATGGGCTCTTTGAGTGTCCAAGAGAGATGTGGGGTATAAGGCATTTCTCAAGAGACTCCCAAGAGCTCTGAAAAATGTTGATTCCACGTGTTGATCTCAGGAAAGCTGGACATTCAGGTTTTCAGCAGCAAGCCAGGAGCAAGGACACAAGCAGCAGGGTGCAGATGTGCTCAGTTCTGCTTGCAGGAAGAGCAGTGTCTGCCTCAGCACACCCCACTCCTTCCTGTGCTGGCTAGCATCTTCCTTCACAGCAGGCACAGCCAAGGAAGTGGCCCGGTCACCAGCTCCTTGTCTGCCACCAAACCTGGCAGCAAAGCCACAGCCATTCTCATCTACTTGCCTGGGCCAGGCAGCACATGGGGCTGGCACAAATCCTGCACAGCTGTGCCTGTTTGGCTGGCAGAAACTTCCAAGGGTGGGCCAGGAGGGACAAGCTGGGTGCTCTCAGATGCTCACAGTGAGCTCCACCCCAGCTCCCCCATTCCCACAGACCAATCGAAAACCGCTTGGCAGGGACTGCTTTCATTGTGTTCCTCAAGCCCCCATCCCCAGCATTGCAATACTTCAGTTCCTTTGCTACCAGGCAAAACTGAATACAGCACCTGAGAGCAAAAGAGGGACACAGAAATGACCAGAAGGTGGGAGCTCTCCTCTGAGGAAGGGCTGGGAGCCTTGTGCCTGTTTATCCTGGAGAAGAGCAAGCCCCAAGGAGACTTTTCAATATTTTCAGGGGCTTCTAGGAAAGTTGGGGACATATCTTTTAGCAGGGCCAATTGCAAGAGGACAAGGGGGAACGGCTTTAAGCTAAAAGACACTCAATTCAGATTGGCTCTGAGGAAGAAACTGTTTGTGAGGAGAGTGCTGGAACACTGGCACAGGCTGCCCAGAGAGCTGGGAGGAGCCCCAAGCCCAGCAACATTCAAGCTCTGCTTGGATGGCCCTCTGAACAACCTGATCTACTTGAAGATGCCCTTGCCAGTGGCTGGAGTTCTGGGCTAGATGACCTTCACTGGGCCCTTCTAACCTCAAGCAGTCAAGATCCTACTTGGTTTTCATTTGAAAAGCACCCAGAGCAGAGATTACTCTGTGGGGGGCCCATCTGATTCCCTGGAGTTTGGCCAAGGAGCAAACCCTGGCAGGGAACAGCTGTTTGGCCTGCAGCCGCTTTGCCTTGTACCTGCAGAAGTTCCTTGGCAGAGCCTCGCCTGTCCACATCCATCTGCAGGCAGCAGCCCAGAAATTCACACAAGCCAGGGGGTAGCCTGAGCTGGTGCAGATTTGGAACCCCTTGCTTGCCTATCAGGTAGCTGGCCTGAAGCAAAAGGAAACATGAGACTCTATGTGATTCTTCCATATCCTTCAGGGCTCACCCTGACCCCATCTTTAAAACTCCAGTCTGCAGTGGCAATTTCTTGCCCAGCAGATGCTTAGAGATGAGCCTTCTCTCCCAAAGGAAAAAAGGCCCCAGTGCAGCCCCAGCTATTCCAGCACCAGGTCTTGCCTTGACAGCTGATGTGAGCCCCAGAGACCTTTTTTGAAGTGGCCCTTGCTGGAAGCACTTCAAGCTGTGGGAATGGGATTTTCTCTAATGGACATGGAGCAGAAGGACACGGCTATCTGAGCACATTTGCACCTTACCTTGACACTGGTCTCCTGCATATAAGGAGCCTCTCCTGTGGCCATTTCTATTCCCACAATCCCAAGGGACCAGGTGTCCACTTTGGGGCCGTAAGGCTCTCTTCTCACCACCTCGGGTGCCATCCAGTAAGTGGTCCCGACCATCGACCTCCGTTTCCTGTGCTCAGGGCTGAGCACAGCACAGAGGCCAAAATCAGCTGAGGAGGAAAACAAACACTGC
The DNA here is from genome assembly GCF_036417665.1 of Passer domesticus. NCBI lineage: Eukaryota > Metazoa > Chordata > Aves > Passeriformes > Passeridae > Passer > Passer domesticus. Next base: position 318,334 of record NW_026990182.1, read on the forward strand.
TTCAAGTAGGAAACCAAGGAAAAGGGCTTCTCACTCTCAGTCCCAGAACGCAGTGCTGAATCCAGCTGGAAAAGCAGCTGGGCTCTCCTTCCTCAGGGCTGCAGCCAAGGACATGGGCAATTGTACAGGTAACAACCCGCCCAGGATTCCCACAAAACCTTGGCTTTTCCTCATTGCCCTGAACGTTTACACTGTCTCCCTTTGGAAGGAACACCCACAAACCAAAGTTACTCTGGATACCTGGTTGCTCTCTAGACCACTCAGCACCTTCCAGCTGTGGTCTGGGCTTGCGCAGCGCTCCCTGCACTCTCAGCAGCCACTGCTGGCACCCGGCAGCCTCTCCAAAGCAGCCCCACACCGCCTCCCCGCAGCGCTGCGCCTCAGCAGGAATACCCACCCAGCTTGACGGAGCCGTCCCGGCCCAGAAGGATGTTGTCGCTTTTGATGTCTCTGTGGATCACCTGCTTGGCATGAAGGAAAGCCAGGCCTTGCAGGCACTGCCAGGGGAAAAAGAAACAGGAGGCCAAAAGTTAGCCTGATCTGATTTCATCACATGCAAAAGGAGGCTGCTCCTGAAGATTCACAGATCTCCAAGGAGCAGTGAGTGCTGGCAGGAGGAAGAGCTTGCTGCTGCAGCACTAGGAGAGCAGGATCTTTCCAAGGGAAGGCATAATAGCTTTGGAGGGGGAAGCATCAGTCAGTCGTTGCTCCAGACTGTCCCCTGCAAAGCCAGTCAGAATGAGTGCTGCTGCAGCGGATGCGCTCTCCCCGTCCGGATGACAAACAATGGTTTGCCAAAAGAGGAAAACGTCCCTGCCTTGGATACCAAGGGGATCACTGTCGGGCGGGAGACTGGAGGACAAGGGTTCTATGGCTGCCTCAACAGCAGACTTGGAAGTAGCTCTTTTGTCAGTTTGCAGCAGCAAGCACCATGCTGGGTGCCATGCCATCCTTTGGAGTGGAGACCTGTGACAGATGAGTCTCTCTTTGGCTTGGCCTCTGGTTTAAAACTCTCACAGCAGCACCTTTGCACTTACAGGCAAAGAAGGCAGTGCAGAAAGGCTCTGGGCAAAGGCTTGGGGAGGCAAAGTGCAGAACAGGAAATAAAAAGGAAAAAGAGATAGAGAGTTCAATGATGGTGGATAAGAGTGAAGAACAGAGTACAGTAAGGGCAGGGACACTGGCAGGCAGTTCAGTCCAGATGCTCTTTCTTCTCTGAAGCAGAAGAGCAACACAGAAAGAAAGCTCTGAACATGGAATCACTCACTTTGCAGTGCTTTCAAAGGACTAGCCTTGTCCAAGCCATGCCAAGCACAAGCAGGATCCCTTACCTCCCGACACACTGTTGCTATGTGTCCTACAGCCATCCTTCTCACGGTGACCACATCAGCTAAGGAGCCTCCATCCATATATTCCAACACCAGCAGGACAGCCTCATCCACAAGGTAGCTGCAAGAGGAAAGCAACAGCGTGGAGCTGAACGTGCACAGCTGAATTGCCGTGGGGAAGAAAAGACTACAGCTGAGTTTTGTTTCCAGGTCACTGGTAAATGAAGATGGAATCAAATGAAGACACACTCCACCTAGGCTAGCCAGTGCCTGCCATCTGTGCCACCTAAAGGAGGAAGGCACATCCATGGAAAAGGAGACGGCTTAGGTGGCAAGCAGGGGAAAAAGGAGGTTTAGTGAGGAAAAAGAGAAATCTGGAAGTGGACACATCCCAGCAGCTGCTTCATCATCTTCAGACACAAATTGCACCATTCCCTCCAGCAGCAAGGAGACACAGTTTTCACAGCTTTTACTAAAGGCAAGTGGGTGTGCAGCACTGCCAACACCCTTTGGAAAACCTTGCAGAAAGGACAGTCACAAACAGGAAAATAATTTCAGACCTGGCAAATTATGTGTCTCCTAGCCTAGTCTTTTGGCATGCAAGGCTATGGAAAATAGTGGGAACAGCACAAGGTACATAATCTCTGGCATGCTTTCTCCTCCAACACTTGGAAAAAATCACGCCCCAAACCAGCAAAACCACATGCAGCAAGTGAACATACAGGCTGCTGGCTTAGTAAGAGAGCCAGGTTTCTGAGATCAATCTTCAAGCTGTTTATGTCAGGAAGCATTCATGGGGACAGAATGCAAACTCCTCCCATGCCTGGTGCAGGAGTGGATTGATGTTCATTGAAAGATCCATTTTCTGCCAGTGGCTAAAGAGCTTTTAAATCTTTGCCTTGCAAGTATGGAAATGAACATTCCCAGAAAATCACCAGAACTACTTACCTTTCTAAGTAGCTGACAATATTGGCGTTCTTATTTTCTCTCATGAGCAGGATTTCTTTTAATATTCCCTCACAGCCCTGGTGCTGGAGATAAAGTTCCTTTACAGCCACCTACAATGACATCAAAAGCTCTTAGGGACAGACATGACCAGAGCCTTTTTCTCCGGGCACTCACGGGCCCGGATGCCTTGTCACCTCGGAAAAAAGGGACTCTAAACCATCAACCACAAAGCGCTAACACCACCCTCTGCACCCACAGACTTCTCAAACAGACTTTGTTTAGCACTACTATTATCATTTACACACACTTTGGAAGCCAAAAGTAATTTTTCTCCTGTGAAGAGATGGCTGCCAATTCAATTGTGTGCCAGAGTAAACACATACAAACACGATGGGGAAAATGCTGCCAAAAAAGAACTGCAAAGCGACTCAAAGTAAAGTTACAATCCCAGCACATCCACACTTCTTCAGTTTGGCTTTTGCAACTTTGAAGAACAATCTTTAGACTTGAAATTATTGAATGGGTTTAAAAATGAATACCCCTTTCTGTGGTACACTATGGATGTGCCCCAAGTTCTAAGTACAGGGCTCAGGGCTTTCGGACGCCTCCAAGACCTCCCTCCAAGTGCAGTTCCTGAGCACAGCTCTGCAGCTGGATAAGGAACTACCTTCTCTAATTCCTTACTATCAAGGAAGATGGAATGTATTTCCTGAGAGTCAAAAAGGAGAATTCAGGACTTGGAACTTCTAGCCCCAAAGAGCAGCAAGACTCTCCAAGACACCACCATGCCCGGTCAGAACAGAGAGCATCTCTCTAGTGGAACACAGGATCAACACAAGGTTGTATTATTTAAGGCTCTTCATCAACTTCTTCTCATTCATCTGTGCACGTGTCTCTGTCTCTGTGTGTGTAGGTGTGTGTGTATGTGAACTAGGTTCCCTAGGACTCAAAGGCAAAACTGTGCTCCAGACAAGATCTCTCTTTTTGAAGGGCTTGCATTGTATTTTCCAACTGAATCACGTGATAGAAAACAAAATATCTGTGTCTGATCCTGGGCTTAAGAGGAATTGGGCTGGAATGATGGCTCTTGCCATCAGCTAATCTATGCACATTTATCCAGTAAGTCCAAGCTAGCGTGTCCTCTGGAAGACACCACGGCCATCCTTGCATTCATTGAGGTAGGTAGGAAGGACAAAGTCTGTCTCAAATGCATTTTGCAGCCTGCCTCTAGACAGACTGCTTCTGCAGAACAGCCTCTGCAGCAAAGACAGGCAGGCCAAAGCTCTGGCCACAGATCACATCACAGGGAAAGCACTCAAGAGCTCCAAGATCTGCACGGGCACTCACCGCTTGTCCTGTGGCAGTGTTGAAGGCCTTATAAACAGCTCCAAAGCCCCTAGAATCAGAACAGTGGCAAGAGCAGAGAAGTTGTTCAGTGCTGAGGAGCAAAAGGCAGCCCAGGCAGGAGCTCTGTACTGCCTGCAGTGGCTCTAAAACACTGGGCTTTGTCTACTCTTCAGCCAAGGGCACAGCAGCCCAGCAGCCCTCTGCCATGCAGAGTGTCCAAGAGAAAAGCTGGCTCCCACAGGAAGAAAAAGGGCTGCTAGAAATCTCCAATGTACACACTAGCTTATGCATGTGGAGGGGTTTTCTCTGCCTTTTTCTTCTTGTGTCTGTGCCTGTGACGTGCCTTTCCAGGCAATGAAACACACAGTGCTGCTGGGCCTTCTCACTGCTCTCTTTTCATCCTACCTGCCAAACTCAGGCAATGCCACACAGCCTTTCTTATTTTCCTGACCACTGAATATTGTTTCCAGAAAAATACTAAGAAATGCAACTGAGAGCTGTTATCTGACAGCTGTCTGGTGGGAAACAACAGACAAAACCTGCTCTCTCAGGTTTTCCTTCCTTCATGAGTGTGGCCATATTACTTTGAATCATACAAAACCATGTCTCCTGGGAAAATAGGCAAACTGCTGCCCCATCTTGGAGGGACAGGAGGGCTTCCAGGTCCTGCTCCTTGAGGCAGCCAAGACATTGTCAGCATCCAGTTATCTTTGATGATGCCTTGTACTGCCTCAGTAGTGAGACAGGGACAATCTGGAGCCAGGCTCTGAAGATGCTTGCAGCTTGCCTGACTCCCCACATGCTATTGCACCACCAAAACTCCTGGCCTGTGGTTCTGTAGAAATAAGTGTGGCTGCACTCACCCACTGCCAAGATGTTCCCATCCAGTGTACTTCTTTTCTGGATCTTCCACACTCACCACACACCCTGAAAGAAACAAAATGCAAGAAGCAAAGTTCAAAACAGAGAGATTGAGCTTGCAGGAGATCTGAAACCCAGCTCCACTCTCTGGGGCTCTGAGCAATTTGTGGTCTTTTAGCTAATGATAACATCAACAAGAACAACAACAGCAGCCCCAGCAAAACAGGCAGCTCTGCACAGAGTCTGATTCTCCCACACTCCTTTGCAGGGTTGCCTTGAGGGGAAACTAAGTCCATGGAAAAGCCATCAGAGCAGACAGAGAACAGAAGAGAACAGGCACCAAGGCCAGCGGCTGTCATCTACAAATGGGAAGGAGGGCTGAAAAATCAGGAGCCTTCATTTTCTTGGGAAGAAACACTCTCTTGGGAGATTCAGCACAAGATTACATACTTCCAAAGATTCAATGCACCCTGGGATCTGGGATGAATTTTTATCAACATCTGCTTTTTGCAGAGCAGAAAGAATCTTGCAAAGTGAATTCCAGGAGAGGAGGGGATGTTCCCTTCCTCTCAGCAGTTTGCCTAAAGAATGCCTTGACATTTTCAGAGAACAGCAGCTCATGCTACATCCAAGAACAATGCCTCTAAGAATTAGAACCCTTTTATTTAGGGGCAGGCTAAGTTCTGAAGACCACTTTGCCCATTCCTCATTTAGTGAAGAACTACAAGTGCTGGTCTTCATCCTGGGCTGCAGCAGCCACAGGCACTGGACTTGGCCCCTTGAACAGCACCCACGTGCACCATCTTCCCAAAGAGCACAGCCCAGACGGGTCACAAGGACAGCGCCGCTCCTCAGGCGCTGCCGTGACACAGACACCTGCACAAAGGAGATGCTGATCCTCTCACCAGCCCAGGCAAAGCTGCAGCAACGGGGCGGCAGCTGCAACCCCACAGCTGAGGAAGGCTCCAGCCCCTGCAGGCACAGCAGCTGTCAGTGGCAGGGCAGGATGACAAAAAGCTTGGCAAAGCCCACGAACGGCCACTGACAGCCACTGTCAAGAAGCCAGAGGCACACCCAGCTCTGTTACAAGCTGTTGACCCCACTCAAGGCAGAACATGGTTGTCTTTCTCTTCAGACCCACGGAGGAGTCAATCAATCCACCTTTTGTCCCAACAGCTGATGGCAGACACTGAGTAAACTGGGCTCTGCTCTGTGCCTGACCCGTTAGTCTCTGACAGCACTGCACTGGCAGCTCTTACTAGTTGTAAGAAGCAACTCAGCTGTACTGCAGAGTCACCAAGGCCTTGGTGTGCTTTCCTCGAGTGCAGGAATCTGTGCAGGGATTGAGGCCAATGCTTAGTATTCCAAGAGTGTTTACCAGCTGGGCATTAGCAGTGACAAAGTGCCTGGTACTGGAGGAACACGCAGCAGAGGGGCTGCAGGCTTCCTCCTGAGAATTGCCTGCAGGGCAGTTCTATCTGGAAATGCCACATGGATGTGTCTCTTTGATGCATCTTCCTAGGCATACAACAAAAATATCCAACAGGGATTGTCAAAAAAAGTGTGGTGGTTTTCGTCTTTTGGGGCACTTTGAAAACAACTCTTCCTCTCTCAGGATTGTTCTAAGAATGTAACATTTTAGCTTTTAGGGCACATTGAAAAGACCTCTTCCTCTCTTCTTTGTGCTATCAACTGATGTTCTCATCCAGAAGGTCAGGCTAACCCAAATGTAGAATTCTTATCAAACCCAAACTGTAGAAGGAACAGTAGAAGTACTAACAGTCATAAAAACAACACCAGCATTAAACCAGCCCCACAGACAATCAAGTTCTGGGAAGTATTTTGTCTCCAATGACTGGTGACAGGTCAGGAGTCTAAAGGGAATCCAGGAAGCCAAGTGTTCTCATCAGTTTGGCCAGACTAGCACACACACCTTCACGGAGTCATTGGCTGGGTTGCAGCCTTCTGCTGCTTGCAAAACAATCCCTGCTCTTGTCTTCACTGCACAGGGAAGCTCAGGCAAAGCCCCCCCACTCCCAGCTGCCCTCAAAGGCAAAAGGAATGCCTCAAAGTGCTGCCTGGCTGCCCCCAAGCACAACACTGTCTTCTGTAGAGATCCACAATATCTTTCTGACACCAAAGGCAGGAGGAACATGTGCTCCAGCCCATGCTGAGGCTCACACACTATAAAACACTGCTCGGTCACACAA